>NW_022196909.1:51913293-51917233 GCF_008632895.1 Mastomys coucha | reverse complement strand
TGAAGTGACTAAATTGCAGGCCAAGGTTTTGGAGAGATAATGGTGATATCTGCTCCACTGTTGACCACTCCTTCAATCTCAATATTGTTTACTAGTATTCTTAGCTTGGGCCTTTGATCCTCTATAAAAATTTGCTAAAATATTCATTTTTGGCTCCCTTTTAGGTTTTTTGAGTTGTCTATAGAATTTCCCTTAGCCTTTTTATCTGGTCTCACAACATCTGTTTTTAGAGCAGTGGTGTTTAATTGTCCTAAGGAAGAAAACTCTCCCTGCTTGGCACTGGGGCCAGCAAGAGGGCCCCCTGGGAGTTTTTTGGTAAGGTGTTGCCCTGTTTGTCTACTGTTGCTCTACAATCCCTAGCTAAATGTCAGCCTTTGCCACAACTTTTACATATTTAAGAAGGCATAGGCTCCCTTTTGAGATTGATTTGGTTTTCCCTGCAATTTATTCTGAGATGACCCTGCTCACCACAATTAAAACATTTGAGATTTGGGGCCATGTCAAGGCCTCTAGTGGTAGCTTCCCCTATTAAGGTCAGGTCTGGTGAATAAGGTCTAACATCAACTGTATATCTAACCCACTCATCTACTGATGTTTACCTCACTCCCTACGGTATGATTATTTCCATGCTTTCATCATTTGCATTTTCAAAGGCTAAAGACTTGATTGTTGCCCTTCTTGCTGAAGGATCTGATATACTCCTTTCTACAGCAGAAGTCAACCTTTGTAAAAAGTCTGGGAATGTTTCCTTTGGACTTTGAATGACTTGAGGAAATTCTTCAAGTCTTTTCCCTGACTCTGCGACTTGGTCCCAGGCAATTAAGGCTGCCAAGTGACACAATACCAGGGTTTCTTCATCATATACAGCCTGCACCTCTATCTCAGCAATGCAACCTTCACCAAGCAGCTGATCTTCAGAAATATCTCTACCCCTGGTTCTATTTTCTACTTTGTCTCTTCTCTCCAACATGAGAAACATTCTAAATGTGACACAGGTTCTAGTATTGCATTTGCCATATCCTTCCAGTCTTGGGGGATTAGCAATCACTATACTCATGTGATAATTGTGAGAATTCCTTCCAGTGGTTAAGTAACAACAGTCCTTTGATTTTCTTATAGGTTTTACTGCATCTCTTATTCTGAAGATCTAGTAAATTTAAATATTCATGTCTTTTTCTAATATCTTTCCTCCAGCTAAACCTGGAAGCCACTGACAAATCATGTTAAAGGGAGTTTTAGAGGTCATAGAAGTTAAATCACAAGTAAGAGGTCAGGAAGCTGGTGAGTCTGATGATAACCCATATCAATAGGAGCAGCAAGAGAAAGAGTATAATATTATTCTATACTTTAGAGGCTATGTTATAGGTTTCCTTTTAAAATAATTTATTTTTGTTGTTATATATATATATGTATATGTGTATACATATATATATATGTATGATACATGTAAAGGTACGTATGACATATCATTTTGTGGGAAAGCAAGTTGCAAGTTCAACCATCAAGTTTGCATGTTTAAACCAAATAAACACAATAGGAAAGAACACTTAAAATGCTTTACTACAATAATATAAACATTTTTCTAGATTTGTGTTTGTATAAGTGTCTTGTTTCTATAATATTGTTTTCATTAGTTATTAGCAACAGTGTTACATACAGAAATGGGCTACAGAGTGGCAATTTAGTACATCTCTTTATGGTGTGATGATCAAACCAGAGCACTATTTACAGTGCATTCAGTAAACAACTCACAGTAGTTTACATAATCTTTTAAACTAACATCCCAAAATTGTTTAACTATTATCTTCCCTACACCCCAGCATAGTTCAGCAGACCTAAATTGGATTTCTGAAAAAGAACATAGTTACTCATCTCCAGCCCATTATGGGAGACTTTTCAATCAAGACACTGACAGTCCAATAGAAAATCTTCACTGCCCTCCTTCTTAGGTCACATTTCAGTTGGTTTGCAGTAGAGAAGCCTTCTTAGTGCCTGCTGTACCTCCTGGTTTCTCAAGGTATAGTTAACAGGGTTGAAGATGGGGTGAGCACTATATAGAGCAGGACAATGTCCTTGGAGAGGAGCTGGAAATGGACAGCAGAGGGCGCAGTGTACGCGACCATGAGTGTTCCATAGTTTATAGACACCACAGCCAGGAGAGGAGCATGTGGAGACCTTGGTCCTTCTGGTCTCAGAAGGAACTCTCACCACCATCACCACAATCTTAACACAGGAGATCAGAACCAGCCAAAGGGAAGAGTCAGGGAGACAACAGAGAGAGCAAATGTAGTCACCTGGGCCACTCAGGTAACTAAGCAAGCCAGGGCCATCTAAGGTGAGAAATCACAGTAAAAGTGATCAATTAGAATGGGGCCACAGAATCTCAGCTGGGCCATCAGAGCAACAACTAATACATCTACATTGAAGCGAGACATCCAGATGTGTGCACTAACCCCAGGCACTATTGAGACTCCATGAGGAGTGAGTATCAGGGAGTGACAGATTGCTAGGCAGTGATCATATCCCATCACAGCCAGCAGCAAATACTCACCTGTATCTAGAGAGCTGAAGGTGAAGAACTGGAGCAAGCAGCCAGCCAGTGTAGCTGGACTTTTGGCTCCTTTATGGGTTCCTTTTTCTACTGCCTTTCTACACCCTTATACCTTCTATCCCTGTAACACTAGATAGAAGAGAAAGAAAGATAGAGGGGGAAAGGAAGTGTCCATATTGTTAGACTACTTCCTGCTGCTTAGCAGTATCAAGTTTCTTGGAGCAAGTTTGATCTTCCTGTGAAGATATCTAATTTCTTCTTGACTCTGTGCAAGACCACTTTGCAACAAACTACTACAGCAACCAACAACCAACAGCAGTAGCAGGAGCCAGAGCTACCACTGTATTTCAGATAACTGCCAATATAAAACTGTTAGTCCTCAGGGTTCAGTCCCTGGTCCCTTTCCCATCTTAGTCATTCCCTAGGTGGTATCATCATTGCACAGGACATTACATATAAACCACATGGCATCAGGGTCCAAATCCATTTCCTCCCCTGAAGTCAAGGGTAGAGAAGATGATTATATCCAAGCCCATGGAAGATGTAGTGCTATCAAATGCCAGCCACACTCTGCTCTCCAGAACCACCCACAAAAGACTGAGTACATTAAACACATGAGGTTTGTGAGTTATCATGTTTTATTTCCTTTCAAATTTACAAATCTGCTTTTAACAACATGAAGAACAGCTTTTATCCAAAAGGTAAAAAATAAAAAATAAAACTATATCTACATCCTTATTTTTCAATAGGGAAGAAGCTGCACATAGAAACCTAAGTAAGGTTCCATAAGGGATGAAGGAGTCCCAGAGCCCAATGTGGTACAGGTGAGACAGGGAGAAGACACAGGTATGAGGAAGAGACTCAGTCCTCAGGGTTGGCCTGGGATGCCTACTTTGTCACATTGTGCTGACAGGGGACAGCATAAGATGCCAACTGTAGAAAGAGAAATTTAGGGGCTTGGAATCGTAGTAGAGAAGGAGAGATATGAACACATCTTGTAAGACTCAGTCCCACACACAGCAGAGCTTTCATGCTAGGGAAGAAAATAGAAGAAATTCAGACTATTCTCTGGGAGTGGTAATACTCAAGAACTCAACACAAAATGCCCCAGTGCTTAGACTCCTCATGACCCAGGAGTCTATCCTCTGTCCCACCACATGCCACAGGTTAGGCCCTGCAAGGTCTTACCTTTCTAAATGGGGAGAGAAGCAACAGAACCTTAATCACTGTTCCTGCCTGTAGGAGAACAAGTGAGACTTGATCAGACTCCACAAGATGAGCTAGCTGTGTTCCCCCGTGGGCTCCTGTCCACTCTATCCCGTATCAGGGACCATATCCCACCATACTTACTGGCAGCCAGAGTATAACTGATGCACCTTTCCCCTGTGG
>NW_022196909.1:51907413-51910654 GCF_008632895.1 Mastomys coucha | reverse complement strand
GCCCTACTCATTGTAGGGGGTGCCATCTCTGAGCTGGTGATGATGGGTTCCATAAGAATACAGGCAGAGCAAGCCATAGGGTGCAAGCCAGGAAGCAGCACTGCTCCAAGCCTTGTAGATCAGCTGTTTGACTTTCTGTCCTGGCTTCCTTCAATGACAAACAGTGCTAGAAGGTAAGCCTGTGCCCTCCACCCAAGCCTTGAGCAGGATGAACCAGACCTTGTCTTTGCCACAACTGGCTAGCCCACCTAGGGTGAAGTCTTTGGACTTAGGTGAGCTCTATTGTTCTGTCAAGTCTGCAGCTTCCTGAAAGGAGCCACTACCTGCTGAGGTGCTGAGCCTGTCTTCTAGACAAAGCAACAAGATGCTGATGAGGCAACAACATCCTGGCATAGAGGGATGGGTTCCCTCATTTTATAAACTCGGACTCCTAAGCAAACTTTGGGCATGGGTCAGAAACCTGTCTTGGTCTCATTCTTCTCTCACTGTCCTACCCATTCAGCCCCATCTTTCCTTTCAGGAACCCAGGAACCTGTGGCCACTAGCTGCTATATCAGCTAAATAAACCCATTATTCTCCAACTTGCTTTTGGTCATGGTGTTTCTTTGTAGCAAAAGAAACCCTAAGAGAGAATCAAGTAGGAGTCTTCAGATTTCCCATCTCTAGTCCTGATTAGGTTGAGCTGAGAGACTCAGCCTCCGTGGAGTGTGACCTCCAAAGACATTGGGGGTGGGCAGAGAACCAGGCCTGAAAGAGGTCATGGTTCACTCTGAGTGGCAGACTGAATGGAAGTGCTTGGTTGTTTATAGCAGGGTGTTTTCTCCTTCCATCCTGGGACAGACTCAACTGTTCTGAAAGTAAAGGTCAGCCCTGGGGACAGTCACTCCATAATGTTGGCTCAGGAAAGCCAGTCCCACTCTTCCTCCTCTTTATGCAGTCAGTATTCCAGCTGATCCAGTACTTCCTCCCTCCCTAGACAACAAGGACCTCACATGTATGGTTGGGGAGATAGCTTTGCTTACTAAAAGTGGTTCCTAGTTGTTCCTCATACCTGCTCGCTGAAGAGTCTCCTTTCCATTATCCAGAAATCTGTGGAGCAATTCCAGGCACTCTCCCTCCATATAGGCCCTGACATACTCTGCTGCACCATCTGACTCTAACTTCTTCTTCGAGATCTGAGCCACCATGTCCACTGCAGTCCAGGAGCTTAGGTCTTCATTCAGGGTGATGTAATCCGAGCCATCATATGCAGCCTGATAGTGTGCTCCAAGAAGGCGCATGTCTGGCCCCACCTCACAGGAAACCATCCACTGCAGGATGTGAGAGCCTAGCCAGAACCAGGGTGTCAGCTTGGGCCACCCACCCGCTCTGCCCACCCGCAGGATTTGGACCTAAACTGAAAGTGAAACAGGGTAAAGGTTTCTGAGGGCTCTGAAGCCCAGCTCCAAACATCTAACCTGCCACCCAGGGCTACTCTGGCTTGCCAGTATGTTTAGGGTTAAGGTTATCCTACCCAGGCCTGGGGTCACTCACCGCTTTCACTGTGGTTGTAGTAGCGGAGCAGGGACCTAAGGCCTGCTCTGGCACTTTGTGCAATATTCTTGACCTTAAGTTTCAGCTCCTTCCAATATTCTGGTCCTTCCTTCTCCATCCAAAGTGCACGTGGCTCCATCCTCGGAATCTCCTCAATGCTATCACAGCGCTGAAACTGCACATCATCCACGTAGCCCACAGAGATGTACTGGGGCTCCCCACGGCCCGGCCGTGACAGGGCAGTGTGAAAATAACGCAGTGAATGTGAGCCTGGGGGTGGCGCAGAGTTACATCAGAACCCCTCTCTGATAACCCAGGACTGTGCCCAAGCAGTGGGTTGGGGGTGGGGCAGGGCGCGGAGCTCAGGACCGGGTGGAGAAGGAATCCGGAAGGTCTGGTCCCGACGCCCTTGCTCCTCCCATCAGAGGTTATTTCCTTTCAGACCCCTGAACTCACCAGCACCTATTTGGGTAACAGCCAGAGCGACCACCACCATCTGCAGGATAGCACAGTTGCTTGAGGACCCCATACTTCCCGTGGTAGCCCTAATTGGATTCTCTCGGTACCCGCCACCCAATTATAATGAGAACTGACGAAACGTCATCAGTATCCAGGCAAAAGTACCCAACAAAGTTTGAGTTACAAAGAAGTGAAACCTCAAAGGAAATGCGGGAATTTCCAATGCTGGGTTAAACCTGGACCTGGGCTTGGATTTGACCTCTGGTCTCCTACACTGAGTACTTAATGTCACGTTTCCTAGAACACGTTTCCAATATTCCAGAATCAGTATGTTCTCTAAAACAAACAAAATATTTTTTTTTTGTTTTATGTGTACTGATGTTTTGTTTATATTTATGTCTGTGCACCTCATGAGTGCCTGGTGCCAGCAAAGGCTAGAAGTGGGCATCTGACACCCTGGAACTGGTGTTACTGGTCCTATAAATTGCCACATGAGTGCTGGAAATAAAACCCAGGTCCTCTGGCAGACTCCATGGATTTCTTTTATAGGTTAGCTCTGCCAAAAAGTATCACATTTGGAAGTTAGAAATGTTAAGGTCCTACTTGGGGGTGCACACTTGTAAACCCATGACAGATAGAGACTTTGGAAGGAGTTCAAGGTTGTCTCCAGCTAAAGGGTTCAGTACCACAGTGAGATGAGGAGCTCTGGTGAGAAATCTTCCAAGAGGTGTTACAGTCAAACCTTTTGGTTGTTAAGAGTGGAAGCACCTAAGTTTTTCATATCTGCAAGCTCTAAAGTTCTCCCATCCCACTGGGGATCCAAGCAAGAGTTCTTGTAGTCAGTGTAGGCAAAGGAATCTGACTTGGATGCAGGTTCATTAATACAGTTTGCAATTTGGCTTCACTGGAGGGAAAATAACTCTGGCAGGTAGAAAACAAGGATGGCATGAAAACAAAAATATTGAGATAAAGTCTAATGAATCTAAAGTTGATTTTAGTAGTTTAATGAATTGACATAGAATATATTATTACTTAACTTGAACTCAGAAATAATATTAATCACATATGGCCCAAATGAATTGTTTAGATGGTTTGTAATATTTCAGTAGGCCCACTTGCTACTTCGGCCCTGTGTATATATAAACAGCAGTCCCGACAGGTAAGTTAGCCAAACTCTCACCCCTATTGCTCAATCTCCATGTCGTTTTGTCTTGTTTTGTTTTTTGAGACAGGGTATTTCAGCCCTAAT
>NW_022196909.1:51890339-51907044 GCF_008632895.1 Mastomys coucha | reverse complement strand
AGATTAAGTATTGTAAGTATAAGTAAGTTCATATATCCATTCTAAAGTATGTACTGCAGCTTAGACTGGTGTAATACAGGCAGACATTTTCTCTCATTTCCCCCTCTTTCCTTTTTCCTTTTTCCCTCTCTTTTCCTTTTCCTTTTTCCCTCTCTTCTTTCATCCCTCACTCCCTTCCTTCCTTAGACAAGGTGTCCTAAAGCCCAAGCTAGTGTGAAAAACTTGATATAGCCCAGGGGAACTAACTCTTTGAATTATTTTTTAAAACAAAAATTATTCATTCAGTTATTGTTTACTCTACATCCCTATCAGTTTTCCCTCCCTCTTTTCCTCCCAGTCGTTCCCTCTCTCCTCCCCGCCCTCCCTTTCTCCTCGGGAAAAAAAGTCTCCAACGGATATCAACCCACCTTGGCATTTCAAGTTGAACACTAAACACATCTCCTCCTACCGAAGCTAGACAAGGCAGCCCAGTTAGGGGAAAGGCAGGCAACAGAGTCAGAGACAGCCCCTAGTCCTGCCGTTAGGAGTTCCACAGGAACAAAAAGCTGAGCAACTGTTGCATATATGCTGAAAGTTTAGTGATCCACCATCTCCTGAGAGCTTGGCTTATGTGGAATGTGCCTTCACAGGGACTTTTAAGGTCTTTTGCCCCCTCGGATGAAAGGAAGTTCAGACTAGAGCAATGGGTGAGTGAGGGTAACTGGGGGCCATCTTTGACTACAGTTTTTGAAAATTATATAATAAATGAAATAGGTTCACTGTACAAATCACTATCTGGAAATCTTTTATTTTCCTATTGTTTATAGATTTGGGGTGAGGGCACATGCACCCTTGGTGTGTGTGGAGTTTTCAGATCTCAGTATCCTGTGTGATCAGGCATATGATGATGTTGTAAATATATGGCAGGGTGTGTGTGTATGTGTGTGTGTGTGTGTGTGTGTGTGTGTGTGTGTGTGTGTGTTCTCAAGCGCTTCATTTAAGTGGATCTGGTCATAGAGATGGGCACATGTGCTCATGTAAGAATGAGAGGAGGTAAGGAGAGAGAGCAAAGAATTAGAGTATCATCTCTTATCTGAATTATCTCTTAAAGTCAGTGTTCATCAGAGAAGCAGGTTATATTCCAGTGTTGGTAAAAACTTAGGTTATATTTAGTGTTAAATAAACACATGAGTCTCTGTAGGAGTGTTTTTAGTGGAGACAGATGATTTTATTTTCAGAAAGTATGAAAATAATTTGTGAACATTATTTAGGTATACTTTTTACATCATTTCTAGTACATAATCCCAAATCCTTGGTCATTGTGTCTGTTAGCATGATTCATGCTTCTTGAAATGCCCTACCATTTAGTTACATTTACACATGGGTTCATGGCAGGCATCTCCTTGCTGTCTGTGTTGACTCACTGATAATGTAATGAAATTTCCAAACTGCTTCTGATGCTAATTAATCTGAATACATTATGCAGGACAGCAAAATGCCAAAGCCACTGTCCCTCTATTGCTAAAATCATTTACTTAGCCCAAGACATAGATCACTTGTGTTATGGTGTGTTGCTTAAAGCTTACATGTGTTCTGATTTAACATCATGGTCAAGGGAATCTTGTGGATAAAGTGTAGAGGCAAACTGTGATAAAAGGTAAATATGATCAATCTCATGAGGTTTGTTAGCAAACACTGAATAGGCAATACTAAGCTGATAGTGAGCCCAGTAAATGCACACAGGGCAGGTAAAAATAATCGGTATTGTTTTAGATGCTGGGGTTACAGTATTTAAAAAATAGAGAGCATTTTTGTTTCTTCTTAGAACTTGGATTTAAGTTGGATATATGTAATACCACTCAATACACCAAATTAAGATGCAGTCTATTGATAGCAACAGAGCAGGAAAAGACAACAATTGTGTGTCTGTGTGTAGATTTATCAAGTGTAAGAATATTCGACCCAGTGTAGAACTGGTGCCAACTTGGAGGTCAGTGTGGTTGAGATAGGATGTTAAACAGCAGAGAGGCATGCAAAACTAAAGAGAAGGAAGGTGGTGAAGGCTCTTCTAATTCACCACAGTGTGTTATACCTTCAAATAACACGGAGAGGCACTAGAGAGTTCAGAGCATTACACACAGGTAATAGTAACCCCAGATGGGTTTGAAGAGCAGTGTTACTTGGACATGAATGGAAATAATATCATTCTAAGGCTCCAGATGTATTTTATATTTATTAGTAAGTGCATTAGGAACATTGTTTTTTTTTCTACCAGTCACCTATGATAGTGTTGAGTGGCTAGAAAGATTGACCATTTTAATTCCACCCACCTTTGTATGGTGGCTGGGCAGTGGTGGTGCACGCCCAGGTTTAATCCCAGCATTTGGGAGGCAGAGGCAGGTGGATTTCTGAGTTCGAGGCCAGCCTGGTCTACAGAGTGAGTACCAGGACAGCCAGGGCTACACAGAGAAACCCTGTCTCGAAAAATCAAAAAACAAACAAACAAACAAAAACAAAAACAAAAAAAACTCCAGTGATCTGATGCTGTGGCAAAGGAGGCAAATATGAATCTATACGTAGGATAATTCACTGTGGAATTGGTGAAATTTCTACTTTATAACCTTCTTTGGTTCATTGTTTCTCTAGGATGCCTCCTACCCACACATTGGGAAAGATTTATACATTTTCTTCTTGTTAATATAATCAGACTAATTTGATGCTTGAACTTATTCATGTTCCTAAGATGAAGGAAAAATAAGATAATTACTGGAAGTTCACAGTTCTGACAGGTGCCTGTACATAACCAGAAGACACAAAATCATTATTCTCTCATAATCTTGGTATTGCACCAGCTCTTCGCTATGTTACTAACTTCTGGACATCTTTATTAGAGAGAAAACTGGACTTTACTAATTTCAAATATTGCCTTGATGGACACAAATAGCAAAATATGATTCCTAGCTGACTTCAATGAATGGTATTCTGTAGAAGTATTTATGAATTACATGATATCAGGAGTAAGAATTAGAAAAACTATGGGTGGCTCAGATGAACACACCTTTAATCTGGGCCACACCCTCTACTAGAGACCTGCATAAGGACATTAGAAGAAAGAAGATCCTCTCTCTTTTTTGCCTGCTTGCCTTTTGGGACTGAGCAACTGCTAGATCCTTGACTTCCATTCACAGCTGCTGCTGACCATTGTTGGGGAGTTGACCTACATACTGTAAGTCATCAACAAATTCCCTTACTATATAGAGAGATTGCCCATGAGAGAACCCCAACTAATACAATGGGTAACCAGCCAGAAAGAAACACTGCTTAGCTAGGGGTGAACCAAGTGGGCAGAGGCACACCTAGGAGTTTCCGTAACCAGGCACAATATAGTATATGTAATTAATAGAAAGAAGAGGCACTAAAGGTACTTGAACAATAGAGTCGTAACAAAACTGAACTGTTTGCAGTGATTTATAGTAATTAGAATACAATGAGTGTAGCCATTTATACTGTTGAGGTGATTGACATTGATTGAGTTGATAAGAAAATGTCCAATTAAGGTCAGGAAAGAAAAAGTGAGCAAGGGGCTGAGATGAGGAGATTTTGTGGAGAACAATGTTAAAACACTGTTTACATATGTGGGAATGAAAAGCATGGATCCACCCTGTGTTCAACTCACACCAACAGAACAATGCCTGGAGGAAAGGTATTTCTTTCCTAAAATTCTAAAATGGACAGAGGGGGATGATTCAGTGTCCACTTCTTATTTGCTGGTTATTTTGTTATGCCAAGTCACTAAGCATTGCTTGAAGAGGAAAATTAGTTTCTGCTTTGCTCTTTCATAATATGTCCCATTTCCTTGTGAAGGAGTCAAATGCTAACTTAAAATTTTACTAAATATTATATATATGTATATTATATATATGTATATATATTAACATCCTCCATATCATAAATGTAGTAATCTAGGAAAGTGCAAGGTAGATCTGCCAGTCAAAGAACCATGACTTCCTAGAAGAGAAACTGAGAAAGCAAGGATAAACCCTATGGTTTGAAACCATGTATTATCTCTCATTCATATCGCAGCTCAGTGACTACTGAGATGGAGGAAACTGAGACGGACTGTGGTAGAAACATTAATTGCCTTTTGAATTAGGTAAACACACAAAGATTAGACACTAGTGACTTAAGAAGAGTTACCAGAAGTCACAGACACACATTTCCCACATCATCCTATGTGTTGCTCTCGGCTGTCTCAGACTCTATCAAAAAGGGAGATCTTCTGTCTTCTACTTGATCTTTGATCCAAAATAAATCTTTTTTTCATTGCTTAGCTTGTAATACTATGCTAGCAACAGAAACTGACCAAGGCACAAAATTAGTACTGAGAAACGTGAATCTTGCTGATAGTTCATTGAATGTGGGAAGTGAGGAACAGTCGAGTTTATGAGGCATCACCAGACCAAACCAATAAGAGCCTTAGAATCCTCACAAGGGTGTGTACAGTTTCATAAAAATTATATTTACCCATGTAATTTCTTTTAAACAAATAAGTAACATGATTATATTTTTTGAAGGAACTCCCTTGGCAGCACTGTAAACCGACACATTCATTGAGGCTACAGTGGTCACAGTAAGTCATTCAGAAAAACAGCAACATTCTACCTAGTCTTCTGGAGATGTGACCAGAGTGGTGACTCTATGGATGGACAGAACATTTGTTGAAATCCCACTGTCAGCAAAGCACTAAGCTAAGTACTAAAATGTAGCCTGTGTCTTCAAAGTAATCACAATCAGTAATATTCACAGGAAACTGGTTAATCTATCCTGTGAAACAATGATTAAATAGCATAGCTTTCACCAAGAGAATTCCTGGAAGAAACTCAACAAATTGTCTTTATGTCTCCCTAGGGGGCCATTTTTAATGAACTCCAAATCTTGTCCCTCCCTTTGCTATTCTAGTTTCCATTGTTCAATCCGTGTTGTTAGGGAGACCCATTGCCGAGAGACCAGGTATGGGTTGATGCTCATTCTATCCTGAAGAGAGTTAATTGTATTCACACCAACTTCTTCTTGAAATACAAGACCCAGGATGAACTGCAGTCAGGCTCCTGGCTTTATCCTTTTGGGACTGTCCAGTGACCCAGAGAAATGGCAGCTCCTCTTTAGCCTTTTCCTTGTTCTCTACTTGTTGGGCCTTTTAGGGAACCTGCTACTCCTGTTAGCTATTGGTACTGATGTCCACCTGCACACTCCCATGTATTTCTTCCTCAGTCAGCTCTCACTTGTGGATCTTTGCTTCATCACCACCATAGGCCCTAAAATGCTGGAGTCTCTGTGGACTGGAGATGGTTCAATCTCATTCTCTGGATGCCTGACCCAGTTGTACTTCTTTGCTGTTTTTGCTGACATGGATAACCTGCTTCTGGCAGTTATGGCAATTGACCGCTATGCTGCTATCTGCCATCCACTGCTCTACCCACTTCTCATGACTCCTTGTAGATGTGGGGTTCTGGTCGGTGGGTCATGGGGAGTAGCTCATTGTGTGTCTCTGACCCATACTTTGTTGCTCTCTCAGGTATATTTTCATACCAATCAAGAGATTCCTCATTTTTTCTGTGATTTTAGGCCTCTCTTATTGCTTTCCTGCTCTGATGCTCAACTCAATGAGGGTCTGATGATGGCTTTGGCTGGAGTTTTAGGAAACAGTGCGCTTTTCTGCATTGTAAGTTCTTATGGTTGTATTTTTCGTGCTGTGGCTAGAGTTCCATCAGCACAGGGGAAAAGAAAAGCCCTGGCCACATGCAGTTCCCACCTGTCTGTAGTCCTCCTTTTCTACAGCACAGTCTTTGCCACCTACCTGAAGCCCCCATCTAGTTCTCGTTCCTCTGGGGAGGTGGTAGCTGCTGTCATGTATACTCTGGTAACTCCCACTCTGAACCCCTTCATTTATAGTCTGAGAAATAAGGATGTTAAGAGTTCACTAAGAAGAATCCTGAATATGATGAAGTCTCACGTCTAAGCAAGGATCACAACCCACATCACCACCACACATGGAAACTGAGTCAGTTAACACCATGGCTCGTGGTAGAATTACATGATTGCTTTGGCTAATCTTCGGTGTAACCTGGACTCGATTTGGAATCACCTTCAGTGCACACCTCTGGGCATGTCTATGAAGGTATCTCTGGAGAGAGTTCACTGAGGAGGAAAGATCCACTTTGAATGTGGGTGGCACCATCTGTTCCATAGAATCATCCTAGTCTGATCAAGGGAAAAAAAGAAAAACCTAGTTTACTATCATTATTTACCCATTTTTGCTTGTTGACCACACATGCAATGTGACCCCATTCTTCCTTCTGTGCTTTTCTTATCCTGATGTATTATATTCTTCAAAACATGAATAAAATGAAACTTTCATTTCTAAATTGCTTGTCAGGTGTTTTTCCACAACAACAAGACAAGGTACAAACAAAATGATCTATTGGAAATAATACTATTTTGTGTTTTATAATCTTTAATTTGTCTTCTTATACTCATATTACTGATGAATGAATATCTACTGCAGTCTGTTGCAGTAAACTTCCAACTCCAATAAGCCCATGAAAAAGCATACTACTCAGTTTTTATATTTATAAGCTGTATATCTATATTGGGCAGATCTACCTCTACACTAATCTGTTCCCCAGCTATTAGATCCCTAGCTACTTGAGGCTTCACCAGCCCATGTGGTTCTGCTCTGTCTTTCTTCCACCTCTTCTTCCTCTGTCCTTATCCTCCATCATTCTCTACTCTTCCTCTACCCTTTAAAGCCTCCAGCCCCACCTTTCCCTTCTACTGCCCAATCACATGCTTCAGCCTTTATTTAATCAGTTAGAATGGGGAGAAATTTCCCATGAAATCACCTGAGGAAATGATTCACTCCTTGTTGGGGCAACCCCTCTTGAGGAAGCAAAATTTACATCAGAATACAAACAGCACAAGGACAATCACAACCTTTCCTCCATTTGTCCAATTAAAAGGTAATAGAGTTTGGTTATACAATGAGCAAGCAAGACATTGCCTCACAATTTCCTTGGCTTGACTTCTTTCTTTAAACCTTTGCTGTTAACATGGTGGTTTTTTTATGGAATTCTGAAGCCTCTGGTACACTTCCTATTAATACCTGGTCAATTTCACTATTACCTTGTGCCAGAGGGCCTGGCAGACTAGTATGGGATCTTATGTGTGTTATATATAGTGGATGACTCCTATTTCTGATCATTTGTTGTAGCTGATTAAATAGCGAAGTCCATTCAGAATCATCCTGAATAAGTTCAGTAGTTTCTATGTGTAAAACAACCCCTTCTGCATATTGAGAGTCAGTTACTATATTAACAGACTCTTGAAAATCTGACAACACCATGAGTATTGCATATAATTCAGATTTTTGAACCAACTGACAGGGACTCTCAGCTACCTTATTTATATCTTCTAATTCATATTCTGCCTTTCCTGATATATTAGCATCAGTTTAAAATGTAGGGACTCCAGAAATTGGAATTCTTTTTTATTGTTTGAGGGAGAATCTGATTAAATCTTTTTATGAACTGAAGTCACTTGCTTTTAGGGTATCTGTTGTTAATCTCTCTCAAGAAATTACTACATGCTGTTTGCCAATATTCATCTTGTGCCCATAACAAGGAAATCTCTGCGTTAGTAAAAAAGGTACCACAATTTCAATTGGATCCATTCCAACTAATTGTCGAAGTCTCATTTTCCCTTTTAGTATCAACTCAGAGACTGTCTCTATGTAGGTTTTTAATTTCTTTCTCTGTTTATGAACTAAAAATATCCATTCTAAGATAAACCTTTACTCTGTATGAGAATTCCAGTAGGAAAATGGGTAGAAGGTAAGATAGCTAAGATGCAGGCCATCTTTGGATCAATAGGATCTAGATGTGTATCCTGCAATTTCCTCTCTACCAGAGCTAACTCCTTCTCAGACTCAATTGATAATGTCCTCCAGCTATTTAAATCTGTATCCCCTTGCAGGGTTAAACTGCTTAGCTCTTGAGTAGCCAAGTGAATCGCAGGCTGTAGCCAGTTAATATCTCCCAATAACTTCTGAAAATCATTAAGAATCCTTAGATGGCTTCTTCTGATTTGTACCTTTTGTGGCCTAACCTTTTGCAGACTTATTCTATATCCTAGATAATTAATAGAATCCCCTCTTTGTATTTTTTCAGTGACGATATGCAATTCCCTGCAAGGCAAGGTTATTTTTACTTCATCAAACATTCTTTCCAGAATATTTATATCTGAATCACCCAATAGGATATCATCCATATAGTGATAAATAATGGATTAGCAAAATTGTGACAAATCATCTCTAATGACTATTGTACAAGATATAGATACAAGGTAGGGCTATTGAACATTACCTAAAACAGGACTTTCCAACAATATCTTTTTAATGGACAAGTGCTACAGCATTTTCTCTGTCCAATCACATTAGGGTAGTGACAGGCTTGTGATTGGACAGGAATAGGCAGGTGGAGCTAGAGTTGGAGGAGGAAGAAGGGTCAGAAGCAGGAGGAGAAAGGTCAGGAGCAGGAGGAGAAAACATCATCATGGATGCAGACAATGAGGATGGTCCAGACCCCACGAGGTTATACAACCAAGCAAGTTTTTACAAAATAGAATAATTGAGTTAGAATATTGTTTTTTTTAATCTGGTTCAAAAATTATTGAATTGGCATCTTGTAAATTGTAATTTTATTATTATATAAATGTGATTGGATATTAAAGCCTTAAGAGTCATGCTTTACTTACCAGGTAATAGGCGCTATTTAGATGAATGATTGTGGAAGTGTGTAAAGAGTTGCATGCAAGCAAGATGTAGCTTGCTGGGAGGAAATAACAAAAACCTGCTGGAGCTTAGTATTGAGTTCGAACAGTACCAGCTCAAAAACGTGGCCCAGCAGGAAATGGAGTTTGTGGGGTGGATTCATTTTTTTATAATTCCTGCAACAGACAAGTTCTATAGAAAGCAGGTATTGAAAAAGCAAACCTTTCCTTATCTTGTTCATGTAGAGGAATTATGAAGAGGCAGTCATTTAGATTAATCACTATGGCAGGCCATTCCTTAGGCTACAGAGAAGGCAATGAGATTCCAGAGTGCAAGGAATCCATTGGCTGAATAATCTTATTAATTGCTCTGAGGTGTGTCACCCTCTTCCATTTGCCAGACTTTTTAAAATGATAAATACTGGAGAATTCCAAGGGCTGGTGGACTCCTCTACATGCTGAGCCTCCAGCTGCTCCTGGACTAGCTGTCCTAATGCCTATAGTTTTTCTTTTGTCATAAACCATTGATCAATCCAAATGGGTTGGTCAGGTAACCACCTTAGTGGTAAGGCTGTTGATGTCTTATCAGCAGTGGCTCCTTGAGTTTACCTTTAGCTTTACGCTGAATTGTCAGCCCCTGCTGTATCTTATTTATGGACAGCCAGGACGGTCTGTAACTGT
Organism: Mastomys coucha; assembly: GCF_008632895.1. Classification (NCBI taxonomy): domain Eukaryota; kingdom Metazoa; phylum Chordata; class Mammalia; order Rodentia; family Muridae; genus Mastomys; species Mastomys coucha. The sequence continues at coordinate 51,897,558 of NW_022196909.1, read as the reverse complement.
CTTTGATAATGTTCCTTAACTAATTTGATTTTTTTTATTAGGAGCTTGACCAGTTTCTGCTCAGTCTCTGAAACTGAGGGAATATTAATTTGTGTTTTCCACTGCTGTAGCAGATCTCTTCCCCATAAGTTAATGGCTAAATCAGCCACATATGGCCTTAATTTTCCTACGTGACCTTCTAGTCCAATACATTTAAGCCATCTCGTGGTTTGCTTCTTTTGGGATAAATTCCCAATGCCTTGAAATTGGATGTCTACTTCTTGAAGTGGCCAACTTACAGGCCAAGACTTTGGAGAGATAATGGTGACATCTGCTCCACTGTTGACCATTCCTTCAATCTCAATATTGTTTACTAGTATTCTTAGCTTGGGCCTTTGACCCTCTATAGAAATTTGCCAAAATATTCATTTTTGGCTCCCTTTTAGGTTTTTTGAGTTGTCTATAGAATTTCCCTTAGCCTTTTTATCTGGTCTCACAACATCTATTTTTAGAGCAGTGGTGTTTAATTGTCCTAAGGAAGAAAATTCTCCCTGCTTGGCATTGGGGCCAGCGAGAGGCCCCCCTGGGAGTTTTTTTGGCAAGGTGTTCCCCCATTTATCTACTGTTGCTCTCCATTCCCTAGCCAAATGTCAGCCTTTGCCACATCTTTTACATATTCCAGAAGGCATAGGTTCCCTTTTGGGATTAATTTGGTTTTCCCTGCAATTTATTCTGAGATGACCTTACTCACCACAATTAAAACATTTGAAATTTTGGGTCGTCTTAAGGCCTCTATTGATGTTGACCTTGCCCTCAATGTTCTGATTACTTCCTTGCTTTCAGCATTCAAATTTTCAAAGGCTAGAGACTCAATTGTTGCCTTTCTTACTGATGGATCTAATATACTTCTTTCTACAGCAGAAGTCAACCTTTGCAAAAAGTCAAGGAATGTTTCCTTTGGACCTTACATGACTTGAGGAAATGGTTTGAGTCTTTTTTCCTGGATTTGCCAGTTTACCACAGGCTACCAAGCAACACAATCTCAGGGTTTCTTCATCATATACAGCCTGCACCTCTATCTCAGCAATGTGACCTTCACCAAGCAGCTAATCTTTAGAAACATCTCTACCCCCACCTCTAGTTTGTTGTGCTGAAAGACTGGAGAATCTTAGAATGTATAATGTATAACTTTTACCTAAAAGCAGGCATGGAAAACCTCTGCCACAAGCCAAAAAAAAGGTGGAGTAGCTAGTTCCAGGAACTTTGCTGATCGAGAGCCTCAGGGCTCTGGTTCCCGATACCTGCCCCTCCTGAATGATCCACTGTGAGGGCAGAACTAGGAATGAAGGTCTAGTGGTTTATGAGACTCTCCACCCTGCCAACCAGTGGATGAAGATTACATTCCTAGAATGAATGTGTTCCCCTCCCTAGCTGAATACCTTGGGTCGGGTCCCTCTGAAATTTTCCACTGTTAATGTTCTGTAACCCTCTCTCTGCCCCCAGCTTGCTTTAAATACCCGACACTTCTTGTGTTCGGTGTCGAACTCTGGCCAGCATGGTCACGAGATCGACCCAGTACCGGTATCCCCAATAAACCTCATGTGATTGCAGCAAGTTCGGTCTCTCGTGAGTCATTGGGTGGTCGCGTCATCCCAAGACTTGAGTAAGGATCTCCCCAGTTCTGGGGGTCTTTCAGTACTAGCTCCTTCATCTCTTTTCTCCACCATGAAAACCATTCTAAATGTGACGCAGGTTCTAGTATTGCTTTTGCCATATCCTTCCAGTCTTGAGGAATTAGCAATCATTTTACTCATGTGATAACTGTTAGAATTCCTACCAGTGGCTTAATTACAACATCCCCTTGATTTCCTTATAGGTTTTACTGCATCTCCTATTCTGAAGATCTAGTAAATTTAAATATTCCTGTCTTTTTCTAATATCTTTCCTCCAGCTGAACCTGGAAGCCACTGACAAATCATGTTAAAGGGAGTTTTAGAGGTCACAGAAGTTAAATCACAAGTAAGAGGTCTAACAATAAGCTGGTGAGTCTAACAATAAGCCAGGTCAATAGGAGCAGGATGAGAAAGGGTATAATTTTATTCTATCTTTTAATGCAGAATATATTACAGGATTCCTTTTAAAATAATTTGTCATTGTTGTTTGTATATATGTATGATACGTGTAAAGTTACTTATGACATATCATTTTGTGGGAAAACAAATTGCAAGTTCAACCATCAAATTTTCATGCTCAAACCAAATAAATACAATAGGAAAGAACTCTTCAAATGTCATAGTACAGTAATATAGATGAGCGTTGTTCTAGATTTGTGTTTGTATTGGTGTCTTGTTTCTATAATTTTGTTTTCATTAGTTATTAGCAGCAGTGCTGCATACACCAATGGGCTACAGAGTGGCAATTTAGTACATCTCTTTACTGTGATCAAACCAGAGCACTATTTACGGTGCATTCAGTAAACAACTCACAGTAGTTTACATAATCTTTTAAACTAACATCCGAAAATTGTTTAACTATTATCTTCCCCATGGGCATACTCCAGAAGACCTAAAGGGGAATCTGAGACAAAGCATAGTTACTCATCTCCAGCCTACTGTGGGAGACTTTTCAATCAAGACACTGACAGTCCAATAGAAAATACTCATTGCTCTTCTTATTAGGTCACATTTTAGTTGCTTTGTGGTAGAGAAGCCTTCTTAGTGCCTGCTGCACCTCCTGGTTCCTCAAGGTATAGATAACAGGGTTGAAGATGGGAGTAACCACCGTGTAGAGCAGGGCAATGATCTTGGAGAGGAGCTGGGAATGAACCGCAGAAGGCACAATGTACAATACCATGAGTGTTCCATAGAATGTGGACACCACAGCCAGGTGAGAAGAGCATGTGGAGAAGGCCTTGGTCCTTCTGCTCCCTGAAGGAACTCTCAGCACAGTCACTACTATCTGAGCATAGGAGATCAGAACCAGCCCAAAGGGGACAGTCAGGAAGACAACAGAGAGAACAAATGTAGTCACCTGAGCCACTTGGGTATCTGAGCAAGCTAGGATCATCAGAGGTGAAAAATCACAGTAAAAGTGATCAATTAAGTTAGGGCCACAGAATCTCAGCTGGGCCAGCAGAGCAACAACTAGTCCATCTACCATGAAGCCAGACAGCCAGACTGTGAGCACTAACCCCAGGCACCATTGACGCCCCATCAGGACTGGGTATCGTAGGGGGTGACAGATTGCGAGATATCGATCATACGCCATCACAGCCAGCAGGAAACACTCATCTGTAGCCAGGGAGCCAAAGACAAAGAACTGGAACAAGCAGCCAGCCACAGATATGGTGGCCTCCTGTACGAAGCCTTCCAACATTTTGGGCACCACTGTGGAGGTATAGACAATCTCTATAAAGGACAGATTCACCAGAAAGAAATACATGGGTGTGTGAAGCTTCTGGGAGCTCACCACCACCACTGCAATGAGCATGTTCCCTGTGATGATGGAGGCATAGAGGATGATGAACACAGAAAAAAACAGGAGGCGCATCCCAGGGACTTCATGGAAACCAAGAAGTACAAACTCAGTGACAGTTTGGTTTCCTATGGAGACGACTTCCATCGGATATTCAGTTTTCTGCTTGGCTTGGCAGGTGTGTCTCTGTATTCTGATGCAATTCTAAGATTGACAGGGCTAAAACAAAATGATGACAGAATACTCAAAATGAGGATGGATTAAACTAGCGTTTACCTTTCTCTTCTTTTAACTATCACCACTTCATCTCCACTTTCTCTTTATGGCAGCATACTCCTAATGTCCTAAGGGAGCTTATCCATATTCAAAATTTCAATAAAAAGCAAAATTTTTTGTAGTGACTGTCATCATGTGTACGCCTTGACAAGAAATGTTTATGTTCTAATAACCATAGCCAAAAATGCTACAAAAGGATTAAAAATTATGGAGGAATTATGCAAGAATTCCATGGTCACTGTTAGTTGTTTTTACCTAAACAGCCTCTCCATCATGTCCCTGCAGAGCCCAGACATGGCCCTGGTGGGGACAGAGTGACATGGTTCCTGCCCCTGGGAGAGGGCTCCAGAGTGGGCTTCCAGGAGTGTTGATGGCTGCTGGTGGTGAAAGGCTTGTTTGTGTAATAACTTACATAATTTCTGGACCCACAGTGGGTCCTTCTGAGGACCCTCTGCTCTTTCCTTCTGAGGAATGTCCTCTTTGTTAACATTAATGATTCCATGGTAATTACAAACAGCAGGAGTCAAGGGTGTGGCTACGACTAAGCAAAATGGTAAATGGAAAAGAACTCTAAAAACATGAATTTGAAAATATATAATTTCTCAACTGTGCAAAAACATAAGGATGCAATATGAATTATGAGGGGCTTTATGAATCTGAAGTAACAACACTATGAACCAGCTAGTCAGAAAGAAAGACAGGCAAGAACGACAGGCAGATACAAATGAAGGCAGATTCCTGAGTTCAAGGTCAGCCTGGGACACAGCAAGTCCAAGCCAGGTGTGACAGAAATGGTAGTTTCAAGGCAGGGTCCCACCCAACTAGTTTAACATCTATGCTTAACAAAAGCAGACAGATCTCAGAATTTTTTTGCAATGTTAAGAAAAAAAAATGCATGCTTTCTTTTAAGAATCAAAGGGCTGGGGTCACAGGATGCTGATTCATAAGCTAATCAAAAGGAAAACCTGGAGTAAATGACTGGATTGCTATGTAAAATAAAAGGCTGAATCTGTGTTCTACAGGAGATGAGCAGTCCAGAGACGTTTTTAAGATTTAAAAGGGAACTGTTTAGAGGACACACACACACACACACACACACACACACACACACACACACACACACGCAAGCAGAACATGGGCAGAGACATCTCTTAGAATAGCAAGCAAGCAGAATATGAACAGAGAAATCTCCAGAGAGAAAGCAAAACAGAGAAGCAGACTGGAAAAGCTGTATTAAGCAGAACACTGGTCATCAGCTTGCATCCATGATTTGATTTCGAGTTGCTCTTTTCGTCACTCCCAGACACCCCTTCTCTCAGAACCCCTCTCCAAGCCAAGGCTGGTCCTTGGCAAGTCTCACCAATTCCTTTGATTTCAAATCTTTTCTTCCTCTATATTCTACTCCTATATGTGAACAATGGTCCACTGGGTAGCCTTCTTGTCTCTAGATTTTTAGAATCTTTTATCAAAAAAAAAAAAACCTTCTAAAACTACCATTTCTTTACCTTACTAATTGATGTGTGATAAGTAACAGTGGAAAGGGAAAATATAGGGGCTGTGAGACCTCATTTTGTGGGATAGAGGGTTAGGAATCAAATTCAGGGAATCTTCCTTTAGACATTAGCTTTTAAGCCTATATTAAGCTAAGTTTTAAAGGCTGGATAACAGTGGGCCAGCCAGAAGACAGTGAGCTGGGCAGTGTGACCCTGATGCAGAGGTTTGGTCATACACAGTGCTTCTGAACAGCTGAAGTGATCCTTGTACAGTGGGTCAGACTTCATATGCTGACCAGGGGATGAATGGTTTTTACAGCAGAGAGACTATTATAGGCTGCCATGAGAGCAGAGGATTGAGGAGAAAGCAAGAGAAAACCATGCACCCATTCTCATAAAATTTAAACTGTTTCTACCCAATAATAGTAATGAAAGTATATATCATGTATAACATGAAATTTAAGTTGTCTAACACAAACATCCTACAAAAGCTGCCTAAGAAGGTGAAACTGAATGATTTGGGCAAGTGTCTCAGGAGAAAACATACAGATTCATGCCTTGGCCACAGGCTGACTCTGTATATTGGATGGAATTATACTTTCCGCTCCTGTGTGACACTAGTGCTATATCCTCAAAAATGTAATAATTTATAATAATAATAATAATAATAATAATAATAATAATAATAAAATAATAATAATAAATAAGAGATAGCTTATATTGCATGTCTCCCCTTAAATCTCCTTTACTAACTTTGTTTTTTAGCAATGTAAAACTGAATGTATAGAGGATACTATTTTAAACCTTGAGGATTTCCAGTCAAATAAAAAGAGACTCTTGGTGGCTAGAGAGATGGTCTAAGTGTACTCACTGCTCTTCCAAAAGGTACTGAGTTCAATTCCCAGCACCCACATGGCAGCCCACACCTGTCTGATGTTGTCCTCTGGTGTGCAAAGTACCCAAATTCATAAATAAATAAACCTTTTTTAAAAAAGACCATTGCCTTAAGGTGCATTGTATTATAGATACACACATCAGCAGATAATCATGGCACACTGATAAATTAAACCTCAAAGAAATAGTTCTGGGATAAGTGGTACTAAATAGCCTGCTACAGTTGTGGAAAATGGGAAGAGAGAAGAGGGTATGCCAGATAGAAAAAAAAAACATAGCTACACTCTGAGGCAAGAAATGTCACAGCGTGTAAGGGTGAAAAGGGGGTCTTTGCATGGAAGGTCATCTCGGAAGGAGAGGGAAGGAAGTTCGGTGGTTCTCAACCTGTGGGTCGCGACCCCTAGGGGTGGACAACCCTTCATTATATCAGCTGTTTACATTAATATCCATAATACTAACAAAATCACAGTTATGAAGTAGCAATGAAATAATTTTATGAGGGGATGGATTCACCAGAACCAAATGTATTATAGGGGTGCAAGGCATTAGGAAGCTTGAGAATCACTGACCAAGTATCAGAGAGGTGGTCAGTGATGGAGCATGGTCCCCCTCTGCTGGTAATATACTGTATCTACAACTTTATCCTGTTAGGCTCAAAGCCTGGCTGAAGACTGCTAAACAGCAGAGTGGTATATTCCGGATGAAACTGAGCAACATTAGGAAAGCACAGACCCGATAACAATAACAGAGAGGCAGGCAAGCGGGCAGGCGGACAGACGGACAGACAGACAGACTGACTGACTGACAGACAGATGCAGACAGGCGGAGAGATACAGAGAGAGACAGAGGCAGAGAGACCCGAGATAACAATAACAGAGAGAGAGTGCATACCGTGTTTGTTCTTTTGTGATTGAGTTACCTCACTCAGGATGATATTCTCCAGCTCCATCCATTTACCTAAGAATTTCATAAATTCATTTTTTTAATAGCTGAGTAGTACTCCATTGTGTAGATGTACCACAACTTCTGTATCCACTTAGCCCAGAAGTTTGGAATACAGGAAGAACAACCCACAAACCACAAGGAACTCAAGAAGAAGGAAG
>NW_022196909.1:51882160-51889660 GCF_008632895.1 Mastomys coucha | reverse complement strand
TTAGAGGGGAAACTGGGAAGGGAGAAATTTACATGTAAATAAAGAAAATATCTAATAAAAAAAAACAATAACAGAGAGGCAGGCAGGTGGGCGGACAGACAGACAGACAGACTGACTGACTGATTGACTGACTGACTGACAGACAGACTGACTGACAGACAGACTGACTGACGGACAGACAGATGCATACAGACAGATGGAGAGAGATATAGAGAGAAACAGAGAAAGAGAAAGACAGAGACGCAGAGAGACAAAGACAGACAGACAGACAGACAGACAGAACTCACCAAGATGGCATGATAAGACATAGTCACAGCTTTTCTTTTGCAATATCCCTTCTCTCAGAAACAAGTTCAAGTTCATTTAGCACAGCCTGCCCTGAAACTTGCTATGTGGACCAGGCTGGCCTCTGCCTTCCAAGTGCTAGGATTAAAGGCGTGCACCAGCATAACCCCACAGGACATAAAATTTCAGTCTACTATAGTGACAAACAAAGTCTTACAACAAATAGCAAATGTGTAAAACAACCAACCTCTCCTCTAATCCAAATCTGTGTGGCTTCACCAGACTGGGGTTCTGTGCTTTATAGGGCCTGTCTCCATCTCCAGCTCTTTCCCCAGTATCCTTCTTGCCCACTGTTCTGTCTGTAGTTCTGTGTGGTATGGTATGAATTGTGCACTCACTCACTCCATGACTTCTTGATATTTTATCTGCTCTAAATCAAATCTGCAGTTTGTACTCTTTCTACACCATCCCTGAGTCAGACAGGAAGTATACTAATCAGTCCAGAAAAGCTCTCGTGGTCCTGATCTTCAACATGTTTAAAGTTCCCCACACATAGTTGTTTTCATACGAAAAAGGAAGAACCTTAGGGTTTTCAGAACATGACATAACCATTCCTACTGTCCAAAGAGTGAAGGGTTGGGAAAATGAGGAAGAAGAGAAGTAGTGAGATTTTAAAACTGCAGAAAAATTAGGAAGAAGCAAGGTACATGAGAAATATGTTATTAGCATAGGCTTAAGCAGATAATGAAGAATACTGAAGAGTTGCAAAACTCCCAGGATGGGTGGATGGGTGGCTTTGAACATAGAAAAAACATGCAGGATGATTTATGAATCAAGATGACCTTAATCATATTAACTGGTCAGAAAATGAGAATATTGAAAAGTACTTCTATAATTGTCTAATGAGCAATGACTCCCAGACAATCCTAAGTTAGAGCCGCATCCCTCATCCAACCAGCCATGACTCTGAGACAGAAGAGAACCCTCAGCAAAAAAATCATCACCACTCTGGCAAAGGAGTTCATGTGACATTTAAGAAGACATATTTACAGGAATCTGTGCTAAATTATACTTTGTAACTTTCCTCTAAAATATAAGAAAATTTTACTCTCTTATATACTTAAAATACCTGTTAAATGTGTTATTTTTATAAATGCTAAACAATAAAATGAATTTCAAAGGCTTTAAATGAATATCATATAGCTTAAAGCATATTCAAGTTTTCCCATGCCGTGAGATTGAAGAACAAGAGCCAAGGTGAGAATAGTTGCTGTGTGTCCAGAAGAGCACACTAACCATAGCCTAGGGAACACGAGTGCCTGTCCCCCTTCTCTACATGACCAGGAATGCAGGGGAAAGATTGGAATCATCCTTTAAGGATTCAGTAGAGGAAACAGCAACAACAGGACCTTGAAGGAATCAAAGGGTATTTCCTAAAAATGCTTGCTACACAGAGGATGGCCTTGTCATGCATCAATGGGAGGAGAGGTCCTGGGTCCTATGAAGGCTCCATAGATGCTCCAGTGTAGGGGAATGGAGGGTGGGGAGGTGGGAGTAGGTGGGTGAGTGGAGGAACACCCTCATAGAAGCAGGGGGAGAGAGAATGTGATAGGGTGTTTCCTGGAAGGGAGGGAGACCTGGAAAGGGGATAACATTTGAAATGTAAATAAAGAAAATATCCAATAAAAAGGAAAAGAAAAAAAAAAGCTTGCTACAAAATGGCTTTTGTGCTCTCTACGTTAATAGAAATATGTTGCTAATTAGAGGAAAATGTCTGTCAAAAATAACCTTTCAGCCCTTTTAATAGGTTCTATGAACTAAGCTGTGAAACTTTATATAGAAATAGAAGATCACCTGGGAAGCCTTAGAAAGCAGCCTGCTCTCCACAGACAAAACTGGAGAAAAGAAGATGAGCTAAGTTTCGCTTGAAGACTTCAGAATGACTGGATTTCCCAATTTCAGCTCCTTCCTTTTTGAGCTTAACCTGGAATAACGCAAGGTCATGGTTAGAAACATTTTCCTTGTCACCCTCCACCTCTGAGCCTCCATGGTCTCTTCTAGCTCCCAAGCCATCTTGCCCTCTCACTGTGAGCTTTTTATCATAAGGGAAGGCTGGCAGAAGAGGCCCCTGAGAACAAATTATAGATTTACTGCAGAACACCCTTAAGTGAACAAAGTGAAGCACCCCCACGGAGGCATTATTATTATTTTTAAAAGAATTTCTAAGTGTTTTCTTAACCAAAACTGAAGCAGAAATTAAAATAGCTACAAGAAACTTTCCTTTCCATCCCATTAGGGGAAAAAAATGCTCTATACTCCCCAAGACATCTGACTACCAACTCCAGTCTTTTTCCAGTAATTCTCCAACAAATTCACTTATAACTCATGCCCCCATAACATTTGGGGTTCATATCAGCTATATTTTATACAATGTAACAAATGGAAAAAAAGACAAAAATATAATCATCTCTAAATCAACCATCACACCTCTATTCTGTCACAGTCTCCTCAATCCAAAGTAAAATCTGATGTGAATCTTTGCATCTTTTCCCTTCTCATGAATATAGAGGAGATAGAGATAGGGAAAGATAGAGGTAGAGAGAGGTGATAGCAATAGATGTCCCACAAAACCAATTAAGAATCATTCAAACATTATCTTATCTCTGATGTTAGCCATATCTCTTTTCTCCTGCCCTGGAAGACAGTGGCTTTCCCACAGAGAACAGATCAGAAATGGAAAGGTGCCCTGAAGCAATGATTATGAGCTATGGAGCCCTTCAATAGTTCAAAGAAGAATAAGGTTCTCATTTTAAGAGGTTAGAATGATGGGAAGGAAGGAAAAGAGAGGACAGAAGAGAGGGAAGGAGATACAAAAGCCAGCAGTAAATGCTCCAAAAGTGGCCTAGGCTAGTAAACTGTGGATGTGGTCTTCCCTAACCAATCTAAATAGAATTTCTAGGAAACTGGCATTCCAGTGGATGGCAAGAAATGGCCCTGAAAATTCAACACTCTACTGTTTAGAGTACTCTGTTTTTTGAAAGAGAGAGAGAGAGAGAGAGAGAGAGAGAGAGAGAGAGAGAGAGAGAGAGAGCTGAGCTGAGAAGTGGGTTAAAGAGAAATGCAAAACTACTCTGAGTTTGTGCATGTTCTAAGAGGAGGAACAAAGACATGAAGCAGAAATCTCTGGTTTCTTTGGAAACTCAGTTATGTCAAATGATGTTTTGCTGGGGCAGACAGGTGACTGGATGTTCTGCTAAACCAGCCATGTGAAAGAAGGTTGAAGCAGACGTGTGAAGGAATGTTTTGCTGAAGCAAAGAAGTGAGAGGGTGTGTGATGTTTAAAAGGACTATAAATATGACCCACAGACAGTGGGTGTATGCTGTGGCATTGATTTGTTTGGCTCCAACTCGCTAATCTTTGCTTGTTGTAATTTCATAGAGAGTAACTTGCCAAAGAACTTCTGATATTCTAGCAACTTCTTGCCACTTCCTCTGACTCAGGCCAACTGGCCAAGCTTCGTTGCTTCTTCTGGATGGAACTGCCATTGCTGATTCGTGAGTGGTGATTGCCAAGTGGAGTGGACTGCAGTTGCTGATTTGTGTTGGTGTTTTGCTAGAAGACTGGACTACTGACGGTGAAGATTGGAATTACCCCCAAAGAACTATCTCTAAACAGGTCGACACTCCCCATTTCCTATTAGCCTTTCTTTTCCACTACCTCTGGTGAGTTGAAGCATTTAAGAACCCTTATTAAAGTAGGTTTTGGAAAATCTAAGCCTACAAAGATGAGTTAATGTATATATGTCTTCATGAGCTCATATATTTGAGGATATCTAAGACCTTCACTGTGCATGGAGAAAGTCAACCACACAGTAGTTACTGGCTTTGTTGTTCTGTAATTTTGAATTTGCCACAACTCCAGCTACTTTCTTCTCCCTCTTCCAACTGACTGCCTTCTTTCTTTTCCTGGGCAATGTCTTTGTCGTGCTCCTTGTGGCCCTGGATGCAAGCCTTCACACTCTTGTGTGCTTTTTCTTCTTCAGTCTCTCCTTGGTTAAGCTCCTGTACAATTCTGTGTCCATCCAACTTTCTAAATTCCCATAGGACCCAGCTCAGTTCCCAACTGCAACACCCAGTACTATTCTTTCTCCTCTGGCTGCCATTGACTTCTTCAACCTCACTACCATGGCTGTTTTTTATTATTTTATGCATGTGTATGGGCCTGAATGTATGGATGTGTACCACAAACATGCAAATGTTCACAGTAACAAAAAAAGGGGGAGGAGCCATCATATTCTCTGGAACTAGAGTACCAGACAGTTGTGAGCTGCCATTTGAACCTGTAAATTGAACCTGAGTCTTCAGCAAGAACAGCCAATGCTTTTAACCACTGAGCCATTTCAGTCCCAATCACATGACTTTTGACTGCTATGGTGCCATTTATTACCTACTGCACTACCTATTATTGTTCAGTGCCCTGGTATGTGACACTCTGGATGGGATATGATGGTCTGTGGGTTTCCTATGCCCCATTTCCCCTTCTTTCTCCTTGTACAAATCTCATCTGTGCATTAAGCTAAATCAACCACTTCTTCTGCGATACTAACCAGATCTTTGACTTTCCCGTACACATACACGCCAAAGTGGTAGGCTATGTTTTGAGCAGCATTATTATCCTAGAATTCCTGGGCTTCACTGTGGATTCTTACTTGTAAATCCTGGCCACAAAGCTACCAATGGCCAGGTACTGACCACAGAAGACCATGTCTACCTTTAACTACAGCTGTCTTTATCTCCTCCTTTACTGTCCCTTCTATTTATTTTTCATTCTTTTATTTTTCCTTCTATTGGCCTTGTACTAATTACTAGTGTGGTGGTTTGAATGAGAAAGACCTCCATTAGCTCATATGTTTGAATGCTTAGTCCCTAATTGGTAAAACAGTTTTGGCAGCATTAGGAGGTGTAGCCCTGTTGGAGGAGGTGTGTCAATGAAGGTGTGCTTTGAGGTTTCAAAAGCCCACACCAGACCTCTCTATATTTGTCTGTCTGTCTGTTTCTGTCTCTGTCTCCTGATTATTGGTCAGGTGTAAGCTCTCAGCTACTGCTCCATCACTATGCCTGCCTATCTACCTGCTGCAATAATCATGAATTCACCCTCTGAAACGGTAAGCAAACCCCCAATTAAGTGCTCTCTTCTATAAGTAGCTTTGGTCATGGTGTTTCTTGACAGAATAAAAAAGGAACTAAAACAGAAATTGGTACCAAGGAGTGGAGTATTGCTATGATGGTCCTGACCATGTTGTTTGGAATATGGAATGTGGAAGACTTTGGAACTTTGGACTAGAAAAGTTTGTGAAACCTATAAAAGGGACTTAATAAATCATCCTAATAGGAGCAAAAATACTCAATAAAATTCTTGCAAACCAAACCCAACCACATCAAAAACATCATTCACCACAATCAAGTAGGCTTCATCCCAGGGATGCAGAGATGGTTCAGTATCTGAAAATCCATCAATGTAATCCACTATATAAACAAGCTCAAAGGAAAAAAAATCAAATGATCATCTCATTAGATGCTGAAAAAGTCTTCCACAAAATCAAATACCCCTTCATGTTAAAAGTATTAGAGAGATCAGAGATTCAAGGCACATGCCTAAGCATAATAAAAGCTATATACAGTAGCCAACATCAAATTAGATGGAGAAAACCTTGAAGAAATCTCACTAAAATTATGGACAAGACAAGGCTTCCCACTCTCTCCCTATCTATTCAATATAGTTCTTGAGGTTCTAGCCATAGAAATAAGACAATGAAAGGAGATCAAGAAGATACAAATTGTCAAGGTATCACTATTCAAAAATGATATGATAGTATACATAATTGACCACCAAAATTCTACCAAAGAACTCCTACAGCTGATAAACAACTTCAGTAAAGTGGCTAGATATAAAATTAACTCAAAGAAATTAGTGGTCCTACTTTATTCAAATGATAAATGGACTGAAATAGAACTTAGGGAAACACCCCCTTCACAATAGCCACAAATAATGTAATATCTTGCAGTAACTCTACCTAAGCAAGTGAAAGGTCATTATGACAAGAAGTTCAAATCCATGAAGAAAGAAATTGAAGAAGATATCAGAAGATATTAGAAGATGGGAAAATTTCTTATGTTCATGGATCCATAGGATTAACATAGTGAAAATGTCCATCTTATCAAAAGTAATCTACATATTGAATGAAATTCTGGTTAAAATTCTAATGTAATTCCTTAAAGTCCTTGAAAGAGAAATTCTCAACTTTATATGGAAAAACATAAAATCCAGCATAGCTAAAACAATCCTGAACAATACAAAAACTTCTGGAGGAATCACCATCCCTGATCTCAATTTGTACTACAGAGCAATAATGGTACAGATACAAGCAGGTTGATCAATGGAATTGAATCAATCCAGAAATACACCAATACACCTATGGACAATTGGATTTTTACAAAGGAGCCAAAACCATACAATGGAAAAACGAAAGCTTCTCCAACAAATGGTGCTGCTCTAACTGTATGTCTGCATGTAGAAGAATGTAAATAGATCTGTATTTATCACACTGCAAAAAATTCAAGTCCAAGTGGATAAAGAACATCAACATAAGACAGGATACACTAAATCTAGTAGAGGAGAAAGTGGGAAATAGCCTTGAACTCAATGGCATAGGAGACAATATCATGGACAAAGCAATAGTGGCTCAGACTTTAAGATCAACAATTAACAAATGGGACCGCATGAAACTGAAAAGCTTTTGTAAGGCAAGGGACACTGTTACTAGGACAAAACAGCAGCCTACATCCAACAGAGGGCTAATATCCAAAATATATAAAGAACTCAAGAAGTTAGACTCCAACAATAACCCAATTTGAAAAATGAGGTGCAGAGCTTAACAGCGAATTCTCAGCAGAAAAATCTTAAGTAGCTGAGAAGCTCTAAAAAATATATTCAAAGTCCTTAGTCATCAGGGAAATGCAAATCAAAACAACCCTGAGATTCCATTTTACACCATCAGAATGACTAAGATCAAAAACTCAAGTGGCAGTCGATGCTGGCAAGGATGTAAAGCAAGGGGGAACACTCCTCCATCCACTCCATTGCTGGTGGGAGTGCAAACTTTTACAACCACTTTGGAAATCAATTTGGTGGTTTCTCAGAAAACTGGGGGGGGG
>NW_022196909.1:51868382-51882112 GCF_008632895.1 Mastomys coucha | reverse complement strand
AGGGGGAGGGATGGTGAGATGGCTCAGCGGGTAAGAGCACTGACTGCTCTTCCGAAGGTCCTGAGTTCGGATTTCGACAACCACTTGATGTGATCCTCACAACCACCCGTAATGAGATCAGACGCCATCTTCTGGTGCATCTGAAGACAGCTACAGTGAATTACACCAGCAAGCGGGACCTGAGTGAGCGGGGCCGGCAGAAGGTCCTGAGTTCAATTCCCAGCAGCCACACACATGATAGCTCATGGCCATCTGTACAGCTACAATGTACTCACACACATAAAATAAAATAAAATAAAATAAAATAAAATTTTAACCAGAAAATTTAAAAAAAAAAAATCTTTTTTTTTTTAAAAAAAAGGTAACAATTTCTTCCAGGCAGAATGTCAATTTAAACAAAAAAAGAAAAAAAAAAAAAGAAGAAGAAAAAAAACTGGGAAAAACTCTACCTCAAGACCATTCCTGGGCATATACCAAAAAGATGTCCCACTATACCACAAGGACACATGCTCCACGACATTCATAGCAGCTTTATTTTTTTCCATGTTCAGTACATATGTATTTCATGCAATCTTCCTTGAACTGAACATACTATTGGAAAATACAACTTTAATTTGATAATCAACAGACAACTGTGTCCCTACACTTATGTTTATTAAAAACTGACAAACAAACAAAACCCATACAAAAAAAAAATCCCCAAATTCCTTATCAATTTGAAACAGTAATCTTGAGAGACATTATCGCCTAGGACCCCCTCTTCCTCTGCCGCGACCACATCCTCTTCCTCTACACCGGCCTCGGCCTCTTCCTGCAACAGCTTCTCTTGTCTTAGATTTCACCTTAGGTTCGACATCCACTAGTGTATCTAGAGGTAAGCTGTCTGGTAGAATGAAATACCGAATGTTATTGCCTCGAATACTCAATGTTTCCAACTGTACAGGTTCTCTGTTCTTCAGGGCCATTTTCACAGCTTTAAGGTGACATCTACACCTGTGATTGTTCCATGGACCCGTGTTCCGTTCTTCAATTCAATGTTTACAGTTTTCATGACTCAATTTCATCAAAAATCTCCAGTTAGGCGCCACTTCCGACATAAATCTATGCAGGCGAAATTAATGTTAGCTTCTGCCCCATCCCGGGACCCTTTGTCTTTCCTGAGTTAGAACTCAGTTAGTTAGAACACTAAGTTACACACTTCGTATAACTGGCCAAAGCTAAGGAGAACTTAACCTAAAACGTCTTGCAAATCGGCGTCATTATTTGCAAATAAAACCATGCTAGTTCTACTAAGTCCTCCTCATTGCAAATGGTCCGATTCGCCACGAAAACGGGCCACTGCTCCATTTAAACTGCGAGATACTAGGTGGGCAGAGGCAGCTCGGCCCCTCCGTTCCTGGCAGAGCGGCAGGGTCTGAGCCCACCGCCCTCGCCCAGCACTGGGCGGCCCACAGGGCGCGGCAGCAGCTTTATTCTTAATAGCCAGAAACTGGAAACAACCCAGATGTCACTTGACCGAAGAATGCATACAGATAATGTGGTTCATTTACACAGTGGAATACTTACTATTCCATTTAAAAATATATATATTAAAAAACAAGGACACCATGAATTTTTCAAATGGATGGAACTAGATAATATCATCCTGAGTGAGGTAACCCAGACTCAAAAGGTCATGCATGGTATGTATTCACTTATAAGTGCACATGAGCCAAAAAATACAGGATAAGCATGCTACAACCCATAGACCCAAATAAACTTAGTAATAAGGAGGTCCCAGTGGAGAATGTATGAATCTTACTCAGAAGGGGAAAGGTAGTGCATGCCTTTAATCCCAGCACTGAGGAGGCAGAGGTAGATGGATCTCTGTAAATTCAAGGCCAGTCTATTCTACAAAGGGAGCTCCTGGGCAGCCAGGGATGCACAGAGAAAACCTGTCTCAAAGAGGACATGTGTAAAGACCTGAATGAATTAAAAGAATATGCAAATAAACAGATGAATGAAATAAGAGGAACAATAGAGGAAACAATGAAACATATTTAACAAAGAGGTACCAATACTGGGAAAAAGCAAATCAGAATTTCGGAAATAAAATCTCAATACGTCAGATAAGAAGTTCAGTGGAAAGCCGAATCAATAAAATGGCCCAAGTGTCAGGCAGAATATCACAGCTTGAAGACAAAGAGGAGTAATTAGGACGGTCAGATCATGGTAAACGTGAAATGATAACAAAACACAAACAGGACCTAGAAGATCCTGGGATGTCAGTAAAACACCAAATGTATGAATTATGAGTGTGGAGGGATGAAAAGAAGTAAGAATAAGGGCAGATAAACTATGTCCAACAAAATAATTCTCAAATGCAGAGACAAATGACTATACTGTGAAAGGGAGCATTTAGAATGTAAAATGGGTAAGCTTAAATAAGAGTTTCCTCAAATAATTTTACAAGGATGTAAATCACTATGCAGAATAGAGAGACAGAGGGGGGAGAGAGAAAGAATGGAAAAGTTGTAAGTAAGAAGTATCAAACCACATGGAGAAGCAAACCTATGCTATTAACTGATTCTGAACAAAAATGTTAAATGCTGGCAAGGCAGATAATTGTTTGTTTTAATCTCCAGGAAGTGTGTCCTTCCTGTGTCCTTCAGTACCTGAGACTGAGTCCTCATCTCAAAGACTACCACAATGATAACTCTGTGCTGTATCTTCCATGTGCTTTATAGTAAAGGGTCAACAAGAAGGCTCCAGGCTTTATGAGTGCCTGTGTGTGGTGCTACGTCACAGTCAGTACAGATTGTAACTCAGAAACTCGTGAATAGCACAAGCTCTAACACCAAAATCCTAAACGATCAAAATCTCTAAAGTCTAACATCTTTGAAAGTCATAAGCATCATTATGTTTCAAGTATATACAGGTATATAGTTCTGTGCTCACAACTGCCAGCCATACCGATGTTTACACACCTTGCTTATTGACTAATGTCCTTATGAATATACATTCACAAGTGTTATACCTATGTGAGCTTCGTGAACATGTTTGAGCTGAGTGCTATAAAACTTGTATGCTTTTGCCTATCTTGTGAGATAAAGTAGCCTGTTTTCCAATGTTTTATGTTCCTTAAATAGATACGACTTTGAAAATGTAAGTAAATGATTTTAAAGCAATTTTTAAAATGCTTCCAGAATTACATTTTAGAGATTTAAACTTTTGTGATTATGACATTCAGAACTGTCTTTTGAGACAGTGATACAAACTCCTTACTGGACATCGCCTGTGTAGTGTTTTCCTGCTTGGGAAAATAGCCATTGATAAAGGTAGGTAGTACCTGATGACTGGCTTATACTTTCCCCCTTGCAACATGGGTCCCTCAGCTGGAGGATTTTCTTTTAGTCTCTCAGGGCCTGATTCTCCCAGCACATTCTTCTCTCAAATTAAGGAAGCCTTCCACAACTCTTATGAGCTCGGGCACTCTAAAAGCAGAACTTTATGTGGGTTATATCTGTCAATATTTATCACATTATAAAGTAAAGTTTCTGAAGCCCAGCATGAGGGTGAATGCCTGTATTCACAACATTTCAAAGACGGAGGTTTTGACCAGGGAAGAGATCAGAATCATAAGGAATTTGTAGGTAGCCTGGGTTACTTGAGAAAGAAAGAGAAAAGAAGGAGTTAGGGATAAATGAGAGAAATGGAATAAGAGAGAAAAGAAAGGAAGAGAAAGATGGCTGGAGGAATCTAGTATTCTGCAAAAGTATAGTTTAAGAGGAGGTCTGAAATCTGGGCAGCAAACACTGACAAAGAGGCTCCCTGTCCTTCTTAGCTTGTTCAGTGGTATAGTAGTGGTAAACTGATTTAAAAGAGTTAAGGGTAGCCTGGTGTACACATAATGAGCTCTAGGCTAGCCAGAGCCTCAGTGAGATTCTGTCTCAATCAAAAAATGAAAATAAAATAAAGAAAAACGCAGTAGACAAAAACACCCAGCATCAACTTCTGACCTCCACATGTAGACACATGAGCACATATATGCCGCGGGCCAGCCGATCTGGGCCTCCCTCAACCCGCGGAAGAAACGGGGGTCCTAGTCAGGTCGACAAGGCGTAGGCGAAGAAATGATGGCAGAGACGACACATGAAGTATAAGATCTAAATGTATTTCTTAGAAATGGCATCAGACTTGAGACGACACATGAAGTATAAGATCTAAATGTATTTCTTAGAAATGGCATCAGACTTTTACAGTCATTGCAAAAGAGAGATGGTAAATCTGGCAGCTCAATAGTTGAATTACATCTGAGGCTATCTGAAATATACTGGGTCTAAAGCAGCAGCTATCTCCTCTGGACTGGTACTGCATCCCCCCGGGGCCAAAGTGCTCTGGGCCCGGGGGGATGCGGATGCATGAATCTGAGTCCTAGCCCATCTAAGTTCTAGTGTTAGTCCTGCATGCGAGTCTGAGTCCTTCTTCTTCTCCCAGTCCTTCTGCTAGACTGAAGTCACATAGGCAAGCGACCCCCACACCAAGGTCAGCAGGGTCTGGTAGCTAGGTGTGAAGCAGGAGGAAGAGGGGTGGAGCCCTCCCTGTTGAGGTATTCTTATGTTAATTCTCTGGTTCTTGTTGGAGGCAGGCAGAGGGGAATCCCGACCTAACACTTTCAGCTAACGTCTTAGAGTGAGAGAAACCCTTCAATTACTCTCTAGTATGTAAAAACATTAAACAAGGATAGTTGGAAACATTGTGTCAGCCAGGAGACAATGTCCAATCTTACCCATTTACAAATCATTACTTGGGGTATCTTTATGCCTAATTATGAGGCCGTGTTGACGATTGGAAAGACTGATCTGGAACACGTCTGAGTTAGGGGATACCAGCGACTGTCTGAAATCCAGGAGGCACAGAACCCCTTTTGAAGTCTTATTGCCTCTTATCCTTTATCAGAATTTTATCCCCGATATTTTGGATGTGACTGGAGTAGACAAGTGTGCGTGGCACATATACACATGCACCCTCACACACAGTAAAGTCATTATTGAACAATATCAATGAATGATGTATTAATAATAAGTACAATTACTGGTTCTATAGATGTAGTGACATCTACAATGATGGAAAGAAGAAAATAATGAGGGTAAAGTAAAAATGGGTGACCAAGGATAGTATATGAGAACTAAGAGAGAGAGGACCCATAACCCTTGAGGTTGTCTGCAGAAGGTTCTCCCAGGTCATCCTGTGCTCCTTGCCACCTAAGGAATAGACTCCACGATAACATTAATTAGTTGTGTAGGGCTCTCCCAATTGGAAAGCAGAATGTACTGGGAGACTCAGGTCCTCAGAGACATAAAGAAAATCCTCCTGCTAAGGGACTCATGTTAGAGACATAGGTGAAAAAAAAAAAAAAGTAAAGCAGTCACCAGGCACTACCAGCCTTTATCAATGGCTATTTTCCCAAGTAGGAAAACATTATACAGAAGATGTACAGGAAAACACTGGGAGATCCAGGATAAAATAAAGCAGGGACTGACCTGCAGCAGGACCAATGTGTGAACTCTAATGAGCATGTATAATTTTGTATAGCATTTGAATGTATGTATCTGCTTCAGTTTTTCTTTTTAGTTGCGTGTATTTTATTGGATGTAGTGACTTTCAGTGCTGTTTGTAATGATGTTTGTGATGTACATAATATGTGGTACATTTGTGACCTTGAATGACCCTGGCTTCTGACATTATTCGTTTACTTTTCTGTGCTTAGAGTTAGAAGTGCAACATGTTAGTGTTTGCATCCACCTGGTTTGTGTACGGGGTCTGGGCATTCTGTATGTATCATGATGATATAAAAGGATGAGTCTGAGAAATACCAAGGTGTGGAGATGAGCGACTGAAGGAGGTCTTGTATCCCACTACACTTTTATTACTGAGCTCTTTATTCTCTAACCAGCTAATAGCTTTATTTCCAACACATTAGTCTTTGCATCCACCTGGTTTGTGTGTGGGGTCTAGGCATTCTGTATGTATCATGATGATATAAAAGGATGAGTCTGAGAAACACCAGTGTGGAGATGTGCGACTGAAGGAGGCCTTGTATCCCACTACACTTTTATTACTGAGCTCTTTACTCCCCTAACCAGCTAATAGCTTTACTTCCTGCAGCTGCCTGAACGAGCTGAGTATTCTGAGTCTTCCCTGCCAAATGGAGACTGAGCTCTATCTGAGGTAAGATGATAGCAAATAAAGAGAGGCTTTTTGGAAGATAGGAAAGAATGGATCAAGGAAGAGAAGCACTGAGAGGAAGAGGGAAATGTCGGAGAGTGAAAAGATAACGGGTTTAGAGGAAGAACAGGACAGGAAATGCCCTTGACTTGGAATAGGACTTTTTTCCTGCTCTGAACGTGAATCAAATTCCAGTTCATTGGGGAAGGAAATGTCCACCCTAGCCATAACAGGAAACAGAGAAGCAAGAAAAGGCTGGGCATAGCGGTGACTTACTGTAATCCCAGTGCTCTGGAAGCTGAGGCAAGAGGATCGAGGTGAACTGCAGTTTAAAATATAGTGAATCCTGAGCCTTCCTGGGGTATAATTGAAACCTAAAATAAAAGGGAGAGAGAGAGAGAGGGAGAGAGAGAGAAAAAAAAATAGAGCAAAAGAGTCTAAATTCAGTGTGCAATCCTGAGGATGAGGACAGTGCAGAGAGACCAGAAACAAATTATTCACACAGGGTTCCTAGGGTGACCTGGGTTCCTAGGGTGACCTGGATATAACATGGACTTGTGCCTGGACATCTCAGTTCAAAGATCCTGATAGCCTTAAGGAAAAAGGAGTCCCCAGGCAGAAAGGTCATCTCTACCCCTTCCAAGCACACACAGTGGTGGCTCTTCTCCGCCCCTCCCTCTTGACCAAAGGCTGGGGCAAGATGGGCACCAACTCCTCCCTGGTGACTGAGTTCGTGCTGGTGGGCTTCTCGCGTCTGGTCCACTTGCAGGGCATCCTCTTCTCCCTCTTCTTGGTCGTCTACCTACTCACGGTGGCAGGCAATCTCCTCATCGTGGCGCTAGTCTCCACAGACGCAGCGTTGCAATCCCCCATGTACTTCTTCCTCCGCATCCTCTCAGCCCTGGAGATCTGCTACACGTCAGTCACAGTCCCCTTGCTGCTGCACCATCTGCTCACCGGCCGGCGCCACATCCCGCGCTCTGGCTGCGCTCTGCAAATGTTCTTTTTCCTCTTCTTTGGTGCCACCGAGTGCTGCCTGCTGGCTGCCATGGCCTATGACCGCTATGCCGCGATCTGCGAGCCCCTGCGCTACCAGGTGCTGCTCAGCCGCAGGATGTGTGTGCAGCTCGCGGGCGCCGCTTGGTCCTGCGGGGCTCTAGTGGGTCTGGGCCACACCTCCTTCATCTTCTCCTTGCCCTTTTGTGGCCCCAACGCTGTCCCTCACTTCTTCTGTGAGATCCAGCCGGTGCTGCAGTTGGTGTGTGGAGACACCTCGCTCAACGAGCTGCAGATTATCCTGGCTGCCGCCCTTATCATCCTGTGCCCCTTTGGCCTCATTCTTAGCTCCTACGGACGAATCCTGGTCACCATCTTCCGCATCCCGTCGGCTGCTGGTCGCCGCAAGGCCTTCTCCACCTGTTCCTCCCACCTGGTAGTGGTGTCTCTCTTCTACGGTACTGCCATTTTTATCTATATCCGGCCTAACCACGGACCCCCTGCTGTCCCTCTTCTATGCAGTGATCACCCCCATTCTTAATCCTGTCATCTACAGCCTGAGGAATGCGGATGTCAAAGCCGCCCTAAAAAGAAGCATCCAGAAAATGGGGCCCTCGGAGATTTGACAAAGGGTGGGAGATGACTCCTGAGCAGAACTCCAGGTTCCAAATTACTAAGGATCAAAGGAGAGGAGACCTGGAACACAGACTTTAAAAAGCTACTGATTCCCTCAACATCCCTGTCTTCTGTTGGGAAGGGTTGATTTTGCAAGGGCAAATTGACCCAGTGGTAGTGGCGTATGCCTTAAATCCCAGCAGTCCAGAGGCAAAAGTTAGGAGAAAAGTTACACACACACACACACACACACACACCAGACTATGGAAGTGATAAAAGTTTCGCCTATATACAGACCAATAATCCTGAAAGTTATCTGGCATTGAGACGTAGGGTTATTTCCAGACTGTATACGAATTCGGGATTAGTATACAGTTATATATAGCACACATAAGTACAGCCAGCGAAGAGGAGGAGGAGGAGGATAAATCTGTCCCTAGTAAAAACAAATCTCTTTAAAAAGGGAAAGGAGACCAGAAAAGAATCGTGGAAGTCAGATCTCATCGATATTAATACAGCACAGAGTTGGAAAGGATTATTATGAATACACTAAAATTCAAATATTTTGTTTGGTTTTTTTTTGTTGGTTTGTTTTTGTTTTTTGTTTTTGTTTTTTGTTTTTGCTTTTTGTTGTGCTTTGTGTTTGTTTTGGGGTGGGGTTGTTCTGGGTTTGGGGAGGTTATTTTGTTGTTGTTTTGTTTTGTTTTTTAGTTTGTTTGGTTGGTTGGTTTTTGACAGTCTGCTGGTAGACTTCAAGACTTCTGGCAGGTTTCAAACTCGTCTAACCTGGCCTTAAACTCCTGATTACCCCACCTCTACCTCCCAAGTGTTGAAATTATACGTGTGTACCACCACATCTGGCTTGAATTCAAATCCTAATTTTTTTTCCCAACTAATCAGCTGTGTGATCATAAACAAATGAAATCTGTCTGCACTTTAAATCCTTATCCATAAAACTGAGATTACAAGAAAGTCAATTTCTCTGGGAACTTGTGAGAAATCTTACTATATGGATATCTCTACAAATATTTTTAATAGTGACTCAGACAGATTGCACAGAAAGTAATGTCCATCTCACAGTGTGTGCCTTTGCTGGGGGAATAAGGGTATCTATCAATGAGGTTGGTACTTAGAAAACTCAGAGCGAGGTAGAGAAAGAGGTCACACAAGGCTGCAGGAAGATGCCCCCCATCAGTGAGACAAACCAAAAGCATCCAGGACACTTATGATGAATGTAATAGCCATGAGGTACAAAAGCCCATGGGATCAGGGTTAATAATGAAAAGTTCTGGTGATGCAATCCACAAACTAATGCTTGGGAGGCTGAGGCAAGGGGACTACTACAAGTCTCAGGCCAGTCAGGGTTACAGAATAAAACCCTGTCTCAAGAAATAAGAGTCTCCTCGAGGATCAAGAGGACAACGATAATTACTAATAATTAAAATGCATAAGGGATGATAAGCAGGAGAGTAAAGTGCATTATATACAGGAATAAGGGGCTGGAGAAATGGCTTA
Source organism: Mastomys coucha (assembly GCF_008632895.1). NCBI lineage: Eukaryota > Metazoa > Chordata > Mammalia > Rodentia > Muridae > Mastomys > Mastomys coucha. Next base: position 51,872,779 of record NW_022196909.1, on the reverse strand, counting down.
GCAGTTAAGAGCATGGACTGCTCTTCCAGAGATCCTGAGTTCAAATTCCAGCAACCACATGGTGGCTCACACCTATTCCTAATGAGATCTGATGCCGTCTTCTGGAGCGTCTGAAGACAGCAACAGTGTACTCACATATATTAAATAAATAAATATGTATATAAATAAATAAATCTTTTATATATACATATATATCTTTAATATATAAAATATATATACATGAATGAGACTGTCAAAGAAATTTAATTCTAAAAGAAGAAAAACGTAAAATAAAATCCACGTGATTTTTATTGTTCCCAACACTGACCCACCATCTTCTGTATGCTTGTTGCTCTGCTTGACACTGAAGACTGAGTAAACACAGGGTGTGCAGACAGTCCTTGTCTGGAGGGAAAATGCTAATACCCAATGAAACTGTCCTCAAACAGTGTAACTTGGGAAATACGGTACTCAAACCTCTGCAGTGGGACTGGGATGTTGGCTCGGTGGTAAAGCACTTCCCTGGTAAGCCCAAAGCCCTAGGTGCACTCCTCAAAACTAAAGGAAAAATTACACACGGGTGGGCGCTTATTCTGCCACCTCCCAGGAAGATGATCATCATCAGTGATTAAAGCCTCAGGACCCTTGGTGTCTCATAGCGGTAGAACACTTACAGAGAGGAATGACGCCACAGAAGAGCTTCCCCAAGGATTTGCAGCGTGACTTTTCCTCTGATCACTGGAATTCTTATACCAAGAGTGAAGCCTGCCAGCAGAACTGAACGTGTAAAATGTAACAAATCCACTTCCTGATTATCACCAACATGCCCTTCAGAGGCCTCTCTTAGCTAACTGGTGCTTTGGCATTTTGCCATTGGTTTCCCTTGGGGATGAGCTTTATGAAACTTACAGGAAAAGTTACCCCTCATTTCCATGATAGGCACAGCAGTACTCTTCTTGTCATACCGGAAATATCTTCTTTTTTTGGTTGTGAGCCTAGCCTTTAACGGCTGAGCCATCTCTCCAGCCCAGAAATATCTTCTTTTTTGAGGCAGGGTCTTGCTGTATAACTAAGGTTGGTCTTGCACTCACACTTCTTGAGTTCTGGGATTAAAGGCAAAGCCACCACACCTGCTAACAATTACTTTTTAAATCATTTATAGAGGCATCATTAACCTATAATGAATTGTATTTATTTAGATAGTCTGGTAAGTGTTGACATACGTAGACACCATGAAACTATTGGTTTCACAACCCTTAAACATACATACATAATCCCCCAAAGTTTTCCTCACACCCCACTGCAGTATCTTCCTTCCATCCCTCTCTGCAATCCATATTTGCTAACAACCTACATTCCATCATTACAGATCAGTTTGTCTTTTCTGGAGGTTTATATGAATGGATTTTTTTAAGTCTGACTACTTTAAAACAATGTGATTGTTTTCAGATCTATCCATGTTATAATGTATAATATATTCATTTCTGAGTAGTATCCCATCATACAAAACCTCAATTTACGCCTCCATCTGATGATGAAAATGTGGAATGTGTCCACAGTTTTATTCTTGCCTGTGAAGTATTTGTGAACATTTGTAATTGTGCATGTGCTCCTTGCTCTCATTGTATCCGGTTACACACACACACAGATGTACAATAAATGTACAGATGTTTTCATCACATAAAAACAGGAGTTGGTTTTGAGTGAGGAAAGCCCTGGGTTAAGGATTGAGACTAGGAACTGGAGAGATAGCTCAGCAGATGAGGGTGCTTCCCCAAGCACAAGGACCTGATTTGAATCCCCGGAAATCACAAGATGGAAGAAGAGAATCATCTCCCACAGGCTATCCTCTGACTTCAACACATGTGCTATGGTTCATGAGCACATATATGCCCACAAAAAGTGCACACACAGGAGCATTATCAGAGAGGTCAGGATCAGGTTTGGGGAGATACAGGAACATGAATGCAAACCTGCAGCTGCTGGGGTTGCGGGGTCTCTAGGAAGTGCCAGAGACCTAGGGTTGGGGAGGCTTCCAGAAGTCAATGCGGATGACTTTAGCTGAGATGCATAATTATGGAACCTGAAGAGGCTGCCTCCTGTTAAAGTGATAACATGGGCTGGCGTGATGGCTCAGAGGGTTAAGAGCACTGACCGCTCTTCAGAAGGTCTTGAGTTCAAATCAAATCCCAGTAACCACATGGTGGCTCACAACCACCTGTTATGAGATCCATCTGAAGTCAGCTACAGTGAATTTATGTATAATAAATAAATCTTTAAAAAAAAAAAAAGAAGTGATAACATTGTCGGAGATTCAGTTGTGTCATGTGATGTTTTTCTGGAAGCTGTCTTATGAGAGGATGTTTTGCTGAAGCAGACACCTAAGGAGATGTTTTGTGGATGGCCAGTGATGTTTGCAAAGAGTATAAGTATAACCAACAGACAGTGGAGGACACTCTAGCATTTGAACTTCACCTTGCTGGTCTTGCTGTTCTTTGCTGATGACACTCTGGCACTGGTTGGCCTTGCCTTCTTGGCTGATCTTCCCTTGTCGTCACTTTGTAGAGAGAAATGCACCAAAGAACGTCTGGTGGTGTTTCAGCTTCTTCTTGCCACTTCAGCCAACTTGTGCCGGTTGGCTGGGTCTCAAGGTTTCTTCTGAACTAACCCACTGCTGCTGATTCCTGTTTGCTGTTTTGCTAGTGGACTGAACTGCTGACAACGAAGACTGGAATCACCCCCAAAGAACTATTTCTAAACAGGTCCACATCCCCCTTGTCCTATTAGCCATCTTCCTCCCTTACCTCTGCTGGTTGGTGGGCTAGAAAGGAGGTTGAAGCCTTAAGAACCCTTACTAAAGTAGATTTTGAGAAATCTAAATCTACATCCTGTAGCCAGGCAGGACTCCCAGTGAAGGGTTAAGGGCAACAACTCACCCACAAAAGTTTCAACACAAAATTTGTACTGTCTAAAAGAAATGCAGGGACAAAGATGGAGCAGAGATTGAGGGAATGGCCAACTAATAATCAACCCAACTTGAAACCCATCCCATGGACCAGCACCAATTCCTGACACTATAAATGATACTCTGTTATGCTTGTAGACAGGAGCCTTGCATAACTGTCCTCTGATAGACTCCACCTAGTAGCTGACTGAAACAGATGTAGATACCCATAGCCAAAATTGGACAGAGGTAGAGGAATCTTATGGAAGACTTAGGGGAAAGACTAATAGCCCTGAAGTAGATAGGAACTTCACAGGAAGACCAACAGAGCCAACTAACCTGGAACTCTGGGAGCCCTCAGAGACTGAACCACCAACCAAAAACCATACATGGGCTGGACAGAGACCCCCCAGCACACATGTAGCAGATGTGCAGCTCAGTCTCCATGTGGATCCCCCAACTAGTGAAGCAGGGGCTATCCCTAAAGCTGTTGCCTGTCTATGGAATTCATTTCCCAACAGGGCTGTCTTGTCTCGCCTCAGTGGGAGAGAATGCACCTACCCCTACAGAGACTTGATTGATTTGTCAGGGTGAGAAGATGGGAGTGGGAGTGGAGGGTACCCTCAGAGGAGAAGGGGAGGGATAATTCAGCGAGGGACTCTGTGGGGGGGGGGGACAGGAGGGAGCACCGATTTGGATGATAAATAAATAAATAAATAAATAATAAAATGCACACACAATAAATAACATTTTGAAGTTAAGACTGAAGACTTGGAACCAGACCCTGTGACTCACAATCTCAGCATTCAGAATACTGAGGCAGGAGGATTGTCTTTGATACCAGATCAGCTGAGGCTATATAAAACCCTGTCTCTGAAAATTATTATTATGATGATGATGATGATTATGGTTGTTACTATTGACTGAGGCCCTAGGTTATGAGCTCTACTGTTACAAAATTTCCAGTGACCCAGAACAAATACCACCTGTCACCACGGTAAACAAACAGAAGTCTGAATTAAATGTGCCGTACTAGGTTATAGATCTACTACTCTGTGCTTATCCTCTGAGGATCCTCTGCCTCCTGTAGCTGAATATCTCACTAACAACAAACTCAGAGAGTGTGGTGAATGCCCCTTCCTCCACCATCACTTCTAAAGGATCTTGAACTCCATCAGTCCTGAGCCACATTTAAGCACGTCCACTTGATCCCATGGTAAACACCAATCATGATAAGCAACAAAGTTCTAAATTCATTAATTCTGATTCTAGACAGGGAAGAAAGCAAGGAGACAGGTTTTTGTTCCTTCTTCTGTTCACAGAGACTTCCAGAAGACTATAGACATTCAAAAGTTAAGACACAGAGAGGACCTGTCTTACAGCAATTAAGGTCCACCAGAATTAAGAAAACAGAATGCGCAGTATGTTTCCTTCTCCCCCTCCCCACCTCTCTCTCCCTCCCCCCTCCCCCTCC
>NW_022196909.1:51855606-51868355 GCF_008632895.1 Mastomys coucha | reverse complement strand
TCTCTCTCTCTCTCTCTCTCTCTCTCTCTCTCTCTCTCTCTCTCTCTCTCTCTCTCTCTCTCCTGTGAGCTGCACCTAAGCATTCAGCCTGTAATCTGGAAACTCCTCTGAGACAGCAGTCTCAGAACAATGCCTGGGTGTCCCCACCCTCAGAAAGTGTAACTCACCAGCATGGGTGCTGTAAGATTGCAGCTTCTTGACATAGTAGGTCTACATGTCAGGCATGAGCACCAACTCATGAGCTCGGCTATTTGGTCAAGTGAGGAATGCCTCTCCCAAAAACTCGTGAAAATCCTTCCCTTTGTATCACAGATCATGTTTTAATTGAAACTGTTCAAAGACTCATTGCTTAAACCATTAGCTTAGCAGGAAGATCTGGAAAACAAGCAAATCGATTTTTTTAAAAAAAATAATATCTGCCAAGTCCAACTCTGTCTTTGCCTCCATTTACCCAGTGAGCAAGCTAACTTGTCACGAGAGGCCTCACCTTCTTTCCTTCTTTTCAAAGGCTCTCTTGGCCTTTCCTAATGACCTATACGGGAGATAGAGAGTTTGAATTTTTGCTCTGCACTAAGACAGGCCACCTCTTCAACAGATTGCACGTATTCCAACTGTAGAGTCACCTCTTATCTGGAGTGAGGTGGGAGCCTGTGGTAGTGAAACCAATACCTCAGAACTCTACCTGTCAGGGCAGCAGCAATATCAGCACCAGAGAACCTACACGTGCAAATTATCATGTGAATCAAGAATTCTGTAGGTACAACCCAGATAAAACTCAGAGAACTACTTCCCTAAGTTTCAGTGAGCTCGAGAGGATATTGCTGCTTCCGGATCTAAGCGCCCTCCGGAACTGCATTGTTTAGCCACAAGGTGGCAGCATGAACTGCAAAAGATATCGTTGCATCGTTTAGCCACCTGGTGGCAGCATGCGTCCACCATTCTGGCGGTGATGTGCGCTGTGTTGGTGCTGAGAAAGAAGACAGACTCTGCTCTGAAACTGGTACTCTTTGAAAACCGAGGTAAAAAGTTTTTGTGAACAGTAACCTTAAATACACCCCCAAAACAGTACAACAAAGTGAGTTTGGTCTAAATAAGTCATCTAAGAGAAAAGAGCCTTTCCGCCAACCACACGTTTAACACCGTCCCTTCCTCCTTCCAGTGGCTAAACAAGTAGCACATCAGAAAAACTGACAGTTCGTTCAGACCCTGAGACTCTTTCCACTGAAACTCATTAAGCTCTGATGAAGAAGGTGTGGCCTTTACAGCTCTCTCCTCCATCATCAGTCTGTCTGTCTCAGGACTGATCCCGGGTCCCACAAAAGACAAGAAATGCTTCTGGTTTTGTTTTAATTTTCACTCAGATGTTTTAAATGAGCAAAAGAGTCTATATACCATGTCGGCATATGTAGGAGATGAGATTTATTTCGGGTAAAAAAGACAGTTTGAGAACATTGGCCACCACAATGAGGTGTTTGATTCTGAATCCCAGCCAGAGAGAGTTCTAGAGAGGTTAGGTAAAGGCTTTGCTACAAGCTTATATATGACTTGGGCGTCCATATGCCAGAAGTCAGGAAGGCGGAGAAAATAGGGAGCAGGGCTATAACTCGAGGCTACCTGGGGCTCATAAAACAGGAGCTGCCCTTGCTGAAGCGGGAATGGGAAAGAGAGAGAAGAGGGCTACAGTGAAGGGTGACTAGATCATTCCCACACTCCCAAATCCGGTCTCTATTTGGTTCTTTAACACACTGAAGCTACCTCTCTGGAGTTTCCTGTACAACTTGCAGGGCAGCTGCATCAACAAGGAATCTCTTGTCCTCCGCCAATTCCTTGCTGCTGCTTCTCCAGAGGGTGCTTTTTAACGCTCGTAAGTTTCATGGGCCTTATAAATCTCCCAGTATGCCCCGTAACGTGGTGTTGCCATCTTGAAGCACAACCACATCACATATAGAATATACATATTCAGATGGCTTTTTTTGCCCCTGCCCTTTAAAGTCTGCTGTCTTTCTTGTGTGTGCACTGGTAGCAGAGTATGGGCATGTATGTGTGCTACAACTCAGGTGTGGAAGACCATGGACAATTTGCAGGAGTCAGTTCTCTCCTTCAACCATGTCATTTCTGGGTATGGAATTTAAGTGGGCAGACTAGGTGGCAAGTACCTCTACTGTTGAGCCATTTCACCAGCCCCAAACAAGCAATTGTAAAGGCAGAAGGCAACCTGGATCAGATATTGAGAGACATGAAGACATGAGGTAGGTGAGAGACTACAGAAAATGTCCAGATCCCTGAGGAAGAAAATGGAAGGGAAAAGGACAAAGTTTGGATTTTTGTGGATAGTTACTCGCCAAATTTTATATCAAGAGAGGAGAATGGATCGCATACAAATATTCAAAAATAAAGAGGAGCCGAAGGGGCTTAGGGTATTAATAGCAAACAGGAGAGGTGGCAGGTGATAAAAGCCGATGGCATGAGCCAAAGTCTCATGTCTCATAAGGATGATGACATCAGTGTCAGGAAACATGCCCATAATCCCAGCACTCTGGAGCTTGGGCTACATAGTAAAATGCTGTCCCTTTCTCAGAGGAGCCTAACCCTGAAGTATCCCCACTAGATTAAGGCTGCTTTATAGATATTGCGACAGATTTGCTGAGGGTCAGCAAGTCAATCAATGAATGAGGAAAGTAGAAATAACCATAATTGGAGAATATGCTGCCTCTTGATTCCACACCCTGCCAGAGACACAGTGCCCTGAAGGGATAGTCTCTTCAGGATTCCCCCTTCCATTCCCTCAGGGAATGTCTCTCTGGACACCCACATGGAAAGTACTAATTATGGGAGTGGGACAAAGACTCCCCAGAGCTTCCTTCCTTCTTCTAAGGAGTAGGGCAAGTAAATTCCTCTGTTTCCTCTCTAGTGAGCAGAGATGTCATTATTCTTCCTTTCTCTCTCTCTCTCTCTCCCATTAGATTTTAGAAGGATATTTTCAGGGCATTCTAAGCCAGCTAAGGTTAATTGGCTACCATCACAAGACTCAAGCTTTTGTCCTGTGTGTGCCCCTTACAGGACTGTCCAGTGACAGCCTCCATCTTTGCTTCTGCATGCCCATTCCACAAATGTATGCATTTTTCTTCCAAAGCCTTGATTTATTTCTCTGCTGAACAGGATGGCACCCACCCCTTGTCTTCTTCCCAGAGTGCTTGGCTCTAATCTCCGGCGCTCCTTCCAGCAACCAATACAGTCAAGGATTTGGGTCTTTTGTTAAAGTTTCCCTCCGTCATTTCAAACTCACAGAATCCAGGACACGAGCAAGACTTCAACATAAACTCGAGTTTGAAAACAGGTACCAGAGGTTAGACATGAAGGTAAGTTTGTTACACTCCCCTGAGAATAAATGGTTTTGCAGCTCAGGATTGTTCTAGATCAAGGGAGGTTTTAAGACACGTTATTCAATTTATAACAGATTTGCCTTCTGAAAAATCAGTGGGGTGTGTGTGTGTGTGTGTGTGTGTGTGTGTGTGTGTGTGTATGTGTGTGTTAGAACTGTGTTCTTGGGGATTTGTGCATAAGACAAAGACATTGTCTGTGAAATTTTATAAGTGTGTACCTGTTTTGTTCATGCCTGAAGGTAAATGTTTTAGGATTTGCCTAGTTGTGCTGATACATGGTTATGAAATCCTAATGCTGAAGAATTTGACTTTTTGTAGTTCGACAACTCTAGCCACCACTACTTCACAAAGTTTATTGCCATGTCTTATATTTCATTCATGTTCCAATGCTATGAAGTTGTCTAGAAATAAAAATGAAGCTTTGCATATCCCTTTATCTTCCTTTATCTTATCTGGCATACTAGAACCTGTGAATTCAGCCAAGACCTTGGAGTTAATCAACTTTGAGTCAAAACCTATCATTTATAAACAATGTGACCGTGGACACATTTAATTTTGACCCCCTCCCTACTCTGCCTGATTTCCAATCAAGGAAATGTTAAAGTTAATACATGAAAAGAAAGTGGGCCTTCATACCAAGTCTGTCACCGTTCATGTCCTGGAGCTTGAATGGTCCAGGAACACACACACCTGTAGTCTCAGCACTCAGGTAGCCAAAGTAGGACAATTCTGAGTTCGAGGCCAGCTTAGAATAATACATAATAATAAGACTCTATCTCGAAAAACAAAACAATTTCCAAGATCAGGGATATGATTCAGTGTGTGACCAGTAGGAGGATATATATGCATGAAGCCCTGGGTTCAACTTCCAACACCAAAAAGAATCAAGCAATGCAAACAAGAATACATGTGCTGGTGTATAAGATAGGGATGATAACAACTAACACTCGCCTACTGTGTACAGGCACTGTTTAAAGCACTCTGTGTATTTAACTCTTGTTACCGACTTATGTTTCCATATGAAGAATGGGGGCACAGAAGGGTCAGGCACACACCCACCGTTCTCATCTAGAAAGTAGCAGAATCAAGACTCAAACCTAGGGAGCCTTAAGTCCTGGACCTTGCTCTTATTCACATTGAAGTTCACTCTGCCTGATGAACTTAAGCAAGGTGTTGTGAGAAGGATTACTTCCCGGAAAAACTAAAGAGCCTGTGATTGACAAATTGGAGGTGGGGGGGTGCATGCCACATCATACCTGTGAAGGCCAGAGAACAACTTGCAGGAGTCAGTTCTCTCCCACTATATGGATCCCAGGAATGGAACTCAGGCCATCAGGCAGCAAGTGCCTCTACCTGGTAAGACACCTTGCCAGGCCAGAGGATTGTGGTTCTTTTTAAATTAAAAGTAATGAGTGTATTCAGATATTACCTATATGATCTGTCATAAAACATGTATAGAAATATTTCTGTGTAAATGTTATCATTGATCATTATATTGATCACTTCTGTATCACCAGATAGTCAATTCAGTACCAATGCCTACAGCCTTGAAATTGAGGTCCTCTTTGTTTCTTCTATTTCCTTTAAATTTACTTGATAAACAATTAACAGGAAAGCCCACAGTAGACCCAAGAAGTCAAATTCCACCATTTACACATGACAAACCTGAGGGAGAATGACATGAAGTGACTTCTATATCTCAAATAACCAACCAGACACCGGTGTTTTAGCTGAGTACAGTTCTAGGACCGAGGGCTCCTCACTTCTGGTCTGACAGGAAGTGTCCCTTCCTCCACGGGGCAATCCCGGATGTCACATATACAGAAGGAGGTCCTGTGCGTTGTAAACAGCCTCTGTAGGTTAGACAAAACAGTGTAACATGTTAACAAACTCACGGAGTAGGAGCACAGCTCAGTACGGAGCACGCTCAGCATGCAGAAGGCCCCGGATTCAATCCTCAGCCCAAGGGGTGGGGGCAGATATGAGGCCTAATAAACTTTTAACGGGTTTATTTGAGCAAACAGCTGTTTCCGAACCAGGCAAAAGTGGTTCAGTGAGGCACAGGGGAAACATAAGGAACATTTTGATAGGATGAACACAGAAGCAAAACCAAGAAACATTTGCTTGAATGCTGGACATTGTAGTTCATGATTACAATCCCAGCTCTCTGGAGGTAGACTCAAGAGAATCAGAAGTTCAAGGCCATCCTCTGCTACAAGTAGAACTGAAGTCCAACCTGGGCTTCATGAGACTCTATTGAAAAGAAGGGAGGGAGAGAGGAAAGAAAAGCAGGCGGGGAGGGAAGGGGAAAAACCCAAGGCAGGCAGAGACAAACGGAGGCAGGGAGGAAGGAAGGAAAATAAAGAAAAAATATTTGGTTGGCTACAGTTACCATATTTGGTGTAATCCAGTGGAAACTCTATAGCTAGATATTTCTTGACTGTTCCTAAATGGTTGAATTACGTGTGTGTGTGTGTGTGTGTGTGTGTGTGTGTGTGTGTGTGTGTGTATTTCATATATATGTAAGCACACCTGTGAAACCTGGCTGGCTTTGTCTGCTCAGAGTTCAGTTGGCTCAACTGTTGTATGAACAGAAAAGGTGATAATACTTCTCAATCTAGTCCCACCCAGGTTTAATTCTTAGACAATGCCCACTTTTAAGGAAAACAGGGGGAGAGGAGAGAGGAGAGGGGAGGCTCAGAATGGAATATGCACTTCATATGCACAGTACCTTTATAGCTGCCCTTAGGAGGGCAACCAGAACCAGGGACACAGACCTGGTTAGCGATAGACTTGGGACAACTCGACCTTGTAAGTTATCTCTAATTGGCTCACCTGTTAAGCAGAGCTTCTGTCCCCCTTGAAGGACTTGTAAAGGAATACTGGCATGTGACTATGTAACAAAACTAAAACTTGGGCATGTGTGTTCCTCTCTTGCCTAGTTTATCCCATATTGGGTGTTCTTATTTGTTGTGGATAGCTGTAAGACAGGGTCTTACTATGTAGCTCTGGCTGACCTGGAACTCACTATGCAGACCAGGCTGGCCTCGAACTCAGAAATTTCTGGCCTTTGCCTCCCAGCTCAAGGCCTGCACCACCGCGTCCTCTAGCATTAAACATTTTTGTCTCGCCTTTCTGAACCTTCTTGGAGTTTCCCCTCAGGCTAACCACAGCTCAGCGGAGCGCTTCCTACTGCTGGGTTTCACCGACTGGCCCTCTCTGCAGCCGGTCCTCTTCGCGCTGGTCCTTCTCTGCTACCTACTAACGCTCACGGGCAACGCGACCTTGGTGCTGCTGGCCATTCGCGACCCTCGCCTGCACACACCCATGTACTACTTCCTCTGCCACTTGGCTCTGGTGGATGTGGGCTTCACCACTAGTGTGGTGCCACCGCTGCTTGCCAGCCTGCGCGGTTCAGTGCTGCAGCTACCGCGCTCCGGGTGTATGGCGCAGCTGTGCTCATCGCTGGCGCTGGGCTCCGCCGAGTGCGTGCTGCTGGCGGTCATGGCGCTGGACCGCGCGGCTGCGGTTTGCAACCCTCTGCGCTACTCCTCACTCGCCTCGCCGCTACTGTGCCGCTCGCTGGCCGGAGCCTCCTGGCTCGGTGGCCTGGCCAACTCCGCGGCGCAGACCGCCCTGCTGGCCGCGCGTCCGCTGTGCGCGCCCCGCTGTCTGGACCATTTCATCTGCGAGCTGCCCGCGCTGCTGCAGCTGGCTTGCCGAGGGGGCCGCAGCGCCACCGAGCGCCAGATGTTCGCCGCGCGTGTGGTCATCCTGTTGGTGCCTTCAGCGGTCATCCTGGCCTCCTACATCGCTGTGGGCCGCGCAGTCTGGGGCATGCAGTCCAGCTCGGGCTGGCGGAAAGCGGCGAGCACATGTGGCTCTCACTTGACCGCCGTCTGCCTATTTTATGGCTCTGCCACCTACACCTACCTGCAACCCACGCACAGTTACAACCAGGGCCGAGGCAAGTTCGTCTCGCTCTTCTACACGGTGGTCACGCCCGCGCTCAATCCCCTCATCTACACACTGAGGAACAAGGAGGTGAAGGGCGCGGCACTGAGGCTCTTACGGAGTCTGGGGAGGCCATAGGTGGGACAGTGACAAACCTGAGAAGGGTTCAGAGTCCCAGAAATAGGATGCTCATAATTTCTGTCTTTGCCTGAGAATATGCAAGTTTTGTGCTCCATAAGTTCTGGGTTAGTAGAGAGATTCTTTTCTCTCACCAGGTAGGGTTGGATTCTTGGGGGGTTGCGAAGAAAGGACTCCGGAAATATATAAACACTTGGGACTTTCTGTAAGGAGGGAAGCAGGATGATGCAGGAGGGGGGCGGATGCACTCAGGAGACTTTTTACCGGCCCTGAAAAATCCACATGGAGATAATATGATGAGTACCCTGGTGCTGACCTTCAGTTTTTCTCCAGGCTTACAAAAGACCATGAAAAATTCCATGGCTTCATCCATCAGGTGAAGTCTCTCGGGTTAACAAGGAAGTCATGGGCCCTACCTTACTGAGCTCTCTTCCAGAAACAGGACATGGTTTCTGTCCTTGGGGAGCCAGTCCAGCTAATGCAAACCTCGCCAGGTGACCAGGCCCACTACAGAACATTCTGTCCGCACAATGACAAAGAATGTCTGTAAATAATAGGCAATTGTGCTGGCCCTGGTTAAACTGGGACTCCCATCTGCCAGATAGAATATGGTTCTTCCCCTTACCAGAGCTTCTGATAGGGTGAGATACAGCACATGGAGAAACTACTAGTTTTTATTGTATACCAAATATCTTTAAATAAGAAAATGATTCCTGAATTTCTAAATCATTTATTAGACTATGATCCCGTTATGGTAAACAATAATATTCCATAACACGTTATTTCTCTATAGTCTATAATTAGAATTCAATTTGGTTCAACAATCATTCATTGTTCTGCCTGCCCCTGCCTCCCAAGTTTGCACCACCACACCTGACTAAAGTTTCAGTGTTTGCTCTCATCAACAACCCTGCAAATGAACTATGTTAGAAACAAGGAATTGCAGACTTGACAAATATTCACCAATCCACCCCACTCCCCTCAAATCTTTATTTCATTCTCCCTAATTCCTTTACATCATCAAGAGATGTGATTGGTAATAGCTCAAAGTAAATTGGCTTTGAGCTTCTCATAACCCATCCCAGTGATCATCCCCCAATGCAGTGCCCTGTCAGAAAGAGCAAACTGCCACTCTTGATGTTGTAGTCGGCCATGATCTTCCCGTCTTCCAGCCTCTTTCCGTTGCAAGTCACAATCTGCCTCTTGGGCTTCACAGCAGTCACACTCTCGATCATCTCTTTCACCTGGGCCACTGAGCTGGTTCTTCGAGCTTGGAGGAGGTGCCTTTGCCCCTCGTTTTCTGACTCCACCAGAAACAAGGGCAGCTCTTCATCACTGGGCTTCACCACCTTTAGGGTGAGGTGGATAGTGGTTTCCTTGTCAATCCCATAAGATGACAATTTCCTATGGGGCTTGAGGATCTTGGAGTCTAGCAGAAGGATCTGGTCCTGAACAGAGACTTTGGTTTGGGACCTAACGTGTTCATTTATCTTCTTCACTTTGTCGTTCTCGGTGGTACGAAAGGTCATCACTGGCCATTGCTCTGAACTGACAACCTAAGCAGAGAAAGCCAAGAGAATCATCTAAGAGTGTCTGCGATCCTCTACTCCCTATTCATCAGCTTCACTGTACTGCCTGGCTAGCCCTCTGCTTCCTTCCCAGCAATCTGCATCTGTCCCTCTCATGAAACTTTTAATTCCTATTTTATAACCCAAATCAGAACACTAGATCCGTGAAACCACAGGGTTCAAAAGTTGCACACAGATCCTTAAACAAACCCCAAGCAGATTTCCAAGATTTGGCAGCCTCGCAGGATGCTCTCAGCCACGACTCACCCTCTGTGACTAATTCAGAAAGAACCCTAATCAAGTTATACTGCCTCTACACTACTACGTTCTTATTAATGTTCCCATTCCTTTTGGGATAATGCCCATGTTGTGGTGATGCTGTGCTTAACGCTGTTAATCTGTATAGCTTGTATTTTTATATCTACTGCTATAGAACATAATATCCTTTTTAAATTAGGATAAAAACCAGGGTCCCGCTTACAGATGATAGAAATTATATTTAAGTTTAGCTTCATTTACTGAAGAATTAAGTTACAGGAGAATCAGCCCTGTAAACCTCATGAAAACTTCCTCATACTCCATTCAAGAAATCTCTCCAACCTAGATATTCCAGATTCTTCTGAGGAGGAGGTCTTGTCCTGTATTGGACACTCCCATGATTGCACATTCTTTACACTGGAGTATATCCTGTTTAAAGTAATGTGTTAGTTATGCCACCAACAAAAAGAAAAATGAGATTTGTGAAGTTTTCCTTTGAAAAGAGAGAGAAGCTTAAGGCTGAGAACTCTGAATGTTATTTTCCTAATTTCACATCTTGCCAGCCTCATGAAGCACAGTGTCCTACCAATTCTCCTAAGTGGGGCTGGCAAAATGGCTCACCACTTAAACAAACAAACAAACAAACAAACTTTCCCCATCAAGCCTTACCCCTAACTAAGTTTGGTCCCTAGAACCTATGTGCTGAAGGGAGAGGACTCCTGAAGGTTATCTTCTGGCCCTAACCCCGTATATACATGCCCCCACATAATAAATGCATAATAAAAATATTTTAACAGTTTAATAAGTCAAATGACCAACCTCTCTTCAGAGTACCCTTTTCCTATTGTGCAGTTACCAATGTCTGCCTTTTCTCCTGAATGTTTCTCACCCAACCGCCTCACCTCCTAGACCACTGTCCCTTCCCGAGTTGTGGAACTGTATTCCCAATACATGGAAATACTTTTCCTTCCCATTCGTTTACCAAACCCCAACTTACACAGATGCAGGAAGCCATGTCTGCAGTCAGAAGCTAAATGAGAAAAGAGTCCTCGTGTCTGCTTATATGTGAGTAGCTGGGTTGGAAATCCCCACGTCCGATGTGTTGTCCAGTTCAGCAACAATCTTTGTTCTCAAGAATTCCTTTCACTTTCGCTGGGGTGAACTTAATAATGGACACTCTTTGTACACAAATTTCTCCCCTTAGCCAATCCATCTGTATTCGTAGTTCAGTACATAAAATAGCCATTCTAGGATAGGAATTTTACCCAGGTTGACAATCTCCCTACCTTCTCCCAATCCTGCCTTAGTACTGCCCGGCCACTACTAATCTTGGCTTCCACTAGCTGGCTTGATAATTTGTGATGCTTGGTAGCCCTCCCTCACTGCCTAAATGAGCCTGGACTGCAATCATGACTTCTCATCCTGGGGTAGGGTACCACTTGCTACATACATTGTGCTGTAGAAATATGCTCCCTTCTTTTAACATAGGTTAACATAGAAGGCCATTCCTAGTGTGGCTCCCCAGCTTAGAAAAACCTTGCTTATAAAATCTTTAAACACACACACACACACACACACACACACACACACACACTTACTTTGGATTCTTGAACCTCTAACACATTCCCCAACCTGACTCAGGACCTGCAAACCAAACATACCACTTGAGAACAACCCAAAACCAACAGTTAAATTCTGACTCCTACCTTTCTCCATATGTGCACCACAGTTCTTGGATCACCCCCTCCCCCCAACCTCCCACCCCCATTCTCCAACCTTGACTCTCAGATGCCTACTCTCCCAGAGACCAGAAACATGTGAAGGCTCTGTTCCCCCACTGTTGAGATTTGGTTGAATGAGACCAAGATTGTGACCGAGCTGTGTATCTTCAGGAAACTTGATACTCCTAACATTCCAAGTTTGACATTGGCTTCTCAGGCAGAACATTTCGTGAAACTAATTTTCAAAATTGTTTATTAAACATGCTTCAGGGTTCTCCCCCCAAAAGGACCCTGTAAAATTTCCAAATTATTCCTCTTGTTTTCTGTACTTGAAGTGGCTATGTACTGACCCACTGAAAAACCATTTTCTTTCTTTTCTTGATCATGCTTTCCCCTCCCCCAATTCCCTCAAATCTTCCTCCTCACCTCCCTACCCACCCAACTTTACGTTCTTTCTCTGTCTCTCAAACACACACACACACACACACACATTCAAAAATGAAAAAACAAATAAGCAAGACCATAAAGACCATGAGACAAAGCAAAGCAAGACAAAGAAAACAAAAACCTCCAAACAAAGCAAAAATAAAGGAAAAAGTCTACAAAATATACCATCAGTTAGTAGTGGGCCAGCTACCCCTGGGTATGCGGCCTTCCCTAAAGTATGGTTAATTTACCTAATGAGACTCCATTGGAGAAAGTTGAGTTTCCCTTCATTGGGCAGTATCAATTGCAGAAACTTCTTAGGGGTGGGACCCCATGTCGACTCCCCCCTTTAATAACATCTTAAACAGTGTCATTTTATTCTAGGGGGTTCCATTCTGAAGAACTTGGCTTACGGAGTACCTATGCCAAGTAAGGCAATCCAAAAGCTTGCTTAAATATAGTTCAATATCCTAATGAAAATTGTATTTGAAGCTCTTATTAGACAGTCATTAGCAAAACTGAAATTATTAATGTATATGGTAGAGTAATATATTTTTTAAAAGCACATAGCAACGAAGGGGAGAGTCCCTTGTAGAATATACTGGATGCCTCTGGCTCTGCTGTTCTGCCAGCTCTCTCCAGCTCCCTGTTCTCAATGATTAACATTCCAGTTTCTGACCTTTAGCTGACACCATTGTCCAACAGGATTTTGGAATTCTGAAGCATCATCAGTCTCTGGCAGAAAATGTCATCTCAGATTGAAGATGAACAGGAAACAGCCTTGCAGTGAGGTAGCAGGGAGGACCTGGCAGAAGAGAGCAAATAAGCTGCCAAACCTGATCTGCAACAAGCTCCCTTCACATTTAAATTCCTATCTGTAGTCACTACTTTCTTATACATTTATTCCAAATTGTTTGACCCAAAGCCCGGGCCCTGTTGTCCTAACAACCTAGGCTTGGCCACCCATGTCTTCTATATGCCAATAAACAAGTAACAGTGACAAGCAGAGAAAGGAGACATATTTAAAGTGGTCATCCCAGGAAAGAGAGGGCTGGCGAGATGGCTCAGAGGTTAACAGCACTGACCGCTCTTCCAGAGGTCCTGAGTTCAATTTCTAGCAACCACATGATGGCTCACAGCCATTTGTAATGGGATTCGATGCCCTGTTCTGGTGTGTCTGAATACATCAACAGTGCACTCGTACACATACATAAAATAAATAAATAAATCTTTAAGAGAGAGAGAGAGAGAAGAAGAAGAAGAAGAAGAAGAAGAAGAAGAAGAAGAAGAAGAAGAAGAAG
>NW_022196909.1:51846762-51855401 GCF_008632895.1 Mastomys coucha | reverse complement strand
GAGGAGAGGAGAGGAGAGGAGAGTCTCCAAGGAGGTCCCTCAAGTTTATCTTCAGGTCTCTGCCTATAACAAGCTAGGTGAACTCATGACAAGAGTCTCAGCCAAGGTGTGGTACTTTCCATCATTATTACCTGGGCTGTAGTCTGCCCTACATGGTAGCCTGGCAGGTTGTCAGAACTGTGTGCAATCTCTTTCCAGAAGACAGGTTCTTCTCTCCCCAACCTGGCTGGCACCAGGATTCAGTCTTTCCCTTTTCCTAGCATGAGATTCCTGGGGAAATCCAAATTTGGGTGCTAGGAAGGCCCACCGTTTCAATAGTCTTGTAGCTAAAAGGAGGGGTAAATATCTCTTTGAGTATTTTTGTTCCTGCCAGAGGGAGAGCACATGTTAAAATGTTGCTTAAAGCTACACACCATTTCTATTATTTGTCCTTCCTTGTCCGTGACTGTCTGTGCCCCCATTTGGAGTCACAGGCAGCAAGTACCAGAGCTGCCAGGAGAGCACATTGCTAGGTTCCCACTCCCAGATATGACTTTTATTAGGAAATGATTTTGTCAGCTGATACTACAGAGCTGTGTCACTGCAAGTCCAGCAGGTCCAGCTTCATCACTACGATTCCTCCATTTTCCTGAGCACATGGAACTCTGCCTCCTCAGCCAGTCAGCACGCTGCTCCCTCCAACACTACTCTAAACACCAGGAGTCTGAAAGGACACCGCAAAGGCCTCCTTGCTTCAGGAGCCCCTTCTCCTCTCTAGTTCTAGGTTATCCTCCCATTTTTCTCCTAACGTCTTTTGAAGCCCATTTTCTAGCAATAGAATCATCTCCTTGTCTATCACCTCAATAAGCCCTTGAAGACCATGAGTGTGTTCTAGTTCACTTGTATCTCTGGCATTGCCCAGCTTGTTACCTGGCACAGAGAGAACAAATAAACAAATAATTGAATGAACAACAAAAAAGTAACGTTTAGTGAGAATTAATATTTCTGAAATAGCATAAGATTATTAAACCCAGTCTCACTTGCTGTTTTCATATCCTGGTGAAGTACTGGTATCTTTAGGAATAAACAAGACCAACCCAATACAGTCATGGGAGTACTAGCTAGTCAACAAGATCCCACTGTACATCTTTGCTACTCTGGTCCTTAGCTTTTAATCATGTTGTTGTTGCCTCCAAAGAAAGGAAAGAGCAGAGAAAACACCCACGGTGGTTGGGGGTTTCCAGTATGGTGTGATTTTGAGGGCAAGTCTGAGACATTCCTGGGAAAACCTACCTCAGTGGTTTCCCCACCAGAGAGGACTTAGATTCTCAGAAATGGAGTGTTTTCAAGTAATATAAACAATAGATCTGGACTCTGATCCCTTCTCTTCCTCCTGTCCCTCTTCCTTTCTACCACTTTCTTCTCTTCATTTGATTTCACAGATTAAGAACAACACTAAGTAAACCTCATGTTATTGCAATGAAAAAAAAAGCAACACCAAGAAGAATTGCATGACGAAGTATTTATAGATCTCAAAACCAAGCAAACTATCCCAAGAACAGAGAAAAGGAGGAAATATTCTGAAATTCAGAATATGTTCACCTAACAGAAATAAAGCTGAATCTAAGTGCTATGTGTTACTTGAAAGTATTTAAGAGGAAATATGACCCTCAGAGTCACACTGACATTTTCCTGTCTTCCATTCAGAGTTAAGCTACTACTATTAGCCAAATTTAATGTTTTTAAAAGTAGTTTATTCCTCAAGAGATGTGTACTTAATTCTATTATAGGTAATATTATTTTTAAAACAAATATTCCAAAATGAAGTTATCACAGGCTAATTAAATAATATAACATCTTGGACCATGTAGCTATGTAAATATACAAAACATAAAAAAGTAAAATTATCCACTGCCTTGGCACATGTTGTTGACTCTCTTTGCCTCTTAGACATATGGGTACGAGCTAGAAGATACACAGGATTGTGTGCAACTCAGTGATAGAGATCTTGATTAGCACGCAGTCTTTACGTCTGATTTCCTCCATGGGAAAAAGAGGGGAAAAAAAAGAAAAGGCTATACAGAGAGAATTGGATTGGATTCTCTTCAGGAATTCTGTTGTAACATTTTAGCTTTTGTGCTATTTTTTCTCCACTTAACATATATTCTTGTAAATAATCTACCACTGAGCTACATCCCCAGCCCTATTCTTGCAAATAATTCTTTTCTTATTACACAGACCATTTATACATACATAATAATCCTTAACTACACTGTGTGTGTGTGTGTGTGTGTGTGTGTATGTGTGTGTGTGTGTGTGTATGCACACACACACACACATACACACATATTGTGGGGTTTTGGTTTTTTGTTTAGGTTTTTGTTTTTTGTTTTGTTTTTTGTTTTTTGTTTTTTTTTTTTTTTTTTTTTTTTTTTTTTTTTTTTTTTTTTGTTTTTTTGGTTTTTTGTTTTTTTGAGATAGGGTTTCTCTGTATAGCCCTGGCTGTCCTGGAACTCATTCTGTAGACCAGGCTGGCCTCGAACTCAGAAATCTGCCTGTTTCTGCCTCCTAAGTGCTGGGATTAAAGGCATGTGCCTCCATTGCCTGGTTCATTCTAAATATTTGTCTTATACCCACAGATAATTGAAGACCTCATCCTTTATCAAGGAAACTTCTCAGTGCAACAGGTAAGACAATCACAGAAAACTAAAATCAATCAACAGGCAGAGTTGTGGAGTCCAGTCCCAATAGAGGCATCTACAAAACGACTCCTACACCTAAGGTGAGAGAATATTGCAGAAGAAGGGTCTTGGAAGATTGGAAGAGCCAGAGGACCAGGGAGTTGGCTGTGAGACTGTGTCTCGTAGTGATGTAAGAAGCTTTACATGTAAAATTTCGTCAACATGACGGCATAACATGAGCTGAACAAGGACGATAATAAACATGTCAAGGTAGACAGAGAGAAGACGAAGCCTCAGCCTCACACAAAGATCTACAAGCTCTTCTGAGAGTGGAAGAAACAGCCTTCCCCAGGGAAGGGCACACCAATTAGCTACTGAATGCCAAATGGCCAATTCCACAAACTTACATGCAAGCACCATTGTAGAGACTGAGAACCCTACATTTAGGAATATAGATGTATAGACATATGTGCAACTAATAACAATTAATAAAAAAGAGGGCATGAATCTGAAAGAGAGCAAGAAGAGGTATATGGGAGGGCTTGGAGAGAGAGAAAGGGGATGGAGAAATGATATCATTTATATTAGAATCTCAAAAAAAAAGAAATAGTAAAAACAAATATCAAAAGACAGTAATTCTTTTTAAAGAAATTGAAAAGCATGTGCCTCCACTATGATATTACTATGCTTTAAAGTTTGTACATTTGTTGTGTGTATTCTTTTTGGTATCAAAGTTTGTGATGAAAATAAATTTGAATGTTTTAATGTATGTAACCTAGTAGTTCTATACTAATATTCATAATGCATACGGTGAGAAATATTTGTGTGATATTATTTGTAGTAAAAATGAAGGCAGACCACTCACCAAGAGAGCTAAGTTAATAAATATAGAGAGGAATTACTGAAAAATCAGGTTTAAAGTGTCTCTATCACATTCAACATGGAGAAGGGAATCAGCCACGGGTTTAGCTTCACTCTTTCCTGTAAGAACTTGGATTCCAGGAAGGGCAGGACTGGCTGATAAACATCTTTATAGCAAGAAACTGAAACTACTTTCATGCTGCAGCCAGCCTTACAAACAACCCCAGGATGAGATCATGCTCTGAATGAGGGCAACACCTAATGCTGAGACAGCACCCTAAGCAACAGTTATCACCACGTGAGAGAATTAAACAACTTCTCCTGGGCCCCCAGCAGAATCAGGGCTGGGACTGTAAACATCAGATCACTGGCC
Organism: Mastomys coucha; assembly: GCF_008632895.1. Classification (NCBI taxonomy): domain Eukaryota; kingdom Metazoa; phylum Chordata; class Mammalia; order Rodentia; family Muridae; genus Mastomys; species Mastomys coucha. Next base: position 51,851,507 of record NW_022196909.1, on the reverse strand, counting down.
TGACCAACCTCACCTTCTCTGCCACTGTATCCCAGCTCCTGCTTTGTTTCTCTATTTTATAAAATCTCAAAATTTCTGTCAGCCTCTTAAAGATCATCATTTGTTCTTCCCAGTTGTAGCCACAGTGAGTAGATCTTTTTCTGCCCTTCACCCTTGCTTACTTCTTTGAGTGGCGTATTAGGAGGTGGATAAGGTTCATTTATCAGAACCCTCAGAATTGGGTTTTTTTGCACTAAATCCCCCCCCCAGTAAAAAATGTTCTTACTTTATAAAAGAAGAAAGTATGTATATATTATGCATATACATACACAAATATGTATGTATTATGCATGCATATATGTATGATAAATGCAACACCTCAAAGGCAAGATATTGCCCCTCACTTGCCTAAGTGATAGAGTGTTTGCCCAACATGAATCAAGACCTGAGTTTGATCCCAGGTACCACACAAAGTACAATATGTGTATGAGAATGAGAGACTTACATGCCCTGCCTACTGTTGGGGATTTGGGATTCTTTCAGCCTGTACATGCTTTACTTAAGTTCTATGGATAGACAGTTGGATGAGTAGGAGGAAGACAGATGAATAGAGGGAAAGATGAAGAGAAATGGGAGAGAGAAATCGAGAGGAAGAATTGGAAGAAGAGGAAGAGGAGAGAAGGCAAGGGAATTTAGGTGAGAGAAATGCTTATGAGGGTTTTACGTTTCCAGAGGCAGGGCACTATTACTGGTGCCATTTAAGATGAAGAAATGAAGGCCACAGAGGAAAAACTGTTCTGGGAAATATTGCTAGAAGCATGGGGGCTGGGATAGGAACCCAGGCAGCTGGCTGAAGAAGCCACCCAGGAGTGAAGATAGCAACCCTCCACAAATTTGTGTTGGGGAAGCCTTTCTCTTCAGACTTGTAGCACTTGCAGTCATAGCAAAGAGATCCAGTCTATCCTCACACTGATCCCCTTTCACTTTCTCTCTCTCTCTCTCTCTCTCTCTCTCTCTCCAATTATTTATTATACATATATACACATGTATATGTGTGTGTGTGTGTATATATATATATATATATATATATATATATATATATATATATATGAGTACACTGTAGCTGTTTTCAGACACACCAGAAGAGGGCATCAGATCCCATTACAGATGTTTGTAAGTCACTGTGTGGTTGCTGAGAATTGAACTGAGGACCTCTGGAAGAGCAGTCAGTGCTCTTAACAGCTGAGCCATCTCTCCACCCTCCTCTTTCTTTTACAAATCCTTCAGGTACATACAGCCAAATGGAAGGAGCGATTGAGGTTTAGCCAAACTCATCATATCATATAAACGTACACAAAAGATTCTTAAAGCCAAAATCTGTGTGGTGATGCATACCTATAACTCTAGCACCTAAAGGCAGAGCCAGGAATATTCTGCAGGTTCAAGGCCAAACTAACCTACACATCAATTTCCAAGCCACTCAGGGCTACCTTGTAAGAATCACATTTTAAAAATAAAATAAAGAGCCAGCAACTTTCAACACAGCAATGTACTTTATACAGCTATTTCTGTGCTATCACAAGAAATGTTTTTCTTGGACTACAACAAAAATTATTGGGGTTGTGGGAGAGTTGCCACAATCATGTACAATATGATGTTCTGTTGGTCACCAATGCACCAAATACACTCTGAGAGTCTTTATTATAGCTTTTAAGAATACTGTGCGTATTTAGTTTGTATAACTACACTATATTTTCTTCAGACATGATTTAATCACATAATAATGCATTTCTCAAAATGTATCCCCTATTCTTTGGGTTTTTTTTTTTGGTTTTGGGGGTTTTCTTTGTTTGTTTGTTTTGTTTTGTTTTTTGATTTTCGAAACAGGGCTTCTCTATATAGCCTTGGCTGTCCTGGAACTCACTCTGTAGACCAGGCTGGCCTCGAACTCAGAAATCCGCCTGCCTCTGCCTCCAAGTGCTGGGATTAAAGGCATGAACCACCACCACCCGGCTTCCCCTATTCTTAAGAAACACATATTGTACTTTGTGTGGTACCTGGGATCAAACTCAGGTCTTGATTCATGCTGGGTAAACACTCTATCACTGGACTGTGCTCACACCGTATTTTATTTTATTTTCAAATATCTTCTCCACCAATGAGCCTAGGAAGAAGGGGAAAAGATTGCAAAATCTCAGGGTGATAAGAAGGTGCTTTGATAAAGTCTTTGTTAAGAGAAGATCACCACAGAAGCAGAATCTCACCCATGGCCCAGTAACATCATGTATCTGAGGACATCTGTGAACCCTAAGACAAATTTTAAAACTTACTTAAAACTAATCACCCAGTTCTCTGAATGTAAAGAGGATATAATCTAACACCCTTCTCTGGCCTCCAAGGGCACCTGCATATATGGGGTATACACTTACATACATTAAATGAAAAATTATTTTTTTAAAAATTTAAACGAAGGGAAGTTTGTAGAGTGGTGGGAATGTTACTGTACACATTTAAAATCTGAATTTTTTATTATACATAAACTATGCCTCAATATTTATGTGTATGTGTTCATTCATGTTTATGCATTTGTCTGTATGTGTGTATGTGTGTGTGTATGTGTATGTGTGTTTGTGTTTGTGTGTGTGTATGTGTGCACATGTGGAATTATATTGTGTGTGTGTATGTGGAGGTCAGATAATAACATCTTGTATCACCCTTCAGGTACCCAACTACCCTGGTTGTTGTTATTCTTGTTGTTGGTTTGTTTTTTGTTTATTTGTTTGTTTTGTTTTGTTTTGTTTTGAGACAGTTCTTCTCATTGGCATGGTGTTTTGATCAGACAGGCTGGTTGGCCAGCAATCCTTCCTGATTTGCCTCTTTTCCCCTCCCCTATGGTACAAAACATGCATTCTCATGCTTGTCCTGCAAGCATTTTGCAAAATGAGTTTCTTCCCCAGCCTTTTCTGCTGAACTTTACCAAGAGAAAAAAGAAAGAAAGAAAGAAAGAAAGAAAGAAAAAAAGAAAGAAAGAAAGAAAGAAAGAAGGAAGGAAGGAAGGAAGGAAGGAAGGAAGGAAGGAAGGAAGGAAGGAAAGCAAGCAAGCATGATACTTAAGTGTGAAGTGGGTTGAAATGAGATGAGAGAAAAGGATAGGATAACTAAAAGAGTCACAGGGATAAAGCAATACCATGATACTGCCCACTGACAGAGAGGAATGGATGGTAACCTCTTTGTTTAATCCCAGGGGATAAACCTGCTAACAGATTTCTTCTAAATCCTCCAATTCACTCATAACCATCATTATCAATAGTGGCTAATTAACTGTCTGTGGGCAGAGGCCCCAGAGTTCTGGCAGAACTAATGAGCATGTGTCCCTATGGAATGGGAGTCCAGGGATCCCTCTCAGGGTGCCCTTTACTATCTCCAGGGTCACCAAAAATGATGCTAACTTCCTGGACTAAAGCAGAATGTTCGTGGTGGGATGCGGGGCATGTAGAACTACGAGAGTCAGTCTCCTCTGGTTCAAGGCTCAGCTTAGATTATATTGTCCTGACTAAGGTACTTAACTTGTCTGTGTATTCATTACTTTACCTGAAATCAAAGAGAACATGCAGTAGTCATATCTAGATAATGTCACTGATGCAGAGTGCGTTGGGCAATTCAGGATGGCATTCCCATCCACAGTATGCTAAGCTCTAGCTCCAGGGCTGTCAAAGGGGCACAAGCCATCAATTTGCTCTCACTTTTCATGGAGTGAAGATCAATTGGAGGCTCCATCGATTGGAGGAAAATCAATTCAGGCCAGAAGCTCCTCATCATGGGGAAGCCTCACCTGCCAAGCAGTGAGAAGACTCTGTCCTGATCATGGTAAGTCCTGGGATTTTTCTTCTGTAGTCCATCAAAATCCCCCATGTCTTAAAGAGTGGGGCCATGTTGTATTGTCCTGAACAAATGATTTAACCTGTCTGTGTTTCTCTTCATCTGCAAACAAAGATAGAATGCAGTCATTGTACCTGAGTTACACAGTAGATGCAGAGTACTTGAGTACTGGATAGGAAGTCAAACGGAGCTTAGAATCCAGGCCTGGCCTTCTTGGCTGTGTAATGTTGGGCAAGTTGTTTCAATATTCTGATACTGCTCCTCTGTAAAAAGAGGATAATGCTAGTGAATATTTTAGAAATTGTAGCATGGGGCCAGATGTGCAGAAAGTTGTCAGCAAATGTCATCAACAAGAGCAGATGTGGTAACCCAATCCCTGTACCTTCTAGTGCATGCCTAGGTCTTTGGTGATCAGTAAAGAAAAGGAGTTACTGGGCAGTGGTAACACACGCTTTTAATCCCAGCCCTCTGGAAGCAGAGGCCGGTAGATCTCTGTTAGCTATCGTCCAGTTTGATCTACAGAGCGAGTTCCAGAACAGCCAGGACTACACAGAGAAGACCTGTCTTTTAAAAAAAGAAGACAGACAAACAAAATATGCACCTGTGAAAATGGAAATAACTGGAAGACTGTCAAGTAGAATTTTGGTGGCTCAGAGTTATATCAGATGAAGGATGTGGGAGTTTTGAATCACAGCACACACACAAAAACAAAAAACAAAACAAACAAACGAACAAAAAAGAAAGACAGTCAAAGGATGATGAACACTGAAGACCTTGAAAATAGTAAACTCAGAGTGATCCGAACTGTGTGAAAGCCAGGGATACAGGAAAGATATTGAAGACTTCACAGCTAAGAAGCCCTTGAATTGCATTTTTTTTTTTTTTTT
>NW_022196909.1:51838849-51846665 GCF_008632895.1 Mastomys coucha | reverse complement strand
AGAGAGAGAGAGAGAGAGAGAGAGAGAGAGAGAGAAAGAAAGAGAGAGAGAGAGAAAGAGAGAAAGAGAAAGAAGGAATAGAGGCTAGCCATGAGCACATGGAGAGAGAGTAGGGAGAGGAATGGGAGAGAGGAGGGAAGGGGTGAGAGAACAGAGCTGGAGCAAGAAGGCAAAAGCAAGAGCGAATTGCTTTTTAATAACACAAGAAGTGCTAAAGACAGTATAGGAGAACTTAATATAAATGATCTAAATTAGAGTGGCTGCCCTTAAGAAAGGGGTAGGAAGTGAGTGTGTTCAGGAGAGGCATGGAGATGGCTTCTAAGCCTTTTGAGGAAATTATTGTGACAAATAAAGCACTTAAAAATCAGGATCTTCCCTCAGAGAGAAAAAAAAATGGGAGGAAGAGGAGAAGACTCAGAGTTAAAATGGAGGGGGAAAGATGCTACAGAACTTCCAAGCACACAAGAGGGGACCTGTGAGGAGGCTCAGACCACCCACCCATTCCCTCTGCAGATGGCACAGAACTTCTAAGAACTCAAGACTGCACCTGTGAGGAGACACAGCCCACCCATCCCCTCCACAGGCCCCGCCCATCAGCCTGCAGGGATCATGCTTCTCAGATGTCCCAGTGACTTGTCACTCACTGCCTGCTACCTCCAAGGTGAGCTTCAGTGCCCAGGATCCCCTCTTTTTCTCAACAGGAGTATCACTGCCTGCAGGATGCATCACTGTTCTCTACACTCCTGTTTCTCCCCCATGTCACTTCATGGCTTTCCGTTCTGGGGTTCTGTGGTTATGCTCAATGTCCTGCTGGGTTTCCAGACCACTCACCTTTCCAACCTATGAGTTCTGCAGTATGGTCTGTTCACATTGTCCAGTAGTCAAAACTGAACCCTTAGCTCAGCGCCTTAGCTACTACAAAAGATGGCAACAGACAGGAGAACTGTACAAAGCATGTCAGTATTCACTGGATCCTATGCAAAATACCATACTTGATAAAGGGCCTTACTGGGACAACAAATTAGGAATATGGGTTGTATATGAGATAACAATAGTAAGCTATTTAAATTCAATTGCTGCATTGATAGACAATTGTGTAGCAGATCATACTGAAATGTGAAGGAGCATAACAGTATGAGCAGCCTTTTCCCAAGTAATGCTGAATAAAAATAATATATAAACACGTTAAGAAAAATCAGTGCTATATGTCTTTAGTCCCAACTCAGGAGGCAGGGGTAGGCAGATCTCTGAATGTGAGGATGCCCGGTCTACGCAGTGAGATCCAGAACAGTCAGGGACAGAAATTAAGGGGATGGGGGTGAAATCAAAGTACAAGTAAATAAAAATACTAAAATTTGGTTAATATCACTTATGGTAATACAGGACTCATTGTAGCTGCCTTGCAATCTGATTGTAAATTTGATCTTGGTTGAAAATAAAAGATTTGATTTCAATGTGAAGGAAATTAAACAAAATTAGGAAAAAACAGGACTGTGTTTGGATGCCCCAAATTAAACATAATGATAATGAAATAGGAGTATCTCAAGCTCACAGCTCAACTGGGCTACATACTCAAGGTGAAGCCAGTACCACTGATAATGTAACACTGTCTCAAAAAGAAAAAGAGAGGAAAAATGATGTGTTTAAGCTACATCATTAAATGTTAAATGGTATTTTATATTAAAGGAAAAATAAAATACACCTTCTTCAGCTGTCCATGTCTAAACCTCTTCTTTTTTTAATTTTTGAAAAATGACTTCATTACAGAGGCCAGGCTGCCCCTCACTCACAGCTCCTCCTACCTGAGCTAGCCCAGTGTTAGGATTCTATGTCCTTAAGGAACTGTGTCATAGAATTAGGTAAGAATCATCATAGAACTAACACTGTGTTTAGCTTTTCTTCTTCCATATTTGTAAGATAAAATGTTGAGGAAAGATCTTGCTGAATAAAGAGAAGTTATTTACTTTTCTTTTTTAAAAAGGTTTATTTATTTATTATATGTAAGTACACTGTAGCTGTCTTCAGACACTCCAGAAGAGGACGTCAGATCTTGTTAAGGATGGTTGTGAGCCACCATGTAGTTGCTGGGATTTGAACTCAGTCAGTGCTCTTAATCGCTGAGCCATCTCCCCAGCCCAGCATTTGCTTTTACATTAGTAAGCATAATGATTGTTCTTAAAGAGTGAGCTCTATACTATACTGCCCTGAATCTTCCTATAATTTCTGATAAAGAATAAAGTAAGTTAACTAATCTCTCTGGAAACTATTTCATGTAGAGGAAAATCTCAGCCACAGAACAGACATGACTCTCTGAGTGACTCTCCTGAAAAAGCATACCAAAGACCAAATATGAGCCATCAACAAATCCGTGTCTACACTTAGAAAATGAAACCAATTCTGCACTAATGTTTACCATCAAGTCAATGATCCAACCAGTTGCTTATAACTGCTGATACTTGTAAAGAACAAAGTCCATAGTTGCAGTGTTCAGATCATACATGGTACTCAAGAAATGTCTGTTGAAACAATGAAAACTAACTGATCAATGAATCCACGTTTTTCATCAGCCTCCTTTGCCCTCAGGTGAGAAGTCAGAAGTACCAGAGGAAGAATCCACCCATTTTTCAGGACCTTCCCGGATTCCTCTCAGCCGCTAGAAAACATTTGACCAGAAGGAACAGGGAAAAGGAGGAAGGACACGTGGAGGGCAGAGGGAGAAGAGAAACACCCACCTCACTTGCTTTGGCAAGTAGGCAGGGTGTCTTACAGTCTCATCCGTCCAAACTAGACACAGAGACCATGGTCAACCAGAGCTCCCCTGTAGGCTTCCTCCTGCTGGGCTTCTCTGAACACCCACACCTGGAAAAGGTTCTCTTCGTGGTTGTCTTGTGCTCCTACCTCCTCACCCTCCTAGGAAACACACTCATCCTCCTGCTGTCCACCCTGGACCCCAGGCTCCACTCTCCAATGTACTTCTTCCTCTCTAACCTCTCCTTCTTGGACCTCTGCTTCACCACAACCTGCGTCCCCCAGATGTTGCTCAACCTCTGGGGCCCCGCAAAGACCATCAGCTTCCTGGGATGCTTTGTCCAGCTCTTCATCTTCATGTCCCTGGGGACAACAGAGTGCATCCTCTTGACAATTATGGCCTTTGACCGCTATGTGGCTGTCTGTCAGCCCCTTCACTATGTCACCATCATCCACCCCCGCCTGTGTCGGCAGTTGGCAGGTATAGCTTGGGCTATAGGTTTGGTCCAATCCATAGTTCAGACACCTCCCACCCTCAAACTGCCCTTCTGTCCCCACAGGCAGATAGACAACTTTTTGTGTGAAGTCCCGTCTTTAATTCGACTCTCTTGTGGGGACACCACCTACAATGAGATCCAGATGGCTGTTGCTAGTATCTTCATTGTGGTTGTGCCTCTGAGCCTCATTCTGGTCTCTTATGGTGCCATCGCCAGGGCAGTGCTGAGGATAAGTTCTGCAAAGGGACGCAGGAAAGCTTTTGGGACCTGTTCATCCCACCTCATTGTGGTTACCCTCTTCTATAGCTCAGTCATCGCTGTTTATCTGCAGCCCAAAAATCCCTATGCCCGAGAGAGGGGCAAGTTCTTTGGTCTCTTCTATGCAGTGGGCACCCCCACACTCAACCCTCTTGTATACACCCTGAGGAACAAGGAGGTAAAGAGGGCATTCTGGAAGCTGCTAGGGAGAGATGGGGACTCTGAGGAAAGCTGAGGAAGAAATACTTAGTATACTTTCCAAATTAAGATGAATTTAAACCTTTGTTAAAAAAAAAAATTGAACTCCCAAGTCCACTTACTCTTCCATGCCTATCCAAGCCACAGCCTTAGACCTAGTGAGTGACAGGCTATAGTGGAGGGGGATGGGTAGTCAGAAGGAGAGAAGCAGAATCAGAAGATGAGTGGGAAGAGTGCTAGATGTTTCTTCCAAAACAAAGCATTCTTACCTGGACTGATCAAGGAGACTCATCATCTGACTCAAGAAATTTAGAAGGAACAGGAAAAAAAAATCTTACAAAACTCAGGAAGTTCATGAAATTTACAGGACTCTGATGATTTCTCCTTGAGATGGCATAACCAGTAAACAATTGGAAGAAAGAAACCTCTCCAAAGATCTAGCTGCAAGCAATTAATATACCAGACCCTAGTGACACAACTTACATGTGTCCTCATCCATACTTGAGTGAGGCTTTCACTGATACAGCTGTAATATATTGTCCATTCTTCTGTAACTACAATAAACAAACTCAATGGTTGACCAACCTGGACTTAAATGGAATGATTTACTTGGCCTACCTTTGGTGCCCTATCTAGAATGCGTTTGTATTTATTGTTATTTGTCTACGGATGAGGGAGAGGAAGAAGACAGAGAGACACAAAGACAGACAGAGACAGAAAAACAGGGGATGTATCTTTAATTCACATTCAAAAACATAGTTGATATTTATTTCTTTTCCATTCATTTTGTTTCACTTCCCTTTTATTTTGTTTAGAGGTTCTCAATGCCCTTTGAACATTTTTTTTCTAGCTGTCCATATCACTATTCTATACTTCACATAGGGTTTTTGGAACACTGCTGTTGTTTGTTGTTTTTTGTTTTGTTTTTACTTTTTTTCAAGACAGGGTCTTTTTCAAAAGCTTTGGCTGTCCTTGAACTCACTCTGAACCCCAGGCTGGCCTCAAACTCAGAGATCTACCTGTCTGTCTCCCCTAAAGACATGTGGCACTTTAACATGACATAACCCACAGCATGTGGAGTTTCTTCTATAGTAAAACTAGAAAAAAAGCCAGGGAGACTCCCATAAAAAAAAAAACTAGTCCAGGGACTTTCCTACTCGAAGATGAGAGAATTCAGAGAATTGGTACTCGTTTTAGAAATGTAAGATACACACCTAGAATAAGCACTCTCTCCCTCTCCTTGTCCCTTCCTGTGCCTCCAACTCTCTGCCCTGGCAACCTGGCCAACTATGCACTGGCAGGTAATGGCCGACCTGTTTTTATCTCATGGAGGCTCTGACTCAGAACTCCACAATCTCTCCACACAGCTCAGTAAGTTCCCACTCTCGGGTCGCTACCTCTACAACCCTGTGCTTCAAATCCTCCATGGCCTTTGCAGAGGACATCAGGCATACTCACGCTTTGACGCTGTACCTTTCTCTCTTGAACCCAGAGGAGCCACCATGTGAAAAAAAATGCAACATAAACTTAGTTCAGAAACAATGGCAACTCAGTCTCTGGGCTCAACAACTAAAACCTAATCTTGTAAGCCTTATTAAAATCTGATTCCTCTGGTGGTGAATCCTTGAGGATCCACCATGATCCTGGGAAACTCTAGCAGCTACATCTTACCCTTATGCTGTTCCCATTCCAAAAGATCTAACTCTCTCCTGCTTCCTCTCTTCTTCCATCCAACCCGGAAGTCCCGCCTACTCACCCACCACCAGAGATTGGGTTACCAAAAGACCTTGGATCCTTGAAGCAAGAATTACAGGCCATTGTGAGCTACCAGGGATAGGTACTAGGGTCCAAACTTCTGTCCTTGGCAAGAGTAGCAAATGCTCTTATGCATTGAGCCATATTTCCAGGCCTCTGAATTCTTATTTATTGATGGTGCAGTTAACATTCGGTGAAAGGGAAGCAGAGGACTTGGAATATACCTCAGTGGAAGAACATTTGCCTAGCATATGTGAGTCTCTAAGTTGAATTTTCAGCACTAGAAGAAAACAAATGTGTTAAACAGCCATTAAGAGCATGTTCCAGCACCCATATCGGAAGGCTCACAACCCAGGACCAGGGAATCTGACACCCCTGGTTACTATAAACACCTGCATATACATATACCTACTTGTATAAACACACACAGAAGTAATTAAAAATAATAAAAAATAAATATTTTTCTGAAATTCAGTAGAGACAGCATAGCTGGGTGAGAAGCTTGGGAAAATCTCCCTAAAAAGCATAATTATATCTAAAATAAAAAAAACTCACCATTTCAAGAACTGGAGATGAGCCAAAAGCAGAAAGTAAATTCCATTTATTCAAAATTAAAAAAAAAATTACTAAGCCTAAGAAGGAACAGTTTCAGTCTGAGACACGTTAGTCAGGAGCTGATCCCAGCATGCCTCCAAGGAACAACGTTATTCAGATATTTAGACAGGCCACAGGGATCAGGAGCTCTGGTGAGGATAGAGCTGCTTTTGTTTGGAGCAGACATTAATAGTAATAGTAATAATAACAATAATAATACACACTTGGAAGCTATCAAAAGCAACAATGTCTCAGTGGTGTACAACTAGAAAATGTCAACAGAGTAGCCAGTCTGAGGTTGCAGTATTATTTTCAGCAAACTGACCTGCAAGTTAGCCAGAAATGTAACAGCAAATTCTTAAGATCAAGTCAACTAAAGTCTTAATCCAATTTAGCATAACTCTGGTGTCTGGAAAGGGTAAATACAAAACCCTATGTGCTGTTTATCTTGCTGAACACGGAGATAGAAAATAAAAAACAATGTGGGTTTATAAGCTGCCTGAACTTGGAAAGCATTTCCCAAATTACTTGTAAACCCATCAGAAAAAGGTGGGGTCTGCAATTCTGTAACCCCAGGCTAGCTTCTTTGTTGATATTTCCTAGTTGTTTGCCACTGAGGCATTGCTGTTTTTGATAGCCTCCAAGTGTGAATTACCTTTTTCTGTGTGCCCCAAATAAAAGCAGTTTCATCCATACCAGAACTCCTGATCCCTGTAGCATGTCTGAATAACCTTGTTTCATGCTGTTGGTTGAGGCGTGTTGGGACCAGCTCCTGACTAACAAGTCTCAGACTGTCCTTCTTTCTTAGGTGCAGTTTAAGCACAAAACCTCCAACCAACTACTGGCTGACCGAAATCAGCTTTCCTTCCCCTGGAGAAATACTTAGGAAGCCCACCTCAAGAAAATTATTTGGGTTTGTCACGGCAGCTCATATCTGTATCAAAACAAGTAATTAAAGTTTAGGTGTAGCCCAATGATAGATAGAACACATGTTTAACATGCTCAAGGCCATAGGCTCAATTTTCAATAATAAAAATATAAAATAATTTTTTGAAGATTTACTCATTTTATGTATATGTACACTGATGCTGTCTTCAGACACACCAGAAGAGGGCATCAGATCTCATTACAGATGGTTGTGAATCACCATGTGGTTGCTAGGAATTGAACTCAGGACCTCTGGAAGAGACCCAGTGCTCCTAACCACTGAGCCATCGCTCCAGACTGATAAAATAATTTTTAAAAGTTGTTATCACTTTTTAAAAGTTGAGATATCAACAGCTACACAGAGGAAGAAAAAAAAAACTCTCAAAATTTACTCACCAGAGAAATTCAACAAATAAACATAAAAAATCTGTGGTTGCCATCTATTAAATGAGGGTTGTTACAAATTGAGAATTGTTGCATATTATCCAAAATATCCAATTGTTAGTGGTGCTTTGTGGCACATGCAAGGCTGGGAAGCACATGAGAGGCTGGGAAAGGTGGATTGTCTGGAGTTCAAGGCCATCCTGAGTTACATAGTGAGTAATATGTCATACATTGGTACCTAATAAGACCCTATCTCAATAAAAGGTCCAGTTTCAACCCTAAGATGAAGGTGTTTATGTGCATGCGTGCATGCGTGCATGCGTGCGTGTGTATGTGAGTTTGTGCGCGTGCGTGCGCGAGTGCACGCGAGCGCTCGTGTGTGTGTGTGTGTGTGTGTGTGTGTGTGTGTGTGTGTGTGATGTACACATAAAGGAGGGCTATCAATAAAGGAGAGG
>NW_022196909.1:51826401-51838839 GCF_008632895.1 Mastomys coucha | reverse complement strand
AGGGGAGGAGGAAGAGGACGGGAGGGGAGGAGGGAGAGGACAGGAGAAGAGGAAAAGAGAGGAGAGGACAAGACAGGACAGGAGAGGACAGGAGATGACAGGAGATGAGAAGAGGAGATGACAGGAGAGGACAGGAGAGGTCAGGAGAGGAGAGGAGGACCGAAGAGAACAGGAGAGGAGAGAGCGAGCTCGCCAAGTTCATTCTGTGTGTTCTGGCAAGGTCTCAAGTCATGAGAAGAAAGAATTTATCTACCTGAGAGACAGCACGAAGGATGGCACACCTTCCCAGCTTGCCCTTCCTGGAGCTACGGGCAGGGACCCGAAGAACCGGTCAGAGCGCCTGAGTCTAGGTATGAAGAATCCCGCGTGCACTGTGGCTGCTGCTCCTACAGGGGGCGACCCGGGCGGAGAAATTCCAGAGCTGACCTCGCCTTGGGGAAGATTACGGGGACCTATGGCTGCAGGGCGGCCGCCACCCTCGCTGCGCTCAGCAAGGGTAAACCCGCGAGACCTGTCCCGCGTGGTGGTCTGGAACCACAGCCCGCGCGTGGTGCAGCCCCTGTGGCTCGACTTCCATGGTGAACCACAGCCTTTCCAGACGCTGCTGCCGGGCACCAGCCTCCGCATCAATAGCTACCGAGGTCACCCTTGGCTCTTCAGGGATGCAAGGACGAACGACAGACTCCTGGTTAACCGAAGTGAGTTATTTGTGCCACCCCTCAACGATGATGAGCAACCTACTCTGGCCAACATCACGCTGCCGGTATATACACTGAAAGAGCGGTGCCTTCAGGTTGTGCGAAGACTGGTCAGTCCTGAGAACTACAGGAGACTGGATATTGTCTCTTCACTCTATGAAGATTTGGAAGACTGCCCCAATGTGAGGAAAGACCTGGAACGGCTTAGCCAAGAACACGTTGAAAATCAGTGATTACAAAAGGAGGTCAAAGAAAATCACTGAAGAACTTTTGACGGTATTGATGACTCTTGATCTAAATACGGAACTGGACACTTATCCTTTTAAAATAGCATTTCATCCTTGTAGTTAAAATGAAAGCTAACTGGGGACTCAGTGGTAGAGCATTTGCTAGCCAGTGCAAAGTCTTGGCTCAATAATTTAAAAAGTAATGGCATCACAAAATGCCACTTAATATATGTACTTTCTAAAAGTATCAGGAGAAATCTTGCATTTTTTGCCTCTTTGTAACTCAGAAAAATTTGAGTATAGGATATTTGTATAGGTGAATACGAAATTTACTGTATTCAGTAGAAAGTAGTCACATCTCAATAGATGCATTGTGGCAGCAACTTACCCTCCTGCCCTGCTTTGGAAAGACAGACACCCTGGATGTAGAAATGAGGATTTATTTCCGAGGCTGCAGACCCTATTACATCAGAAGATTTCAGTTAAGTGGTTTTCGTGAACAAGCAGTGGATGCTTTAATAGACAGCTCAGGAGGGTGAACCTCTTTGGTTGGGAAGCAGAAACTAATTTAAATTCTCTGAGCAAACTTTGCAAAAGAGGCTGTTTTTATAGAAAGTAGTTTTGTTTTTTCATTGTTCGAGGCTTGTCCTTTCTTAGTCCATTCAATTTGCAGCAGTTTTTGTTGTTATTGTTGTTGTTTTGTTTGTAAACCGAGATCGGCTTTCCACAGTTAGTGGGGTAACAGTAACTTTTCTACACGAAAAGCAGCTGTGCTCCTGTATAATTCTAGTCTCATGGACTGTGAATTAATTGTTGCCAGGTCTGAGTCTCCTTTTTCTTTTTTCTTTTCTTTCTATGAATCCATGGAATTCTACACGGTTCAGTACTTTTATCAGCGGGATTTGGGTACACTTTTCATCTGGCTAGTAAGAGATCAAAGATAAAAGGGATATCTTCAGCCCAGTCGCCCTGAACTGTGGGTTTGTAGGGTATTCTGGACTGTTTTACAGTTAAATAAATGTTCATTTCCTTCATTATAGTTTGGACTTCATACATTTATTCATCAACTTCATAAGTTTATTAAATTTACATTTTATTTGTGTGACCCTTTCTACTCTCTAGCACTATAACAGTTTTTTTTTCCCATGTTGTCATTAGCTTATCATAAACCAGTGTTAAAGTCCCGCTTGTAATTAATGGAATTCCATCACATTTCCTGGCAGCTGCTCTTTAACACACCAAAGAAACAATGTAGAGAGTCTACAATCTAAGAAAATATGAACATTCCAGCTATACACTCAGACTGTTAAGATGACTATCGGGTATGACTGTGGATCATACCTGAAACATGCAAAATGATGTGGATTTCATATCCTAACGCTGATGGGTGACAAGCAGAATAATTGCCTATATCAAATGAGGGTTAGACAGATGTCTACATATATACAAGGGTACACACACACACACACACGAGCAATGTGGACTTTTGTAGAGATCAGAGAACTGGAACAACGTCTAGAAGCTGGGCAGAGGGGAACAATGTGACCCTGTTATCCCTACTAACAGAAGGAGTGGGTGACTTTGTGACTTATTCCAGTAATGCTATTGCTGGCACACTTTCTCCAGAGAGTCGCCTGCCCCCTCCACCATAATTGCTAGCTAACTGTCTGCGGGCTGTGGAATCCCTGAGTCTCAACTGAATTAATGAGATATTTCTCTCCATAGGATAGGTGTCCTGGGATCCCTCTCTCTACCACATACCTAATGTCAGGCTTTCCACCACCAGGACCACTTAAACAGATGCTAGCTTCTCCACAGACTGTTTGCCAAAACCTCACTAGTTAAGAGATGCCTCTTCCCCACTTGACCTCATTTTGCTTCTTAGAAAAGGAAGCAGATTGTGTTTGGTGAAGTGGCCAGTTCATCTGTGTTTACTCATGAACTCTGGTGCTTACCATTATATTGCAGTGTCCTAGCAGATTAAACTTCCCTTTGTGAACTTGTCATGTCAAAAGGAAGCTACTCATATGTAGAGTCGTAAGGGACAGTCAAAGGTGCATGGATAAATGTTAACAACTTGGCTGGAAGGACGCAGAGTCCTCATTTAGTATTTGCTCTCTTTACACAGTACAAATACTCTTGACAAGGAAGATTCTAGGTGATTATGATTTATAGGGTTTGAGAATTTAAGAACCAAATAAGCTAGCTCTAACAAAGACACAGGGTGCGTTCTTTAAAAAGAGTCTGGCTGCAAAGCAGAGCAATCCCTATGTCAAGCAGAAATCTAGCTGCCCCTTCAGAGACCATCCTTCTATCTTAGTTTGAGTTTTCTTCTTGATGTCCATGCAGAAACGAGGCATCAGTTAAGAATTTCATCATGGATAATTGCTGGCAACCAAAGTAGTCCTCCAGCTGAGGGTAAGTAGAGTGCTAGCCCTTCTCTCATGTAATATCAGTTTCCATGTGTCCTCAACAATAGACCCCCATGTAGGGACTTAAAGGGGGTGAGGGGTTTTTATCTGCTTGCTTTGGGGGTTCCATTACTTTGGGGGTTGTTTTTGTTTCATTTTGTTTTTGAAGAAAATATACCCCAGGCTGACCCCAAACACAAACACCACATGCTGCTGTCTCTTGAGTGCCAAGATTACAGGCATTAGGCACTAATACAAAACAGTGACTTATCAGCCGCTGATCTGATGGCCTTACTTGCCCTGAAACTGTTCATTGTTAAAATGCATGGTAAGATTGATAAGATCTTTGCAGAGCTGCTATAGAAACCAGATGTTCAGGGAGCTGTTTGCCCTACGAGGCACATGTGAGGTGCTCAGTAATTGGAAAGTGCTAAAAGCAAAAGCAAGGAATGATTATGACACCTTCAGCAACCACTTCAGGTGACCAGCTCTGGCTTGTAGTACAAGAAGCAGAAAAATTCACAGGTGAAGAAATGCATGTTTCAGAATGATTTAAACTAGGAAGAACAATGGTAAGTGTAATTTATCAAAAAAAAGAGAGAGAGAGAGAAAAGGTTGACCCCACTAAAGAAAATGAACTCTAACGAAATTCAGAAATAAGGCAGAAAAAAGAAGGGAGTGACCTCCCATGGGAAGAGACAAGTTAGAGACAGTGTCGGTAAGGACAATAATTGAATGAAGATGGGTGTCACTAAGGTTACACACTAAAAACTGTATATAAAGAGAGCACAGGGGGATTAGCTGCCTTCATGGGATTTACGTGGGATAATGAGATGCTCTAGAAGTAGAAGGTTCTGGTCATTTGACTGGTAAGTATACTTTTAAAACAAGAAATTCATATGGGAGACAGCTCAGCTGGTAATGTGCTTTCTGTACTGCATGCACATGAAGACCAGAGCTGAGAGCCCAACACCCAAAGATCTAAGAGCAATGTTCGTATCTATAATCCCAGCACCAAGAAGGCAGAAACAGAAGGAACCTTGGGGCTTAATGGCTAGCCAGTCTATCCAAATTATTGAGCTCAAAAAAAAAAAAAAAGTTAGACTGCAACTGAGAAAAAGACTAGACACCTGGCCTCCCACAGGGTTACACATAAATGTGTGCATGAGAAAGCACACACACACACAAATCATATACTTTCAAAGGGTAAGTTTTATGTCCTATGAAATACATCTCAATAAAGAAAACAATCAGGTGTGCTGTAATCCCCACAGTTCTGTAGTAGAGGCTGGAAAACCAGGTGTTTAAAGACAGTCTTTACTACATAGTGGGTTTGAGGCTAACCTGGGCTACATGAAACCCTGACCTCAAAGGGGAAAAAAAAAATGAGGTCAGCAAGATGAAGCAGTTAAACGTGGGTCTACCAATTCTGATGACCTGAATTCGATTCCATGGGCCATCTCAACAGAATTAAACCAATTCCCACAAGTTGTCCTCTGACCTCCATACATACACTGTCACACACACACACACACACACACACACACACACACACACACACACAGTATACATTAATGAGGTTTATTTATTTTATATCATGTATATTAGTATTTTCCCTGTATGATGTATGCTAACTACATGGCTTGTTACATGGCTGCAGAGACCAAAAGAAGGCGTTAGATCTCCTAGAGCTGGAGTTAGAAATGGTTATAAGCTACCATGTGGGTACTGGGAACTGGCCTTGGGTCCTCTGCAAGAAAAGTACACACCTTTAAAAGCTGGAACATCCCTCCAGCCCCAATGCAATGTATTTTTAAAGGGAGGGAGGGAGGGAGGGAGAGAGAAAGAGAGAGAAAGAGAGAGAGAAAGAGAGAGAGAGAGAGAGGGAGAGAGAGAAAGAGAGAACAAGAAATAATTTGTGTAATGTTGAGAGGTAGTTCCATCTTTGAGGATGTGAAATGGGAGGCCAGGGAAGGGCACACAGGACCCTCTAAGATATATGGAACGTCTGTTTTACAACTTTAGCCTGGGTACTGGATGCATCAGAGGTTGAACTTGTTATTTATACTAAACATATTTACTTTGTTTATACTTAGGTTTTAATAATAATAATAATAATAATAAATAATAATAATAATAATAATGAGAAATACCCTGTAGGAGGTAAAACAAGGTGGGAAGAAATTAAAGCAGAAGGTTCTGGAGAAACGATGGGGCAGTGAGTGGGGACCTGTAACTGAATATTCTCCATCTTAGGACACTTTTGGCAGAGCCCCACTCACCCATTGCCTTCCTGTCCTCTGCCAGACCAGAAAACCCTGTGTCCTCAGTTCAGTTTCCAGAGTAGCTGCAGCCTACCTCTTCCCTCACTGAGCTGGCCTGGTATGCCCCAATATTTGCAGTCACTTCAATGATGCAGTTCTCCCAGATGAAATGTCCCCCAAATATGCCCTTCATCTTATGAATTCCTTACTTTCATTCACCCCATACAACCCACATGGCTGACATTTATATCTGAGCCTTTTAATAATGCAACTGTGAGCCACAGTGACTTTTAACAAAGCCACTCTTATCTCCTGCCTGTCAACTTCTCATGAGGACTGAGTGATTGGAGCAAAGCTACTTCCTAACCAGGGCAGCTGTTTACTAAAAGATGACTAGAGAAGCCAAGACAAGAGAAATAGTCTACTATGTATGCATGGAGTCGCATACAGTGGAAAAAAAAATCTCTCACATGCATAACATATTCTAAGCCAGGTTTGGCAGCTCACACTTACAAGCCCAGCATTCCAGATGCTGATGCAGGAAGATTGCCCAGAGCCGGTGGCAAGCCTGCACATCAAAACAAAACCCTATTTCAAATTAACAAAAACAAAAAGACTTATTCTGTCTCTGAAGGATTGCCTTACAAAATAAGAAGTATAAAATAAAATACTTGTAGTCATGCTGAAGAGTATTCACCAAGTCAACACGGAAATAATGAGACTTCAAAACTAACAGAGATACAACCTGAAAATTCATTCAAAAAAATAATTGGTTTTAATTTATTTTATTATTAATTTTTATTTACATATCCGTGTTTGTTTGCTTGTGTATTCTGAAACTACATATCTAAACTACCCTTCATGCTTGACAGTTTTCTTCCTCAAAGTTACATCCTCAGACCTAAAATACAGTATTCAACTACTTCC
This sequence comes from Mastomys coucha, assembly GCF_008632895.1. Classification (NCBI taxonomy): domain Eukaryota; kingdom Metazoa; phylum Chordata; class Mammalia; order Rodentia; family Muridae; genus Mastomys; species Mastomys coucha. The sequence goes on along the minus strand of NW_022196909.1, from coordinate 51,832,312 downwards.
TCCCACAGATAATAGGCATGAGATAGCACTGAGGAAAACCAGAACACGAGGCACCCGACACGTTTCTACTGAAACAGTGAATGAACTGATTCACCCATCTGAAATCCGAATTCTCCATCCTTAACCAGAAAGTCAGAGACACCAGTGTGAGGACCTACCCAACCTCCACCACATTCTTCATTTCCTCGTGGCCACTAGATGATGCTTGACCAGATTAAACAGGTGAAAGTGAGAACCTACTTGGTCATAGTCCTGGAAGTAGACCTGTGAGAGCAGAGGAAGTAGAAAAATGTCCACCTGGCATGTCCTGACAATGTTCTGAGAAGCACACAAAGGGCATTTTCACCAGGCCCTTTGTATCACACTAAGCTGACAGTCTCATCCCTCCAACCTAAGACAGGGAGACTAATGGTCAACCAGAGCTCCCCCGTAGGCTTCCTCCTGCTGGGCTTCTCTGAACACCCACGTCTGGAAAAGGTTCTCTTCGTGGTTGTCTTGTGCTCCTACCTCCTCACCCTCCTAGGAAACACACTCATCCTCCTGCTGTCCACCCTGGACCCCAGGCTCCACTCTCCAATGTACTTCTTCCTCTCTAACCTCTCCTTCTTGGACCTCTGCTTCACCACAACCTGCGTCCCCCAGATGTTGCTCAACCTCTGGGGCCCTGCAAAGACCATCAGCTTCCTGGGATGCTCTGTCCAGCTGTTCATCTTCATGCTCCTGGGGACAACAGAGTGCATCCTCTTGACAATTATGGCCTTTGACCGCTATGTGGCTGTCTGTCAGCCCCTTCACTATGCCACCATCATCCACCCCGGCCTATGTCGGCAGTTGGCAGGTGTGGCCTGGGCTATAGGTTTGGTCCAATCCATAGTTCAGATACCACCCACCCTCAAACTGCCCTTCTGCCCCCATAGGCAAATAGATGACTTTTTGTGTGAAGTCCCATCTCTAATACGCCTCTCTTGTGGGGACACCACTTTTAATGAGATTCAATTGGCAGTTGCAGGGGTCATCTTCCTGCTTGTACCTCTGAGCCTCATCCTGGTCTCTTATGGTTTCATTGCCAGGGCTGTGCTGAAAACTAACTCTTCAAAGGGGTGCAGGAAAGCTTTCGGGACCTGCTCGTCCCACCTCATTGTGGTCACACTCTTCTACAGTTCAGTCATCGCTGTTTATCTGCAGCCCAAAAATCCCTATGCCCAAGAGAGGGGCAAGTTCTTTGGTCTCTTCTATGCAGTGGGCACCCCTACACTCAACCCCCTTGTATACACCCTGAGGAACAAGGAGGTAAAGAGGGCATTCTGGAGGTTGCTAAGGAAGGATACAGACTCTGGAGAAAGCTAAGGGCAAAACACATGCGTGCTTTCTGAATTAAAAATTTCTTCATGATATGTATATTGCATTTATATGTTTGTGCATATATGTATAATAATAATAATAATAATAATAATAGTAATAATAATAATAAAAGCTATAAACTTGAGAGGGAGATGTGTGAGGATTTGGAGGCAGGGAACCTGGGAGGGACTGGAGGGAGAAAAGAAAGGGAGGGAAAAAGTGATACAATTCTATTTCAATTAAAATATATATTTTGGAAAAAAAATAAAATGTTAAACTCCCAAAGCCACAAACCTGAGTCACACTTTTTAAAGTGTAACTATAAAAAGAGAGAGGGGGAGACAGAAATATGCATTTCCTTTATAAACCTTAAGTTCAACCATCATCTACTCTTGATAGTTCCTGTTTTCCGTTGTATTTTCATTGCTTTTGTTTCTATCCATTCTCAAACTCTTTCATGGTGGTTTCTGGATATCTCCTCTCTCTCCAGGTTTTATACCTGTGTAGGGGAGGCACATATCTGCATGTGCCATGCAAGCAAAGACTTAGGTTACAGCAAATATGAGAGTTGGTAGATGCCCTTTGATCCTCTTACAATGTGAGAGAAATGATAGTCTAGTCTTAAGTCTCTGTCATCTATCTATCTATCCATCTATCATATATCTATCCATCCATCTATCTACCTATCTATAGCTATCATTTATCTATCATCTATCTATCTATAGCTATCATCTATCTATCTATCATTTATCTATCATCTATCTATCCATCCATCTATCTATCTATCCATCTATCTATCTATCTATCTATTCATCTATCTATCTATCATATATCTACCCATCCATCATCTATCTACCTATAGCTATCATCTATCTATCTATAATCTATCCATCCATCTATCTACCTATCTATAGCTATCATCTATCTATCCATCCACCTATCTACCTACCTACCTCTGAGTAGAAGGGAAGGGAATTAATTTGTAAGGGAAGAGGACTGGGAAGAGAATAGCAAGTGGGGATGTCATTGTGATATACTGTGAATAAAAATACATTATGGAAAGAAAAAAGGAAGATATTAACATGCTGTGGTCAAACTCCTCTGTTGATGTCTGGGTCAGAGGACCTCTAAGAACGGCAGAACACTCACAGTTTAAATTTTTGCAAAGGGGCTGGTTCCCACATGGTTGCCCATATAGTTGTCTTTACTTGAATCCACTCTGGGCCAGTGTAGCATAAATGTTTGAGGGTTTTTTTTTTTCCATTTTACCTCTTAGTGCTTTTAAAATAAAATACCTATTTTGTAGAATATCTTATATGTGTATTATACATGTACTATAAATAAACTGTAGTTTATTACCAAAACTAATCAAACTGATTTTAGAAAATGTGTTGTTACATCTGGTCTCATGTGATGGCATTGGATGGGACAGGGTGTTTTTGTAAGCATGAGAGCTACATGATTTTTTTTAATCATTTTATTTATTTACATTTCAAATGATATCTCCCTTCCTGGTTACCCCTCCGCAAACCCCCCATACCATTCCCGCTCTCTCCACTCCCCTTTGCCTCTATGAGGGTGCTCACCCACTCCCACCTCACTGCTCTAGCATCACCCTATGCTGAGGCATCAAGCCTCCACAGGACCAAGGGCCTCCCCTTCCATTGATATCAGATAAGGCCATCTTCTGCTACATGTGTATCTGGAGCCAAGGTTTCCTCCATGTATACTCTTTGGTTGATGGTTTAGTCCCTAAGAGCTCTGGTAGTCTGGTTAATTTATATTGTTCCTCTTATGGGGTTGCAAACCCCTTCAGCTCCTTCAGTACTTCCCCTAGCTCTTCCATTGATATCCCTGTGCTCAGTCTGATGGTTGGTTGTATCTGCATCTGTATTGGTCAGGTGCTGGTAGGACCTCTCAGGGAAAAGCCATACCAGGTTCCTGACAGCAAGCGCTTCTTGGCATCAGCAATAATATGGGGAGTTGGTGTCTGCAAATGGGACAATGCCTAGGTGGGGTGGTCTTTCCTTCAGTCTCTGTTCCATTTTTTGTCTCTGTCTTTCCATTGGACAGGCACATTTATGGATTAAAAGTTTTGAGATGTGTGAGTGGTCCCATCGCTCAACTGGGGACCATGCCTATCTACTGGAGGTAGTCTCTATAGGTTGAATCTCCCCTTTGTTAGGTATTTCAGCTAAAGTCATTATCATTGGGTCCTGGGAGCCACTCACTTCCCTGAAGTCTGGGAATTTCTAATGGATACCACCAGTTCCACAGCCCCCACGGCTACAAGCTTCTGCTCAATTTCCTGCCTGACCCTCTGTACTTCTCTCCTGTCCCTTTCAATACCTGACCCTGTCCTCCTTTTTCTCCCCTCCCCTTCTCTCTCCCATGTCTCTCCCTACCTCTACCTCTGTGATCATTTTGTTTCCCATTCTATGTAGGATTGAAGCAACTACACTTTGGCCCACATGTTTTGAGGGTTGTATTGTGGGTAGTCTGAGTTTGGGGGCTAAAATCCACTTATCAGTGAGTACATACCATGTATGTTATTTTGTGTCTGGGTTATCTCACTCAAGATGATACTTTCTAGTTCCATTCATTTGCCTGTGAATTTCATGAAGCCATTGGTTTTAATAGCTGAGTAGTACTCCATTGTGTAAATGTTACCACATTTTCTGTATCCATTCATCTGTTAAGGAACACCTGGGTTATTTCCAGGTTCTGGCTGTTATAAATAAGGCTGCTATAAACAGTGGAGCATGTGTCCCCATTATATGTTAGAGCATCTTTTGGGTATATGCCCAGTAGTGGTATAACTGGGTCTCCTAGGAAAACTATACCCAATTTTCTGAGGAATGGCCAGATAGATTTCCAAAGTGGTTTTACCAGCTTGCAGTCCTACCAGCAATGGAGGAGTGCTCCTCTTTCTCCACATCCTCACCAGCATCTGCTGTCACCTGTTTTTTATCTTAGCCATTCTGACTAGTGTGAGGTGGAATCACAGGGACATTTTGATTTGCGTTTCCCTGGTGACTAAGGTTGTTGAACATTTCTTTAGGTGCTTTTAAGCCATTCAAGATTTCTCAGTTGAGAATTCTTTGTTTAGCTCTGTACCCCATTTTTAATAGGGTTATTTGGTTCTCTGGAGTCTAACTTCTTGAGTTATTTGTATATTTGGGCTATTAACTCTCTATCAGAGGTAGGTTTGGTAAAGATCTTTTCCAAATCTGTGGGTTGCTGTTTTGTCCCATTGATAGTGTATTTTGTCTTACAGAAGCTTTTCAATTTTATGAAGTCAAATCTTGATCTTAGAGCATGAGTCAATGGTGTTCTGTTCAGGAAATTTTCCCCTGTGCCAATGTGTTCAAAGTTCTTACCCACTTTCTCCTCTATTATATTCAGTGTGTCTGCTTTTATGTAGAGATCCTTGGTCCACTTAGACTTGAGCTTTGTACAAGAAGATAAGAGTGGGCCAATTTGCATTCTTCTACATGCCAACTGCCAGTTGAACCAGCACCATTTGTTGAAAATGCTGTCTCTTTTCCACTAGATGATTTTAGCTTCTTTGTCAAAGATCAAGTGACCACAGGTATGTGGGTTCATTTCCGGGTCTTCTATTCCATTGGTCAATCTGTCTGTCTCTGTAATCACTATTGCTCTGTCGTACAGCTTGTGGTCAGGAATGGGTGATTCCTCCAGAAGTTCTTTTATTGTTGAGAATTGTTAGTGCTATCCTGTTTTGTTTTGTTTTGTTTTGTTTTGTTTTGTTTTGTTTGTTATTCCAGATGAATTTGAGAATTGTTCTTCCTATTTCTGTGAAAAATTAAGTTGGAATTTTGATGGGGATTGTATTGAATTTGTAGATTGCTCCTGGTAAGATGGCCATTTTTACTATGTTAATCCTGACAATCCATGAGCATAAGAAATCTTCCCATCTTGACATCTTCTTCAATTTCTTTCTTCAGAGACTTGAAGTTCTTGTCATACAGATCTTTCACTTGCTTGGTTAGTGTCACACCAAGTATATTATTTGTGACTATTGTGAAGGGTATAGTTTCCCTAATTTCTTTCTCAGCCTGTTTTTTGAGTAGAGGAAGTCTACTGATTTGAGTTAATTTTATATCCAGACACTTTGCTGAAGTTGTTTATCAGGTGTGCCGTTCTCTGGTGGAATTTTTGGTGTTTCTTATACAAACTATCATATAATCTGGAAATAGTAGTATCTTTACTTCCTCTTTTCCAATTTTAATCCCTTTGATCTCCTTTTGTTGCCTAATTGCTCTGACTAGAACTTCAAGTACAATATTGAATAGATAGGGGGAGAGTAGGCAGCCTTGTCTAGGCCCTGATTTTAGTGGGATTGCTTCAAGTTTCTCTCCATTTAGTTTGAAGTTTGCTAGTTGGTTTGCTATACATTGCTTTTTATTATGTTTAGATATGGACCTTGAATTCCTGATCTCTCCAATATTTTTATTAGATATTTTCTTTATTTACTTTTCAAATGATATCCCCATTCCCAGTTTCCCCTCCAAAACAAAAACAAACAAAAAACAAAAAAAAAAACACA
>NW_022196909.1:51741736-51826368 GCF_008632895.1 Mastomys coucha | reverse complement strand
CCCCACTCACCAACCCACCCTCTCCTGCTTCCTGGCCCTGGCAGTCCCCTACACTAGGCATAGAACCTTCACAGGACCAAGAGATATTAAGGACAAATGATTGTTGCTTCCTGTTATTTTTGTTGTTAGAGGTGGAATTATGTTTGTGTGTTTCTCTTCTTTTGGGTGTGTTGTGAGAAAATTAATTTCTTGCTTTTTCCTGGGTGTAGTTTCCGTCCTTATGTTGGAGTTTCCCTTCTATTATCTTCTGCAGGGCTTAATTAGTGGAAAGATATTGTTTAAATTTGGTTTTGTCATAGAATGTCATGATTTCTCCATCTATGATAATTGAGAGTTTTGCTTGGTATAGTAGCCTGGGCTGGCATTTTTGTTCTCTTAGGGTCTGTATGACGTCTGCCCAAGATCTTCTGTCTTTTAGAGTCTATGTTGAGAAGTCTGGTGTAATTCTGATAGGTCTGCCTTCCTATGATACTTGACCTTTTTCCCTTACTGTTTTTGATGTTGTTTCTTTATTCTGTGCATTTGGTGTTTTGATTATTATACGACTGGAGAAATTTCTTTTCTGGTCCAATCTGTTTGGTGTTCTGTAGATTTCTTGTACGTTTATGGGCATCTCTTTCTTTAGGTTAGGGAGGTTTTGTTCTATAATTTCGTTGATGATATTTACTGGCCTTTGGGCTTGGGAATCTTTGCTCTCTTCTATACCTATTATTCTTAGGTTTGGTCTTTTCATTGTGTCCTGGACTTCTTGAATGTTTTGACTTAGGAGCTTTTTGCATTTTGGATGTTCTTAAACTGTTTTGTCAGTGTATCTTCTATGCCTGAGATTCTCTCTTCTATCTCTTGTATTCTGTTGGTGATGCTTGTATCTGCGACTCCTGCTGCCTTTTTTAAAAATTTATTTTATTTTTATTGATTTTTACATTTAAATATTATCCCCTTTCCCAGTTTCCCCCTCCTGGAAGCCCCTATCCTATCCTCCCTTTCCCTGCTTCTATGAGGGTGTTCCTCCACTCACCACCGACTCCCACCTCCCCGCCCTCGATTCGCCTACACTGGGGCAATCTATCGAGCCTTCCTAGGACCAAGGACCGCTCAGGAGACAGCGATATCAGGGTCCTGTCAGCATGCACTTCTTGGTATCCACAATAGTGTCTGGGTTTGATAACTGTATATGGGATAAATCCCCAGGTGGTACAGTCTCTAAATGGCCTTTCCTTCCGTCTCTGCTCTATACTTTATCTCCATATTGGCTCCTGTATTTTGTTTTCCTTCTAAGAAGGACCAAAGCACCCACACTTTGGTCTTCCTTCGTCTTGAGCTTCATGTGAATTGTATCTTGAGTATTTGGAGCTTTTGGGCTAATATCCATTTATCGGTGAGTGTATACCATGTGTGTTCTTTTGTGATTCAGTTACCACACTCAGGATGATATTTTCTAGTTCCATCCATCTGCCTAAGAATTTCATGAATTCATTATTTTTAATAGGTGAGTAGTACTCAATTGTGTAAATGTACCACATTTTCTGTATCCATTCCTCTGTTGACAGACATTTGGGTTCCTTCTAGCTTCTGGCTATTATAAATAAGACTGCTATGAACATAGTGGAGCATGTGTCCTTATTACATGTTGGAGCATCTTCTGGGTATATGTCCAGCTGGGTCCTCAGGTAGTACTATGTCCAATTTTCTGAGGAACTGCCAAACTGATTTCCAGAGCAGTTGTCCCAGCTTGCAATCCCACCAGAAATGACTCCTACTCTCTTTCCTACGTTTTTTCATCTCCAGAATTGTCTCTCTTTGTGTTTTCTTTAATATTTCTAGTTCCATTTTTAAATCCTGGACTGTGTTGTACAATTCCTTCACCTGCTTGATTGTGTTTTCCTGTATTTCATTAAGAGATTTATGTGTTTCTTCTTTAAGGGTTTCTATTTGTTTGCCTGTGCTCTCTCCTGTGTTTCCTTAAGGGAGTTATGTATGTCCTTCTAAAGTCCTCCATCATCTTTGTGAGATGGGATTTTAGATCTGAATCTTGCTTTTCAGGTGTGTTGGGGTATCCAGGGCTTGTTGTGGTGGGAGACCTGGGTTCTGATGTTGCTAAGTAGCATTGGTTTCTGTAGCTGATGCTCTTGTGCTTGCCTCTCCCTCTGGTTATCTCTGGGGTTAACCAACCTTGCTGTCTCTGATAGGAGCCTGTCCCTCCTGGGAGCCTGTGATCCTGTGATCCTGGATGTGTCAGAACTCCTGAGGGTCAAGCTGCCTATTGGATTGGGGTGAGTGGATGGGAATCCAGAGCACAGGCTCCACTCCCGGGCACAGGTACAAACTGGAAGGCCCCTATTTTATTATTATTGTTGTTGTTGTTGTTGTTGTTGTTGTATTTCCCTGTATTTCTTCAAGGGATTTACTCATTTCCTCTTTAAAGGCCTGTATCATCTTTATAAGATAGACTTAAGGTAATTTTCTCGGGCTTCAGTTGTATTAGGCTATCCAGTCCTTGTGCAGCTATTGCGTGAAATATTGAAAAATGAGAACAGGCAGGCTTCCCGCACAAACGCCAGCAACCAAGGACCATATGGCTCCAACTGGGTGATCTCAATTCTCAAATCTTCTCTCTGTGTGGGAGCTCCTGAGTCCCTTGGCAGAAACAGCATGTTCCTGCACATGATGCTGACAACTCTCTGTCCCACTGCAGTCCTGTCACTTATGTATTTACCCGTCAACTCTCTGGCGGGGCCAGAGCTGCCAAGTTCCTCTCACAACCACACAACAACCACCCACCCCACGGTCAGCCATCACAACACCCAATTACCATGTAGAATCAAAACTTTTAAAGCTTATAATTATGGTTAACCAATCAGATTTGTGTATCAATAAAATCACAAAGTACAAGATGCCAGTAGAATAATTTCAGAGCCAATTGATAATGATAAAAGCTTTATCCCAATTATTCTGACTGGTTCAAACCTCACTAGTTCATGTCCACCTCCATTCTCCTTCTCCCCATCTCCACACTCTCCAGCTCTCCAGCTCTCAGCTCCACTACCCTTTTCCCTGTCCAATCACAGGCAGTCTGCTGCCCTAATGTAATTGAACAGAGGAAATCCTGCAACGTGCAGCTATGCACTGAAGATGTTATGTTAGCTTGGCTTTTGTTGATTGTGTTCCTTCCAGAAACCTTAACCATCTGGATGGCTTTTGTCCCTGGATGTTCTTATTGTGGTAGGAACTGGGAGGGGGTCTAAACTCCATTCTTGTGTGGCAGACCTCTGGTGGATGTCCTTGGGCTATATTGTTCTGGATCAGCAGGTCTGATGAAGGTAGGCTGAGAGGTGGCAGGAGAATGGGGGTCTAGTGTGAGTAGCAGGCTGCTCAGGGCAGCTATGGTGCCCCAGAAGACTCAGTGGACAGGGAAGATGAATGCTGGAAGAGGATCTAACCTAGAACCTAATGCTTCCAAATCAGGAGGTCTGATGGAGGTGGGAAGAGAAGTCACAGCATAATGGAGGTCCACTGGGGATAGCAGGATGCTCAAGGCTTATGGAATGCACCCAAGTAAGGAAGTTAATTAGTATAATATCAACTAAGAAAAGTACTTAGGGGACTAAACTCATACAGACGGTGAAGTGTGGAGAGCTGTTGGTGCTGCTTCAAGGAAGTTGGCATGGGAAGTTAACATGAGTTGTATCAGGACAGTAGAGTTGCCCCCCCCAAAAAAAATACAGCTGAAAATATGTGTTTCTTGAATCTTGACCATCATGATAAGTTCCCAGAAACAGTGACCATAAGAATTGTTTATGTATAACAGTGTCTTGACCATGCTTTGATCCTGTCCTTAGCATGGACTTGGTACAGTACAAAAGCAGCTTGGAGAAAGATAAACTTGCTTCAGTGCTTGCTAAAGTCATGCAATAGTATCATATAATTGCCTTGTTCTTCCATACTCATCCTTTCCTTGGGACCCTGTTGATTGACTCAGCAGGCTTGATCAGTGAACTTGCATTGTTTTTAATACACAGAGTTTAAAGATTACTCTTATGGAAATGCCCAAACCCAGCAAAAGCCAAAATCAGAACATATCATACCATGGAGAGGTGGTTACAAAACCACCATAGCCATGGAGATGGTGGTACTTGGTAGCAGCTGAGAAACAGGGAAATAATTTTGTATGTGTAAAGACACAAGCCAATCAACTACTTTGTAAAGAAAAACTACATCTTAAACAATACTTTGGTGGCATGAATTGGTTTTCCAGAAATAAAAGGGGACAAATTTAATGGAAAAAAGAAGAGGAAGATGGATCAAGTAAAATTTGAGATAGGGATAAATATGACTTTAGACATGCATGAAACTCTCAAAGAATTAATATAAAGAAAAATAATAAAGTAGATCAAATATAACCTACATAACAATCTTATCATTAAGTAGTACTTCTACTAAGAGATCAGGGACTTTGTACACTCTATCCTAGCTAGATGAATTCATATATGCGGTTGTCCTCCTTTGTCCAGAAGTTAGAATTTTACTCAGACCTTCCTTGTAGCATTTTAAATATAAACTGTGATCATAAAGAATGAAGGTCGGGGCTGGAGAGATGGCTCAGTGGTTGAGAATGTTGACTGCTCTTCCAGAGGTCCTGAGTTCAATTCCCAGCAACCACATGGTGGTTCACAACCATCTGCAATAGGATCTGATGCCTTCTTCTGGTGTATCTGAAGACAGCTACAATGTACTCATATACATAAAACAAATAAATCTTTTTTAAAAAAAGAATGAAGGTCAACTTCTTAGCTGTAAATCAAATTTATGAAACAAGAATTTTGCAATTTTTTAATATCTCAAAGAGATCTAACAGCCGGGTGGTAGTAGCGCACACCTTTGATCCCAGCACTTGGAAGGCAGAGGCAGGCAGATTTCTGAGTTTGAGGCCAGCCTGGGCTACAGAGAGAAACCCTGTCTCGAGAAAAAAACAAAAAAAAAAAGAAAGAAAGAAAGAAAGAAAGAAAGAAAGAAAGAAAGAAAGAAAGAAAGAAAGAAAGAAGGAAAATGTAAAATAATGGGCCAGGCAGTGGTGGCACACACCTTTAATCCCAGCACTTGGGAGGCAGAGGCAGGCAGATTTCTGAGTTCGAGGCCAGCCTGGTCTACAGAGTGAGTTCCAGGACAGCCAGGGCTACACAGAGAAACCCTGTCTCGAAAAAAAAAAAAAAAAAGATCTAACAAAATTGTCACTTGTGTTTAGTTTCTGCTCAGTACAAAAAAGGTGTCATCCATCCCTTAACATTTCCTCAGTCCTCAGCATAAAATATTACTTTGGGGAAAATATTTCAACTTATTATTTTCCACCTGTGGTAAGTGGCTACATTTTCCTCTCTTGAAATCTAAGTACAAAGAACACATGTGACTGTATGCATGCTATTTATCATTGTTCTGGAAATCTATTTCCTATCAGAATATGGATTCTGTCAGCCTCTGCTTTTGTAGTCTTCAGAAACAACATTATTTGCATGCACCATCTTTTTCCAACTTTATTTTTCTTCCTCTCCTCTCTTAATGCCTTTGCTGATTTCATGTCCTACACATATATCACATGAGAAATTTTTCTCTCATTTATACCATATTGCTTTCTTTTCATTCTTATTTCATTCTTTATTTTTCCAGGTTATTTATTTTTAACTATGTAAGACTTAGTGTATTTGTGTACCTTGTTTTCTACAATATGTCTTTAATTATTTTTTACTTAATTCATGTGGGTGCTTTGTCTGAAAGTACCTTTGTGTACCACTTGTGTGCCTTGTACTCTTTAATGGAGGCCAGCAGGGGATGTAGAATCTCCTGGAACTAGAGTTACAGACAGTTGTGAGACAACAAATGGGTTTTTGGAATTGAAAACTCCATTGAGTACTCTAGAAAAGCATTCAGTGTTCTTACCATTGAATTCTGGTCCCTCTATATTTCTTACATCTACTATTGTATCTGCTTTATAATTGCATTCTATCAACATATATTAAATCTGGGTGTAGTGTCACATACTTGTAATCCTTAGCACTCAAGTGTGTCATCAGGAACTCGAGAATTTCTTGTCTAAAAGAATTGTGGTGTCAAGAATAAATAATTCTTAATGGTAAATGAACTTTACCAGTGTATGCAATCATGACAAAAGAAAATTAAATTTTGTTTCCTGGCCTTTTTTGCTTAGATTTTGAATTTTATACAAGAATTTCAGAGATAACACAAAAGTAGATTTAGGCCTTGGATCACTGTTACCCTTATAGTCCCTGTGTCATCAGATTACTCTTTCTGCACATACTGTGGGACAGTGTTTTGAACACTGTGAAACCTGGCTGGCTCCAGGGAACACATGGACCTAATTGATCTACCCCAGCTACTCACTTGAATGAGACATGGATCTGTGGATTCTGTCAGTTTCTAACTTCTGCTGCCTTCCAAGGGGCAAGAACACTGTGCTGGACATCTCCAAGTTTTCAGATAATTTATGATCATGGCAGTACTTTATCTCAGACAAGAAAAAGCCATAATTTTTATATGGAAATAGTTTGATTGAATGCCTGGGTTGTCGGAATCAAAGATCTGTCAAAGATTTGAAGCCTTGACCTTTATAAATACCTTCTGGCTCTGTGGATGATTCTCTTTTGCTCTGCCTCTCAACTTTTCCTGTTACTCACTTACCACGTTGTGGCAATTTCTGATTGGTGCATGCTTCGCATATTAAGTGTGTATGACATGTATTGCAAGAGTCTTCCTAGTCCTGGTTGTGGAGCCTGATTGTCTGGGCTTCCTGTGCTCTTCTGTTCATCACTATGAAGCTCCTGGGGTTCTCTGTGTTACTTTATGTTGCCACTATCCTCATCTCTTGCAGTAAGTAATGGTTCTTACTTGAACTTAAATTTTGTCATACAATGTAAACACTTGCCTATTCTGTGAGCCATACATTTAGAAATGTCTACATGTTTGTACCTTCATTTCGCTTATTAGTACCTCATTACATCTGCCTGTTTACTTTAAATGACTTTCTTCATTTAATAAAGATAATAACAATCACAATTTTCATAATGTTTAGATGCATAACAACTCATGAATGTCAATCGTATGGAGATATTTGGGCCAACTTACAGGGCCTAAACATATGATAGAACTCATTAATTCAAATAAAAATAGGGATTCAAGTTTTAATAGCACCATTATCATTATAGAGAAGAGTTGATATTTCATCTGAGGCTGTCCTTCCTCATTTCAGATGCCTACAAAGAGAGATCAGTTGATGAAAACACCAATTTGGCTGATGAGGAACACACAGGGACTGCTAAAGGCATAAAATCTCCTGAGGAACCCGAGGACTCTGGAGACAATTGTGGGATTTGTGATAATGACGATTTCATTGTGTGTGAGTCCTTTGTACGATGGTTGGGATCCCTAGGTTCCCCATACCCACAGTGAATTGTAACCCAGTTTACCAGTTTGAACATCATTATACTTGACGTATTAAAATTAGACATAGTTAATTGTTGCAAGATCATTTAAAGCACAAAATCCTTCAATGAATCATGGTAATCACCTATGGCTTTTCTTTACCTTAATTCTGTTTTCTTTGCAAACAATTCTGAAAATGGAAATAGAAAAGGGATTTGAAAAACAAAAAAAGGCTTCCATAGGTTGCTATTGACCATGACATGGAAGATTTCTATGGGTTTTGAACTTCATGTAGGATATTTTTCTATTCTGGACAAAGCAATGTTATGTATACTATTTGACACTGTAGCCATATATCAGACATCACATTATTAAATTCACAAATATTTTATGATTCATAAAACAATGACTCCTGGTGATAAGCATTGGAATGATGAAGAAATGTGAGTCTTCTCTTGTGCTGCCTTGCTCTGAGTGAAAGTTCAAAGCCTTAGCTGATGTTTGCTTTCAGAATATGTTTTATGAACAATCTTCTATTTTCTGTTCCTTCTTGTATGGGTTTTGGCTTGGCACCCAGTCCAGTGAGTGATCTGTACTAGGTTGATGCTGTGTGAGTTTGTGTTCATCATTTCCTTACCGGAGAAGCTTGATTGCTTTAAAGTGTTAGAAGAGAAGTAATACCCACTGTCTCATTCTGAAATATGTAAAATCCAGGCTAAACTGGCTCCACTCCAATCTTCATAACCAACTGTTTTGGGTGAAAGAGGAAGATTTTTTTATCTACCTGTCTATCTAACTTTCTATCTGCCCATCTATGATGTATGTACCTATCATCAGTCCATCTATGATCTATAGATGATCTATCTGTCTAAAATCCATCCATCTACTTACCTATCTATCTATCAGCTATCATCTATTTACTTTTTATTTTTGTGACCAAGTTTCAGAATTGTGCTCATATAGGCATTTAACTCTTCAGTCTCCTGCTTCAGCCTCTTGAAGGTTGGGATGACAGGCCTCTACTTTAAGATTGCAATGAGTTTTATCATTAAGAGATAAAGGTCTCATGTTTGTTTTACTTCCATTGAATTTATAAGATCTATTTCTTTTCTAAATTAAAAAAAAAGAGAGAGAGAGAAGACATATGGTCCAAAGTTTATGGAACCTTCTTAATTTATTTTTTTCTTTTCTAGGTTTACAAGATGTCTTTACAAAAGATATAGGCAATGGATCCTTTTATTGTATCTTAAAGTATTTGGGATGGCGACTACTTTAATAAAAAGAAATGTTTTTGTATCTTATAGGATTGAGACCAGACTAGATCATATGTGATTTTATTTCCTCTAACTACTTATCCTAATGACTGTATATCCTTTATGTGTAACATTTACTTTGTGCAATAAATGATATATATTATAAATCAAAAATACCCTGTGGTGGTTTGCATAGGTTTGGTCTAGGGAGTGGCACTGTTTGGAAGTGTGACCTTGTTGAAGTGGGTGTGACCTTGTTGGAGGAAGTATGTCACTGTGGAGGTGAGTTTTGAGACCTTCCTCTTAACCTCCTGAGAACCAGTCTTCTCATGTTTGCCTTTGGAACAAGATGTAGAACCCTCAGCTCCCCCCCCCCCATCATTCCTTCCTGGACATGGCCAAGCTCCTGCCCTGATGATAATGGACTGAACCTCTGAACCTGTAAACCAGCCCCAATTAAATGTTGTCCTTTATAAGAGTTGCCTTGGTCATGGTGTCTGTTCACAACAATAAAACACTAAATAAGACATACTCTTTTACCTATATGCATTTGTGGGGGCTTTTTTCTTGTTTAAAGAATCTATTGGGAATCTTAAACATTCCATAGTACTTTCTTGTGTCCCTCTAATGATTCAATTTTCTGCTTACCTGGAAGATCATTTTATTGTCTTAAAATTTGCCATATCAGGCCTATTACTAAACACTTTAGCTGTTTCGACATGAATGAACCAATCACAATTTCATTGGTATAACTTTTGAGTTTCATTCATCTAACTAAATTCTTCTATTAAATAACAAAAAATTATTCTTAACTATAGTGAGTTAAATGTTACAGGGATGAAATAAACCTCTGAATCTGGCTACTGATCTCACACAGTAAGCCAGTCTTTGGAGGTATAAAAGACAATCTTGTAATCATGATATCCGGTGAATTCTGAGTTTTCCTAAACTCTTAAAACATTGACTTCAGCAAGGTCCCCTCAGTGACTGTACTAAATGGAACGAAATAAGATCGCTCTGCAGTTCTGTTTGGAATATTGGCATGTTCAGTACAGTAAAAGCTAAAACATGGTCCTGCAGGCTGATTTGCACAGACTCTAGACTCTTTTGACAGGGTAAAGGAAACATTATTTTAAAACTGGGTACATTTAGAGAGAACAGAGGGTTTGCTGGGAGTGTCAGGACTTATCTGGAAGCTTAGCGGTCACAAGGATTCTGCTGTTTGTAAAGATACTTCCATAAACAGTACTTCTAAAGGCATTTCCCATCTGGATACTAGATTACTGTGCAGTCTTCCACAAAAACACGTGACTGCCTACGGAAGGATTAACAGAATCAGAGGTTGCCCTTGAATTTACACTTGCCATTGATAGACGCTTCACAGGCCATACATAGTAACCTCTCTCCAATTACATTTATGTGCCAACATGGTAGCGTAGACATGCTTCTCTGGATTTAAGCACCTTGAATATAGATGCAGCCTAAACTTGATAACAAAAGAACCATAACATCAGTTAGAATAGTAATAAATGTTATGACTTTTAGAGTTTGACCATGAAGGAGATTAAAGGGCATCATTTGTTCAATTTTTTTTCAAAATACATTAATGATTTTTTGTTATAAACATTAGAAAAGTAAGAACATTCTAGCATCAAAACTTCTTGATGGAATTTGTTTACTCTTAAAGTAGTAATTCTTTGGTGACTATACAGCTTCCAGATAATTTTTAACTTGCTGCAAGGAAGTTATAAATTATACTTCAGTGCTGAAATATACATGAAAATATGGTTATAAGGACAATTAATGGTAAGGCAATATCGAAATATTGACCATGTTTGCCTATGTGTTTCTGTACTGATAATGCATTAAACCCCTGAACTTATTGACCAGTCAATTAACACTGTTTTGAGGTTCATCCAAGTCCTATGAAATCAGAATCTTTGCTTACAGGTTCAGAGGTTCAGTCCATTATTAGCAAGATGGGAGCATGGCAACATCTAGGCAGGCATGATGCAAGCACAGCTGAGAGTTCTACATCTTCATATGAAGGCTGCTAGTGAGAGACTGACTTCTAGGCAGCTAGGATTAGAGTCTTAAGCCCACACCCACAGTGACATACTTACTCCAACAAGGCCACACCTAATAGTGCCACTGCCTGGGCCAAGCATATACAAACCATCACAATATGCAAATCTCACTCAGGAGTAAATACCAAGAACATGTCCTCTATAGGCAATGAAATGAAAGTAAACTAATATACTTAAATAATCAGCTATTGCCTTAGTCCTTGGACTCATGGGAGCAGAACAGGCTTTCAAAAACAAGCCCATGGAAACTAGAAGGTACACTCCTTAGGATGAGACTGGATACTTCTACAAAAGTTATGGCGTTACAGGATATTTGTTCACACTGTGAACTCTTGAGATTGTATTATTTATAAGAATAAGCTCTTTCTAGAACCGGTGTGGCTCAGCCCTAGCACCTGTCGTGAATCCAAAAGATTCCTGCTTATTATAAACAAAATTATAAAGTCAACCATGTGTCAAGAGACAGAGCAAACAACAAACTGAGAGAGAATGAACATAGGAAAAAACAGAGAGTAAGAAGATGACAGGAAGATAAGCTTCGGTGTACTCATATGCATAAAATAAATACATCTTTTTTAAAAAAACAAAAACTAGACAGGAAACAAATATATAAAAAAAAATGCCATTTACAGAAACTGAATTTTTTCTACATGGCATTTTAGTCTAATGGTTTTCTTTTTTTTTTTTTTCTTTTTTTATTAGATATTTTCTTTATTTACATTTCAAATGATATCCCCTTTCCCGGTTTCCCTTCTGAAAAAAAAACCCTGTTCCCTCTCCCCTCCCCTTGCTCACCAACCCACCCTCTCCCACTTCCTGGCTCTGGCATTCCCCTATACTGGGGCATAGAACCTTCACAGGACCAAGGGCCTCTCCTCCCATTGATGACCAACTAGGCCATCCTCTGCTATACATATGCAGCTGGAACCACGCGTCCCATCATGTGTACTCTTTGGTTGGTGGTTTAGTCCCTGGGAGCTCTGAGGATACTAGTTAGTTCATATTGTTGTTCCTCCTATGGGGCTGTAAACCCCTTCAACTCCTTGGGTCCTTTCTCTAGTTCCTTCATTGAGAACCCTGTGCTCAGTCCAATGGATGGCTGTGAGCCTCCACTTCTGCACTAGCTGGGCACTGGAAGAGCCTCCCAGGAGACAGCTCTATCGGGCTCCTGTCACCTAGTACTTGCTGGCATCCACAGTAGTGTCTGGGATAGTACACTGATTTTCAATAAAGGAAACTGTGAGCACTGCCATCTGTCCAGAGTCGCTGCTGCTATTTGGAAGGCCTAAGGACTGAATATTGTATGTTTACCTACTTGATACTTGTAAAAAGATCCAAAGCACCAAGGAAATCATAAGGGGAAATGACACGTACACATCATATCCTACATCAAACGTGCCAGAACACCAAGGAGTAGTGCCGAACAACAATTACCACAGATGAAGTAGAACCCTTATCCCAAAGGTGTCTCTTCCGTTATAGAATGCCAAATGCTTGGATGTCAGTCTTGCTCAGTCTTTGCCTTTCCCGAACCATTTTGGAAACTTCTCAAGATTTGGAGAAACACTAAGCACTGTTCTTAAATTCACTAGGGAAACCCGAGAAATGCCTGTTTCGTTTTAAATAAAGAACGTGTCCATGGGCCCGAATTGGGGGATATAGTGGATAATATGGCAACTGTGGCTTTATGAAATAAATGTGATTGTAAGGGTTGCATTAAGAATAATGGGTGACTAACACACTGGCACCTGCACCACAAAAGTCTCCCAGGCTCTGTCTATCAAGGTCCTATTGGATGCAGTACACGAGCTGTAGATATAAGCAAGTCTAATTTCAGAGTACCACCTAGTTTTGAGATAGAACTTGACTACAGACTAGCCATATGCAAGTCCAGATTGAGAAACTGTGTTGTTTGTGTGTAATATAGCCTTGATCTTTCTGGAGAATTCATTAAACTTATAGAAAAATCTCCAGGCATGGATATAGAGCCTTGATTTTCTATAGTATGGAATACAGAGAAGCTAGAATTTGTCTTGCTGCAAAATGGAGTTACTATGGAAAGGATTCAGTGAGTTGGCATCACTACATACGACACCCCACTTGACTTTGGTTCTTAATGTTTTTCCACCAACTCTTTGTTATTCCCTTTGGGTGTTGATGGGTGGGGGCTGTGGTTCTCTCTTAAGACTGAGAGCATAACAGTGAGACTTCATTCCATACGATGTAGTGATCATGGACACAGTCGTTAATCACTTAGATCGTCACAAAAGGTAGTCAAGAGTAAGTGACCACAATAAATGCATAGGAAGCCCACTATGCAGATGTGTCATACTGACATGGTAACCTTCCCCCTGGGTGCCTTTATCTCATTAAAAGTGTGGAGAGCCGCGAACCGCCACACCTCAAAGATGGCGCTGGCTGCCGCCCCCCGCCAGTCTGATGGTGAGCACTCTTGAAGTAAACAACTCCTTATTTGGTTATGGGCTGAGTCAACTGGCTTGCTTCCGCTATGTGGGCCTGTTAGATAGCGCCACGTGGCTTTACCTGGGTGGCTAACCATACAGTATTTAACCTGTGGGTTGGCTTTCCTCGGGGTCAGAAGATTGTTCAAAGGTTCCTGAATAAACTGCAGGAGAAGAGCCCGAGAGTGTGTTGCGTCATTCTTGCTGGTCGAGGGTGGTCGCGACATAAAAGCACATGTAATATTAGTTTCTTCTCCTTGGACTAAAGTGCAGCACATGGAACCATAAGATTGGGATAAACGTGTCCTCAGCCATTATGTTTTGCAACCCTCTTTTCATGAATGCTTTCTCCTGATATACCTGCTTATGACATGCCTAACAAGGTAACTTATTGTATTCCTCATAGCCACAGCTAAACACTGCATTAAAATAGTCCACATAGGTATATCCAAGAGCAAACATAATCAATGTACAAACACAGGTACTTGTTAGGCAATTTTGAAACTGGAATCTGATGCCTATAGCCTTTTATTTTCAAAAGGCATATTACAGACAAAATTTGAATCTTCAAATCATGTTTTATTCACAGGCTTCAAAATTTGAAGAGGCAGAAGAATAATATTCTAGTCAGCTCTTTTATGAATAATTTTCAGCTGACAAAATAGAGAATTGGAAGCAAAGGATCACACACACACTCACATGCACACATACACACACACGCACACACACATGCACACACATATACACCACTCAGACAAACACATTCCACACTTACATAGAAATTATCAGGAAAAGAAACTCAAGTCCACTCTGTTATCTTGAGAGTTTGGATAGCTGAATCTCTCATTAAGTTACCTGCCAGAGAATTAAGTTACATTTACAAAAGCATTTTACCTATAAGTCATAACATGGAATAAATGAAAAAGTGGTATAATATGAAATAACTTTTGACATATTGACTGTTGTTATCGAGGCTCCTGTGTCCTTACTGAAAACATGAGCTGTGCTTATTTACCAGATAGAAACAGAAAGGATTACAGGTAATTAATTTACTAAGTTCTGAATTCATCAGGGTTCTCTGCAGTGCCAGAACTTACAGAATAAATCTCTCTTTATATACACATGATGGGGATTTACTGAAGTGGCCCAAAATCCGCAATCCAGCTAATTCAACGATGGCAGGCTCTGAACAGAATGTTCAAGAACACAGCGTCAATTATGTCATTATTTTATTATTCATTTATTATACATTACATTATATTATTTTATGATTATTTATAATTATAAATATACTATTCACTGTTGTTTATTATTTATCTAAAAAGTAATCTTATAAAACTCTTAATATAAGTATAAACCTAAACTTTAAAATAAGAAACAATAGTCATTTCTACTTTCAATCTTTAGGGGACATATCTATTCATCAAAATATTTTTATAGAGTCATGTCAATAAGTTAAGGACACAAGAAATGAGTACAAGAAATTAATTCTCACCTGCATCAACATCCCAGCTTTAGCCAGAAAGTTATGTCAGCTGCTAGAATCCAGGGTACCATTGTTCTGATTCCCTGGCACTAAAAGCAT
The DNA here is from genome assembly GCF_008632895.1 of Mastomys coucha. Taxonomy (NCBI): domain Eukaryota; kingdom Metazoa; phylum Chordata; class Mammalia; order Rodentia; family Muridae; genus Mastomys; species Mastomys coucha. Next base: position 51,811,550 of record NW_022196909.1, on the reverse strand, counting down.
ACCTTGCTCAATCATGAAAAGTGTACTTTTCTGAACTCTAAATAGTTCCTTCAGATTTTCTATGTCAAAGCCCAAAATTTTTCTACAGGCGGTAGTAATTGCTAACGATCTACATCCCCTTGGTTCTTTCCAAGGATAGTGGTTGAATCATTAATCTGCTTCAGCAACAATGCTGGAAAATATTCAGTCACTAATATTGTAGGTGCCAATGACATTGCACAGTGATTTAACCCCCTTAAATTTTCCTATAACTCCTAGGTTTTGAAGGATGTGATGTCCGGACAGCAAGCAGAGTAAAACTCCACAAGCATGAACAACACAGTATAGTCCTCATGGTTCTGTCTCTTCAAGTCACATCTATTATTGTGGTAACCAGTGGGCTGCTTTCAATGAGTTCTAGAGCTGTTTTGCTCATTCTCTCTCACAGCCTGCAGTTTCTCAGTCCATTTTAAACTTATGGAAAGCCTTAGTCCTAACCCAACATATTTCAGATTGTCTTGAGTAACATATGCTAGCAAGGCAAGGGCAAGCAGGTAAAGAACAATAGCTTCCTTCTTCTATGTCCTTGGCATGAGAACAAAAAAACAAAAACAAATACAAGGCAGTCACAGACAATATTTGCCCACATCTATAAAGAAATCTCTCAGCTAAAAGCCTCTACTGTCAACTCCAAGAAGAAAAACAACCATCATTCTAAAGCTAATATGGTTATGGCATTCCACATACAAAACAAAAACCCTGTTTCCACTTCAACCCAACCTAACATATGTCCCCAAGCCCTCGTTCCACAGCAATTTATTGTCCATGCTGGTGGACAATTGCTGTCTTCTCTACACATGGGCCATGTATTCTGACCTTTATCTTGTAAAAACTTTCTGTGCACTTATACATATTACTCCAACTATAGTATCAGGATTCATGATCTTGAGCCTACCGCACAAGAACAATATCTTCACCCTAGAGTCCCTCTCACTCCATGTCACTTGCTTAAATTTCTTATACAAATATATAACAAATAAAGACATATTGAATTCAAACTTAATTTTACAAGAAATGCAGATTTAGTGGTTTCAAAACAATCTCCATATAGCCCATGAACATGGCTGCCAGGAGGCTAATAATGGAATATGGTTATAGCAGTAGAGGGTCCTCAGGTTCGGCAGCATCAGAAATGACAAAATAAGCAGTTGCTGCCATATCTTTTGAAGAAAACTAAGACAGAAGGTCTTCAAAAACACCTTGACAAGATATAGAATGAGCATTATTGTGCACATTCACAACTGGAAAGCCTTAGTCCTAACCCAACAGATTGAGAGAAGCACATGCATATGTAAGAGAAAACCCTTAGAATTCTAACAAGTGGTCTGTTTTGCTTCCCTGAAAAAAGTATATTATTGCCTTCTCAAAATCACTTACTGATTCCTAATAATGTGCTTGTGTGCAATGTTTATAATAGATGAGAAAATGGACTTTTTTAGGAATATTAATAGAGTCAATTCTACCTACAATGACCTGTCAAGTGTGACATCATGATGGCTTAGTAAAAATATCTGTCCCATAAGCCATGTGGCATGAGCTGAATCCCACAGATGAAGAAAGCAGACTCTTGTAAGTTGTCACAGACATCCTTGTGTGTTGGCATGCATTTACTCTGACGTACATATCACAATCATAATAATAATTATTATACAAAGAAAATAATTTAAATTAAAAATAAAGGTGTAGACAGCCATAATCAAGAGAACAGGAGGTTTAGCATGTATGAATCTACAAATGTGTGTCTCACAGAGTAGATATCTATTTACATTCTACAACAAATTTTAAATACAAAAATCTTTACTTACATCAAGAAAGAAGGACTGTGGAACACTAACCAAAGAAGGAGTGCCAGGAATTGATTGGGACTACTGGAAAAACAGGAAGCACACAGGATTAAATCCTACTACTAGGACAAGAAAGACTTCAGTATTTCGTGTTATGACACAATATGTGCAGAGTACACCAATCAGAAGGTGCCACAACCTGGTAAGTGAATAACACCAGAGGTTGAGAAGCTGAGCAAATGAGAATCAGCCACATGGTCAAATGACATTTAGAATGATCATGATTTCAAACGTTTGACAGATTCTTGATTCTGATGACCCAGGTACCCATCAAGCCATTCTCTAATAAATATATTCTGCCTTTCTATTGTTTGAGATATAGGAGTGTAGTACTTATAAACTATTTTATATGTTGGAGATTTCCACACAGTACTCCTGATAGCTGCAATGTTCCTATCAAGACATAAGAAACTAGAAACTTAGAGGATCCTCAGCTCCATGTCCTCTTCATGGGAATAATCTAGGTGCAGCTGCTGGATCCAAGTATTATCAAGAGTCAGCAAGACTGCATAGTCTTCAAATTATGACAGCCCCACTTTGTATTCACTAAGTGTCATTTGATTACATAAGAAGAGTGAACACAACAGTAATCCAAAACCAAATTTGCCCGCACAGGATTTCAGCAATTCTTGTATAAAATAAAAAATTTAAGAGAAAAAAACAAAAACTATTCAACATTCCTTGATTACTTCATCCAAGTCCACTCATTATGCATTTGGTTTATATTTTTTTGATTGGTTGGTTGGTTGGTTGGTTGGTTGGTTGGTTGGTTCATTGGTTTGTTGGTTGCCTGGTTGAGTTTAGTGTTGCCTGAGTTTGTCTGTGACACAAAACTCCCATGTCTAAAAGTAGTTTTATACTTCAGAACCACCTGAATCCACCTCCTGAGTGTTGATATTACAGGAGTGCACTACACATGTCATCTATATATGTTTATAGTACATAATTGTATTCCAGGAACTATGCCAGATGCCAGAAATTTAGTAGAACAATTACAAAAACACCTCAAGGCATGCCCACTTAAAAAATAAAGAAAGAGGAGCTGGAGAAATGGCTCAGCGGTAAGAGTACTGTTTACTCTTCCAGAGGTCATGAATTCAATTCCCAGAAACCACATGGTGGCTTACAACCATCTGTTATTGGATCCAATGCCCTCTTCTGATGTGTCAGCGATAGGATGCTCATATACATTAAATAAATAAAATCTTTTTTTTAAATAATTTTAAAAATAAAGAAGTAGGGAAATGAGGAAAAGCACAATATAACACAGACGAAGAAAAATGTCTCTTCATAAATACGTGTGTGCCATGGAAAGAAGAGAAACTATGTGAGTGGAAGAAGGGCTAGAGAGAGGAAAAATGTCAATGACATACATGAGAAAAGGTTATAGAAGTGGGGACTGCCAAAGACAGGACATGGACAGCAAACTGCAACACAGAAAATGTTGCCCTGTGAATGATTCCAGGAGCTGTTCAAACAAGAATAACAAAAGAGGAGCTGAAGAGATAGTTCAGTGGGTAAGAGCACTGACTGCTCTTCTGAAGGTCCTGAGTTCAAATCCCAGCAACCACATAGTGGCTCACAACCATCCGTAATGAGATCTGCCACCCTCTTCTGGTGTTTCTGGGGACAGCTTCAGTGTACTTATATGTAATAATAAAATAAATAAATAAATAACAAAAGAATAAAGAGAACAGACACTTGGACAGAAAAGATGGGTCAGGTGGTCTGGCCTCCCAGGTGGAAAAGTCACAGCTCCTGGAAGGTCAACTTGTTTATTACATGTAATTGGACAAAAAGGCAAATTTGTCACAAACAATTTAACAAGAAGTGGATATGAGCTTCCATGCTTATGGCTTATAAGGCTTTCCCAGACAGTACGCGTGAGCTAAAACATTTCTAAAGATAAGATAAATGAGTTAATATTGATCTTTTAAGACTGACAGGACCAGGCAGTGGTGGCACATGCCTTTAATCCCAGCACTTGGGAAGCAGAGGCAGGCGGATTTCTGAGTTCGAGGCCAGCCTGGTCTAGAGAGTGAGTTCCAAGACAGCCAGAGCTACATAGAGAAACCCTGTCTCAAAAAAAAAAAAAAAACTGACAGGACATGACTTTGGTGGCAAGGAACAAATTAGAAGCAGAGTAAAGGTGGAGTTGATTAACTTATATTGTATGAATTTTTCAATGAATAAATAAAAACATTAAGAAAATAAAACAAAATGAAGTATGTAAGTGCCATTGCTTACTTCTCAAATCTGGGTTTCCTAAAATGAACCAAGGGAATAATGCATCAGGCCATGTTGGAGGGATCTCAGCAAGACTTAGGCTGAGACAAATTCATGTCAAGTAATCACACTTTTCATACATGTATCAAAACAACACACAGTAATAGTTCCCATGATATAATGGCCAGTGCAAGGTAGACAGTGTACACAAGATTACTGTCTAATATAAAAGATAAGAATTTAATCATGATAAGTTTCAGACAAATTTATCATGCTTTGCTGTTGTTTAAGAAACAGAGACACATAGATGGCCTGTATACTTCTCTATCTGGTATAGTACCTAGGTTTCTCAGGAACTGAAAGGGATACAAAGCTCCCCGAGGAACCATAAACTCAAACCTCAAAAGCCCTGACTCATGCTTCTCAAGGCAGCTAACCAGGAAACTCCATGATTTCCTGCACAATTAGTTTTAAATTAAAAAAAAAAAAAAATGTTGCCCATACTTTTTTGTCTAAGGTTGCAGGTTTTGGATGTTTCGCCTGTTCACATTGCTATGTCTATTGGTGTCAGTCTTTTGTAGGTTACTTTTAGGCAGCTATACTAAAAGACCTCACTAATTTAACTTCTGATATTTCTCGAACAAAAATTTCACAGAAATTTTTTTGTTTTTCTTACTAATCTCTACCATACTGATTTCTGAGCCATGGGAGGCAGGAATGATGAGATCAGGAGAAATAAGTCTTCCATAGGGAAGATCACATCATTGGTTATTTAATACCAAATGGCCTAACCTAAAATATGTACATACAAGTGACATTGTATTTCTGAATTTAAGAATGGAGGGGGTGTAAAACCACAATTAAACATTCTGAGGCTATGAATTGGTGAGAGAGTGATGGCATGTACACACCAGGGTTTTGAGGGATTAAATGGAACAGAAAATGATGTAATTATATTATTATATCAGAAATTTAAAATTATTTAAAAATAAAAAATGATCAGAACATATGAGATATAGATAGATTGATAGATAGATGATGGAGATGTGATGTTATTAAATGTAAGATTTCTCTAATCTGATTTTAAAGTAAGGTAAGTACTTTATGACAAATTGAGAGATATTAAAGACAGATTGTTAGTTCCTGTTATGTTTGTTGTTGTAGGTGGCACTGTATGTATGTTATTCTCTCCTTTTGGTTTTGTTGTGAGATGATTAATTTCTTGTTTTGTTTTGTTTTGTTTGTTTTTGTTTTTGTTTTTGTTTTATAAGTACCCTCCTTGTGTTGGAGTTTTCCTTCTAGAATCCTCTGTAGGGCTGAATTGGTAGAAGCTGAGAAGGAGGGCAACCCCATAGAAAGACTAGCAGTCTCAACTAACCTGGATCCCTTATCTCTTAGACACTGAGTCACCAACCAGGAAGTATACCGGGAGTGGTCCAAGGCCCCAGACACATGTACATCAAGGATTGCCTGTTCTGGCCTCAGTGGAAGGAGATGTGCATAACCCTCAAGAGACTTGAGGCTCTAGGGAGTCGGGAGGCCTGCTGGGGTTGGGGGGACATCCTCTTGGAAACAGGGGGGAAAAGAATGGGATGATGAACTGTGAGAGGGCAGACCAGGAAGGGGTAACAACTGGGCTGTAAAAGAAATAAAAATAATTTAAAAAAAACAGTGACAAATTGACAAATGTAGATAAAATATAATCTCTAAGGTACAAGCAAATGGCTACCAATACCTTCATAAAACATCAGTGACTCCGTAAGTCATGTGATAGCTCACATAAAAAAGCAAAGCCTAAAATTAGTAGGTGGAAGGAAACAAAGGTCATGGGCATAAACAATGAAAATTAGAGACGAAAATGGGGACAATTACAACACATAAAAACAAAATGTAAAGCATGGTTACTACCTACCTTAGATCTTACTTGGGGAAATTTGAAATAGAAACAAAATATTTGAATGTCTGACACATCCATGCTGCCAAAATTAAATGAAGAAGACAAAAACATCTTAAAAGTATTTATGGGAAGCAATGAGATGGAAAAATTAATAAGGTGGGTAATTGAATGTCTACATAAATATTTCAGGCCTAGATGAATGCCAAAAGACTATGTTAAAATATATTTTATTATTATTTAAAATTTTTATTTATTTTGTGTGCACATCTTTATGTGTTCTGTGTATGCATATGTGATGTGGTCCAGATGTTCCAAAGGTCTTAGATCCCCTGAAGCTGAAATTAAAGGTAGTTCTGGGGGGTCTGAAACAGGTACTTTGATCCTCTGGAATCATATATGCGCTAATAACCTCTGAACCATCTTTACAGGTACCTATTTTTACTATTTTTTTATTTTATTTTATTATTTGTATTATTTTATTTAATTTAATAAATTAATTATAAATTTAACATAAAATTTATATTATTATATTGATGTGTGGGGTGTCTGCACATTCATGCTCCAAACATCGTATCTTTAGGATTGGTAACTGTCCTTCTATACCAAGCTGTCTCTCCAGTCCACTTAGCTGATACTTAAGATTATCAATGGTTCTCAAAGTGTTTTGTAAAAGAAAAAGGGAAGAAATGCTATGAAACTTTTACGAACCTAGAATTATCCTAATATAGGAAGCAGATAACTCCATAGTAATTAATAAACTAAGTTTTGGGTCACTGTCAGTGACTAACATATATCCAAAATTTCTCAATAAAACGCATAGCAAAGCCATTCAAATACCCATCTGAAGATCAATGAACAAAAAGAAGTAATTTCATGGATATTTTAACTCATAAAATACATTTCGTTGAGCCCCTCAGTAATGGTTTAAACCATATAAACTTTATTTAGCGAATTCATGCTCCTCATTAATTTTCCCTCAGACAAATGCACTCAAGAATCCAAATCTATACTGGGTGGTGACCAGGGTCCTCCCCACAATACTTGCACACTCTCTCATAGGCTCTAAGCTCCTTACTGGACTCTTTCCTGGGCTTGGACCTGGCATTCTCCACGCCAGGAACAAAGGATCTGCAAGAGCAGACAGAATGCACATACTCCCATTAGCCACCGGGAACATTCTAGCTCCTCCTTACCCATTGCTAGACCCTCTACCTCTCTGCTTTTCCCCAAGGGGCCAGGCCTCAGTTGAGAATCTCTGTGCTGTTCCCAATTTTCTAGCTCACTGCATCTGATAGCTAGCTGATCCTTGGGGCAATGACAGGCCAGTGTTTGCTCCTCCTCTATAAACCAGAGCACCCCAGTACTGCTTTCCCTTGTTTCTTAGTTTCTTTCTTTTATTACAAGTTAATTACATCTATTCCTTTATTTTCCTCTTCATTTCTTTAGTTGACTCAAGAATTTCAGCACATAGTCCTGGAAATCAGTGTCTAGATCAGGCCTTCCTGCCTCCAACTCAGAGAATGCTACACACCTCTGCCTCCTGAGTGATGGGATTAAAGGCATGCAGCACCGCACCCGGCTCCCTTTCATCGTACATTTCATTTAATTTCAATTTTGATTCATATTTGAGCAAGGAGGTGAGAAAGACCAGGGGGGGAATTGTAAGTTATATAGTTCAATTTCTTCGGTAACGGTGTGGTTGCCTGCGATCTTGGCAACCATGCCACGGGTAACCGTGAGTAAGATAAAGCATAATGGCAGCAACCACGTAATAGCCGTGTCTTAGTCAGGGTTTCTATTCCTGCACAAAACATCATGACCAAGAAGCAAGTTGGGGAGGAAAGGGTTTATGGGGTTATTCAGCTTACACTTCCACATTGCTGTTCATCACCAGAGGAAGTCAGGACTGGAACTCAAGCAGGTCAGGAAGCAGGAGCTGATGCAGAGGCCATGGAGGGATGTTACTTCCTGGCTTGCTTCCCCTGGCTTGCTCAGCCTGCTTTCTTATAGAGCCCAAGACTTACAGCCCAGAGATAGCACCATCCACCATGAGCCCTCCCACCCTTGAACATGCCTTACAGCTGGATCTCATGGAGGCATTTCCTCAAGGGAGGCTCCTTTCTCTGTGATAACTCCAGCTTGTGTCAAGTTGACACACAAAACCAGCCAGTACAACCCGCTTACTGCCACTGAGCCCTCTAATTATTATCACTTCTCTGTCTTTTAAAAATTAGACTCAGGAGCAACACCAGGCCTCCAAGGTGGTTCATTTGCTTCATTTCCTTCTCCGTAATGTTCTCTTTTGTTCGGATACTGAGTCATGGTCACACAGGAAAGAAGTGACCGAAATTGATCAGTCCCTCCGAGGTCTTTTCCTTGTCTTTTGCTGGTGTTGTTGTTGCTGCTACTGCTATTGTTCTATGCTTATCATTCTCTATATGACATATAAATCTGACCTAGAGAGTATCCTTGAAATAAAATGAGAATCACAACAAGCATTTGTTTTTAAATATAATATATGGGAAAAATGTGTGTAGATTTGCAGACAGAGGGGAGCATGAGATCACAGAGACCCTAAAGCAGAGCAACTGATGCCTGTTTTTATTGATTAGGCTATGGTTGAGGGGGGGCTTCCTACTCCCCTCTAACATGAGCTAGAGGTTACTTAAGCTTACCTCACAAAACAGTCCATTTTTTAGATTGATCCCAGGAAGAAGGAAGGAAGGAAGGCTAATTCTTAATTGTTATATCATCCTTCAATTAGAGAGCTGTTCTGTAAGTGAAAGAGAGAAAAATATCTCCAATGAGTAGTGTTGGGATTAAGGGTGTGCACCCCCATGACCTGCTAAATTTCTCAAGAAAAGAAAAGAAACGAAAAGAAAAAGGGAAATGTTTTCTACATACACAAGCAATCCTAAATTGCTATAGTGTCCCCTGTGTGTAGTTTGCATTAGGCTTTGCTTTATTAAAGAAGTTTTACATAGGGCTGGTGAGATGGCTCAGCGGGTAAGAGCACTGTTTGCTCTTCTGAAGGTTGTGAGTTCAAATCCCAGCAACCACATGGTGGCTCACAATCACCCTTAAAGAAATCTGATGCCCTCTTCTGGTGTGTCTGAAGACAGCTACAGTGTACTCATTTATAATAATAATAGGTAAATCTAAAAAAATAAAAGTTTTACATAGTACTATCTCCAAAGAGTAGTCAACAGCCTCTTTGTGTGCTGTCAGTTATTGCCTGCTTTAATTTTTTTGTTTGTTTGTTTGTTTCAGAACTCAGGGCCTGCTAAAGGTCTAAATATAGCTCTCAGAGGGGAAAATGGAGATAAATCCAAAGTCCCTAGCTCAGAAGTCATCTCCAATTGACAGGCACAGGAGAAGGGAATATTGTTTTTCTCCAATGGAGACTCAGCTAGGTATATATAACCAAACTTAAGGGCAGGCCTGGGGTAGATTTGGGTGGATGGGGAAAGTGGTGGATGAGGAGAATGGATCTAGGAGGAGCTTTGGGATGCCAAACTGTGATCAGAATATAGTATAGAAAATACAATTTCTACTATTAAGTGCCCCCCCCAAAAAAACACTGACAGCAAAACTTTGCTGACTGCAAATGTGTTCCTTTTCCGTATATCTAATGATTCCCAGCTAGCTAGATAGGGTGCAATTCTGTCCCAGTTGGGCTATTGAAATTATGAAAAGGGGGAGCCACCTATATGATTTTGTGATGCCATCATCAATACTAGGTAGACTTTCCAACATTCGTAGCTGCTCTCAGGGAAGTCTGACACTATGTCCTTTAAGCTTCAGGTAAACTCTGTAGGTAAGCCTTACAAATTCATAGATCCTGCAGGTTGTGCTTGCTTCGTTAAAGCCAAAACTTTGGTTGGTGTCAAAAAGAATAGAATAGAATAGAATAGAATAGAATAGAATAGAATAGAATAGAATAGAATGAGGGGATAGGCATGCCTAGGATTTTAAGATGCTCAATTTCTTCGGAAGATTTATTTGCCAAAACATTAAACATTAATTAAAAATACCAAATCATGTAAATATGTCCAGATTCAGCCTTGAAGTTGCTGAGCTGGCAGAAGGCTGGGTGATAGTCTAGTCCTCTTTCTCTTTCTGTTAGGGTATGTTATCAACCCCATTAGCATTTCTAGACACCTAGGTATGAGCATATTGTTTTGTTCAATTTGTTGCCACCAGGAACGTAGCTTGAACAAATAAATAACTGGAAACTTCATCCATTTATTTACTTTAAAGTATTGAGTGTATGGTAGAAGAGAGAAAATGAGCCAGGCTATACGTAGGGTACCACCTTTGCATCAAGAGGAAGAAGAGCAATCTTCCTATGGGATGATCCATCCCCTGGGAAGAAGGGTAGTTCAGATGGGCTGGTATGTAGTCCCAGTACTTTATCAAAAAATTCTTTGATTCTGGCCTCCCTTCTAATTCCCTCAAGGCAGTCTGGGAGCCCTGCACAGATAGAAAAGGAAACCATGTCAAGCACACTAGCAAGCAAGCAGGAAAAACAACAGAAACTAAATACCTGTCAAGTTGGGCCCAACAAAGCAAAGCAAGCTCACATTCCCCAAAGGCTGATGGCCTGAGACTCATCCCTGACTAGAAGGAGAGAACTGAGTGTAGCACACACACACACACACACACACACACACACACACACACACACACACAGAGTCAGCCATCTCAGAGTTCACACTCACCCAGACCTCAACTTTCCCATCACTCAGCCACAGGCTCTAGCACCTTCCTTTGTTCCAGATAACAGAAGTAGTTATGGTGACACAAGCCTTTAATTCTAGCACTCAGATCTCCAGGCTCAAGGCCACCATGATCTACAGAGTGAAAAGAAAGAAGAAAATAAATTAAATATTGCTTTGTTAGAACAGTTCTAAGTTTTAAGGAACATAATGGCTTAACAGGGAGAGATAAGTGAAACAAGTGAAGAGGATAAATATAATCAAAATACAGTGTTTTGTGTGTGTGTGTGTGTGTGTGTATGTGTGTGTGTGGTGTGTCTGAACGTGTGATAATGGAACTCAATATACTAGTGCATGACAATAAAAACAACATTTTCAAAACCTAAATACTTGATTTATGCACCTCAATTTAAAAAAAGAGATAAGATGTTAAATACAATACTTATGTATTGAGAGGGTTGAATCAAGGCTTAAGAGAAATCAAGAGGACACCATAGATAAGATAATGTCATTGTTCCCCCTAGAGACACTAAGGAGCAGAGGTGACCTTATCACCATAGAATATTCTAATGGAATGTTGTTGTCAATCACTCTTAACCATAATTACCAACAGTGGCTAATTAATCATCGGTGGGCAGAGGCACCGGAGTCCTAGGAGAACTAAGAAACATGTCCCTACGGGATAAGAGTCCAGGGATCCCTCCTTTCTGTCTCCAGTGCCAGAGAAAGGAAAGATAACATCCTGACTTTGGCAGAATAATGGTGGTAAGATGTGGTGAGTGCCAGATGCTGAAAGCAGTCTCTTGTGGTTCACGGTTCAGCATTATTGCATTCTCCTGAAGAATTATTTTGCCTGAATGTGTGTGTTTCTCCACCTGAAATCAAAGAGAACATGCAGTAGTCATATCCAGATAATGTCACTGATGCAGAGTGCGTTGGGAAATTCAGGATAGCATTCCCATCCACAGTACGCTGAGCTCTAGCACCAGGGCTGTCAAAGGGGCACAAGCCATTGATTTGCTCTCACTTTTCATGGAGTGAAGATCAAGTGGGGGCTTCATTCAGGTCAGAAGCGCCTCATCATGGGGAAGCCTCACCTGCCAAGCAGTGAGAAGACTCTGCCCTGATCATGGTGAGTCCTGGGATTTTTCTTCTGTAGTCCATCAAAATCCCCCATGTCTTAAAGAGTGGGGACAGGTCTGGCACACGTTGTACTGTCCTGAACAAATGATTTAACCTTCATTGCAAACAAAGGTAGAATTCAGTCATTGTACCTGGGTTACACATGGATGCAGAGTGTGGTGAATACTGGATAGGAAGTCAAACAAAGCTCAGAATCCAGGCCTGACTTTGTTGGGCAAGTTGTTTTAATACTGCACCTCTGTAAAGAGAGAATAATGCTAGTGAATATTCTAGAAATGTAGCATGGAGACAGATGTGCAGAAAGTTCTCAGCAAATGTCATCAAGAGCAGATGTGGCAAGCCATTCCCTGTACCTTCTAGTTCATGCCTAGGTCTTTGGTGTTCCGTAAAGAAAAGGAACAGTCAGACAGTAGTAACATGCCTTTAATCCCAGCACCCGGAAAGCAAAGGCAGTCGATCTCTATAAACTTGGTCTACAGAGCAAGTTCCAGAACAGCCAGGAATACACAGAAAAAAAAACTGTCTTGGAAAGAGAAAGAGGGGGGGAAAGGAGGGAGAGAGAGAGAGAGAGAGAGAGAGAGAGAGAGAGAGGGAGGGAGGGAGAGAAGGAGGGAGGGAGGGAGGGAGGGAGAGAAAGAGAGAGAGAGACAGAGAGAGAGAGGGAGGGAGGGAGGGAGAGAAAGAGAGAGAGCATGTATCCATGAAAATGGAAATATCTGGAAGACTGTCAAATAATATTTGAATTTTGGTGGCTCATAATTAGATCAGGTAAAGCAGGTGGAGGAGTTTTAAATCACAGCACACGCACACACACAACAACAACAACAGAAAGACAACAGGAAAGGATGATGGACATTGAAAATAATTTATTCAAAGTGACCAGGACAGTATATTAAAGATATTGAAGAGTTCACCTTTTAGTAACACAAGAAATGCTACAAGACAGCATACAGGTAGGAAGTGAGTGTGACCAGGAGAGGCATGTTAATGGCTTCTAAGCCTTTTGCAGAAATTAGTAACAATAAAGCACTTAAAATTGGGAGGGGGTCTTCTCTCAGTGAGTTAAAAAAAAATGGGAGGAAGAGGAGAAGACAGAATTAGACTTGGAGTTAAACTGGAGGAGGAAAGATGCTAAAGAACTTCCAAGAACTCAAGACGGCACCTGTGAGGAGACACAGTCCACCCATCCATTCCCTCTGCAGATGGCACAGAACTTCCAAGAACTCAAGAGAGCACCTGTGAGGAGACACAGTCCACCCATCTCCTCCGCAGGCCCCACCCATCAGCCTGCTGGGATCATGCTTCTCAGCTGTCACAGTGACTTGTCACTGCCTGCCACTCCCAAGGTAAGCTGCCGCTCTTGATCTCCAGATCCCCTCTCTTTTACAACAGTAGCAACACCTCCTGCAAGATGCATCACTGTTCTCTACAGCCCTGTCTCTCCTCTACTCAGTAACTTTACTTTATGGCTTTCAGTTCTGGGTTCTTCTGATTTGGGTTTTTCAAAGACAAGGGACTGCTCACCTTTCCAGCCTATGAGCTCTTATACATGGTCTGTTGACATTACCCAATATTTAAAAAAAAAAAATCCCTTAACTTAGTGACATTCTATGGGTTGTTTTAAACAGAGCTAACGGTATGTGAATTTTGAGCTAAATATGGTACTATGCAAAAAAAAAAAAAAAAAAAAAAAAAAACCACCCTGTAAGCCTGGTTGGTGTTTTGGGTGTTTTTGGTGGTGTTGTTGTTGCTGTTGTTTGTCAAGTTAAAACAAGCTAGAGTTATCTAGGAAGAGGAACCTCGGTTGAGAAAATGCCACCATTATTTTGCCAATAGTGAAGTCTCTAAGGCGTTTTCTTGATTAATTAGGGAAAGGTATAGCCTACTGTGAGTGGTACCTTCCCTAGGTAGGTGGTTCTGGATTGTATAAGAAAACATGTAGAACAAGCCATGGAAAGCAAGCCAATAAGTAGAACTCCTCCATGGTCTCTTCTTCAGTTCCTGACCTTGACTCTCCTCTGTGGTCTCTTCTTCAGTGCCTACCCTGACTCTCCTCCGTAGTCTCTTCTTCAGTTTCTGACCCTGACTTCCCTCAGTGATGGAGAGCAACCTGAGAGCTATAAGCTGAAGTAAACCCTGTTCTCTCCACGTTGCTTTTAGTCATGTGTTTTATGACAGTCCTCACAAAAACACTTCTGAAGGCATTGGAACAATCTACAACTTTGGAATGTGGGGTGTTTGTGAGGCTCTATATCAATTATAAGCTCTTGGAATTAATTTCCTGTAATTTTTTTGTTTCAGAGACCATATTATTGCAGGATCTTGATGCCAGTAACTTGCTTGCAATGACTCAGAATAAAATTGGTACTCAGGGAATATAGTATAAGTGAAAATATTTTTTTAAATGGTGAATCTTTTGAAAAATTATAGAGGTACTTTTTTTCCCAAGACAGGGTTTCTCTGTGTAGCCCTGGCTGTCCAGGAACTCACTCTGTAGACCAGCTGGCCTCAAACTCAAAAATCCACCTGCCTCTGCCTCCCAAGTGCTGGAATTAAAGGCGTACGCCACTACTGCCCAGCTAGAGGCACTTTTCAAACCACTCTGGTAGCTTTTATAAATACATGAACTTACTTCAAAGTAAAATATTTGAAAATGTATCTGAGTCATATTAACTAAGAATTATGAAAAACCAAAACCCTACTTTGGATATCTCATATTTCAACGTTATGGTACTGAGGCAGGAGGAGTCCCAAGCTCAAATCCATTCAGGACTATGTAGTTGGTTCTGCATGTATCTGTATCAATCTCTGCGATGATATAGCTCTGAAAGAAGAAAGGAGGGAAGAAGGGAGGGAAAGGAGAGGGAGGGACTTCAAAATCTGCCTTATATGAGAATAAAATAATTAAATTAACCTACTTCAGACTTTCACTAATGAACTGCATGGGGTTTGGACATTTTTTGCTTTATTTTGTGAGGCAAGGTCTCACTCTGAAGCCAAGACTGTCTCAAACTCACAGATCCTCCAGCCTAAGACAGCCCAATGCCAAGATTGTATCTTCTCTCTTTTTTTCTTTTCAAATTTTGAAAACTATTTTTATTGTTTTTAATTATATGTGTGTGTGTGTTTGTGGGTATGTGTACATGTGACTGAGGAAGCCAGTGGTGTCAGATCCCCTGGAACAAGAAGTATGGGTTGTTGTGAGCTAGCCAACATAGGTGCCGGCAACTGAATTCAAATTTTCTGTGAGAATAGTTTGTGCTTTTAACCACTTAGTCATCTTTCCAGCCCTAGGATTCTATGTTCTTAAGGAATTATGTCATTACAATATCAGATAACAATCATTGTAAGTCTTCTTCTTTCTGAAAAAAAAAAATTCCACATACATATAATGAAAAAAGGTCTTTCTCTTAGAGGGAAAATACTTGTTTCAATTTTATGACCCATAACGATTATTTTGATTTAATTTTAATTTTGTTTTACGTGCATGGGTGTTTTGCCTGTGTGTATGTCTGTGTATCACTTGCACACCTGAAAGGTCCAAAACAGCAGTTACTGTGAGCCCCAGTGTGGGTGCTGGGACTCAAACTCAAGTCCTCGGGGAAACAGCCAGCACTCTTAACCACTGAGCCCCCTGTCCAGCCCCCAAGCTTTGTTTTCAAGCAAGAACCCTAAAGGAGATCACTGGAGACTGCAGCTTTCAGTGAAGGGGAATATCTCATCCATAGACCTATTTTAGTCTGTCATCTAATCTTCTCCAAATGCTACCAGAAAGTAAGATGAATCCGAAATAATATTTATCATCATATCATCAATCAGCCACAAAATTCAACATTATTCCTACCGCCCAGAAGGAACACCCTCAAGAGTGGGCTAGTGTTCAGATTGTAACATATGCTTAGCAAATGTTTGTTGTGATATTAAAAATTAATGAGTGGATCCATGTTTTTAATCAGCCTCTTTTTTCCCATAACAAAGGGACCAGAAGCTCAAGTATAGGATCCACCTGTTCCTGGTTTCCTCGGGACCACTAGCATTTGACAGAAGCGGTAAGAGAAGACCAGGAGCTATGGGAGAAAACAAGAAGATGCTGGGTGGTGTGCCTCAAGAAGAGGCCGAGGCAGAAGTGTCCTGGGAGCAGAACTTCAGGACATGCTGAAGAGTGAGGAGGGGACAGTACCTCCACCTGGATTCATAGCAGAAACGGACCATGGTCAACCAGAGCTCCCCCGTGGGCTTCCTTCTGCTGGGCTTCTCTGAACACCCACACCTGGAAAAGGTTCTCTTCGTGGTTGTCTTGTGCTCCTACCTCCTCACCCTCCTAGGAAACACACTCATCCTCCTGCTGTCCACCCTGGACCCCAGGCTCCACTCTCCAATGTACTTCTTCCTCTCTAACCTCTCTTTCTTGGACCTCTGCTTCACCACAACCTGCGTCCCCCAGATGTTGCTCAACCTCT
Organism: Mastomys coucha; assembly: GCF_008632895.1. NCBI lineage: Eukaryota > Metazoa > Chordata > Mammalia > Rodentia > Muridae > Mastomys > Mastomys coucha. The sequence goes on along the minus strand of NW_022196909.1, from coordinate 51,795,223 downwards.
GGGGCCCTGCAAAGACCATCAGCTTCCTGGGATGCTCTGTCCAGCTCTTCATCTTCTTATCCCTGGGGACAACAGAGTGCATCCTCCTGACAGTGATGGCCTTTGACCGCTATGTGGCTGTCTGCCAGCCCCTGCACTATGCCACCATCATCCACCCCCGTCTGTGCTGGAAGCTGGCAGGCATGGCCTGGATGATGGGGCTGCTTCAATCCATAGTCCAGACACCTCCCACCCTCCGCCTGCCCTTCTGTCCCCATAGGCAGATAGATGACTTTCTGTGTGAAGTCCCATCTCTGATTCGACTGTCCTGTGGGGACACCACCTTTAATGAGATTCAGTTGGCTGTGTCCAGTGTCATTCTTGTGGTTGTCCCTCTGAGCCTCATCCTTGTCTCCTACAGTGCCATCGCCAGGGCAGTGCTGAGGATAAACTCTGCTGAAGCATGGAAAAAGGCTTTGGGGACCTGCTCCTCCCACCTCATTGTGGTCACCCTCTTCTACAGTTCAGTCATCGCTGTCTATCTGCAACCCAAAAATCCCTATGCCCAGGAAAGGGGCAAGTTCTTTGGTCTTTTCTATGCAGTGGGCACCCCCACACTCAACCCTCTCATTTATACCCTAAGAAACAAGGAGGTAAAAAGGGCATTCTGGAGGATGCTGGGGAAGGATGGAGACTCCAAAAATACCTAAAAGAGGCATAGTCGTAAGCAGAAGGATTCCTGTAAGTTCAAGGCCAGATTGGCAGACACACTGAGACTTTTGAACAAAACCGGAGCAATACTGGTAATCGGAATGCAAATGACTGGTACATTCAAGAGAAATGCAAGAGCAACAATAGGGATGTAGTTGTGGTCTGGCTTTGACTTTAGTTCTGCTTATGTTACACCAACTTGTAGTGAAAGATATTGTAACGATGTGGCTTAATCATTCCATTGGTTTGGCAGAACCCTATCAACGGTAAGCATTTCTCTAGCCTTGAAGACATTAGATATCCCAACAGTTAGGAGCTTTGTCTCTAACAGGGACATAGTCTTTAAAGTGAATAGCAGGCCTGGAACATTTTCTAATGGATATTTTTCTTTCAACTCTAAGATTACCTTGACTAAGAACTCTGGAGGCTAAGAATTCCTTTCCACCCACTGGGAAGAGTGTCTCAGTCTGTCTAGAGTCTGGTGGGTCTCATGCAAAAAGCAGCAGTGTACAGGCACGAGAGTCCTTTTCTGTTCTTGGTCTAGTCACTCACTAATAAGTGGTTCTGGGGAAAAGGTTGATCACTGAAATTTGCTTCCCCTGTATGGAAAACACTAGTGGTTTACTACCAGTGATGTTAAATGTGAACAGAATTTGTCCTTACTTTGAAGGGATGTCCTTCAATAATCAAGACTACAGACGTCTAACAACTTCAAACATGTGAGGAGCCCTGGGTCTTTATGGGTTTTATTTCCCACTGTCTCAGCTGTTACAACTAATGCCACCAGTACACTTACCCTCCTGGCTGACTCTGCTTAATCAATAGAATCTCAATCAATACATCTTAGTCAATATAATCTCAATGAAGCTGGATGGTTGAATTTTCTAGAATTCTATAAAACAGTTTTAAATTCAGCCATAATTAAAGACTAAATTAAACAATTGTCAGTAGTAGCCAATGCTTTTAAACTCCTATGAAAATACTCTGTGTGGCAAATTCTACAACAAATGATGAAATCCTGATACAAAATACTTTGTATAACATTTTCAGGTATTTCACACCCTGAAGGAAATGTTCTGAAAGCCATAAATAGGTTGATTGATACACACACACACACACACACAATGAGTCTTGTTAAAATAGATCTTAAGATGTTATTTTTAATTTCATTCTTTTTTTTTTTTTTTTGGTTTTTCAAGATAGGGTTTCTCTGTGTAGCCCTGGTTGTCCTGGAACTCACTCTGTAGACCAGGCTGGCCTCGAACTCAAAAATCCGCCTGCCTCTGCCTCCCAAGTGCTGGGATTAAAGGCATGAGCCATCACTGCCCAGCTCTAATTGCATTCTTTTTTTTTTCAAAGGGAATAAGAGAAAGTTTATTCTACAACCAAAATTTGAATAACCATAGCCTGGAGTACAGTGTTTCAATGTGGAAGCCGTTTCCTAGAGTTTTATGGTAACAGAAAAAAGAAAGTTATAAAATCAAGGCTTTTTTTTTTTAAGTACATTGGCAGAAACATCGGAGAAGCAATTTCTGCAAAAAGGGGAGAATCTTAACTACTGGCCTTAGAAGCTATCTGACGCAATTCTTAGCCCTTTTGTTAGTAGAGGATAAGGCCTTTGGTAAGCAAATAGATTCGAAGGGTTTTCATCCATTTGTCAGGATATCTAATTCCATTCTTAAAAATTGAAGTTGAAGTACAATGTTTGAAGACCTTTTTTAGTAATACTGTGTATTTTAGGTTGTGTTTATTTAAAATCAAATTTAGGTTATAAGTTTATGCCACCTGTATTTTAAACCATGTTGAATCAGTGGATGGGCTGAAATGTCTTTCTAACATTAGAGGAGCTAATTTCATGTGGCTTTTAAACTATTTTGATTAATGGACCATTGAAAACTAGTTTCTGAATTTTAAAAACTTTTGTTACTAATTTCATGTGATCATGTCTCGTCATATAGGTGCGTGCATGCATATGCGTGCGCATGCATGCATGCATGTATGTGTTTACATGTGTGTATCCTATTTTCTGTAAATTTGTATTTTTAAAATTGTAAAATTTATTTGATGTATATGAGAGAGTACTTGGATGGATGGATGTGTAGATGTCTGTGAGGAATCCTCAGAGGTCAGAAGAAAATATTAGATGTTCTGAAATTAAAGTTACAAGCAATTGTGATCTGTGGTGTATGGGCTAGAAACTGATTCTTAATACTCTACAACATCAATAAGCATGCCTAACTACTGAACAATCTAACTCCTTATATTTTAAAATATTTCATATGAATTCTCATCAATATTTCTACACATATTTCTAGAACTCTATTTCAGGCAATATTTAGATTAGTACATGTTACCTTTTTCATATTCTGAAAAAAATGTGTTTGAGATACTCATGAGAATGTGATCATAATCAAGTTCACAAGTCTGACCAATTTTTCCTTTCACAGACGGTCATTCCTATCATGCACCTGCAACTAATATTCTCTTCCTCATATAAATCTTGTTATATTTATGTCATCATAATGTTCTTTTTCATCCTCATTTATGCTTATGCCTCCTGCTGTCTTACCAGAGAGCACCACAATCATGCCTCTGTCCTAGACAAGGCAAATTGTTGTTATCAGAGGCTGGGGAAATGGCTCTCAGCAGCTAAAAGTACTTCCTGCTCTTCCAGAGGATCCAAGTTCTGTTTCCAACACACATATCAGGCACTCACAGCCTCCTGTAACTCCATGTCCAGAAGATCCTGAACTCTCTTCTGGCCTCTGTGGCCATCCCCCTTACACAACACAGACACAAGTAAAGATCCTTTTTAACTATTTAAAGGAAGAGAATTATCATTATAAATACGTTCACACAGCATTAAAAAGTTAATTTATACATACTCCTATTGAAATAAACTATAACTTAGATATAATAATAAATAAATATTTTTAAAAGGGGGGTGCTGGAGAGATGGCTAAGTAGTTAAGAGCACTGACTGCTCTTCTGAAGGCCCTGAGTTCAAATCCCAGCAACTACATGGTGGCTCACAACCATCTGTAATGGGATCTGATGCCCTCTTCTGCTGCGTCTGAAGAAAGCTATAGTGTACTTAGATAAAATAATAAATAAATCTTTTATAAAAAAGAAATAAACTATATTAAAACAAAGATAATAAATATTTAAACTCATAATTTCCAAGTTGTTTTACTTTGTCTTCTATGACTATTCATATCCATGATTTCTAGATGATAAAATATTATACTATGCACTGACAACAGTGTGTAACTGTGCATTTCTTTCCAACTCTAGGTTTTTTGTTTAAGGTTGGCTAGTTGGTTGGTTGGTTTTTTGGGTTTTGTTCTTTGTTTTTGTTTTTGTTTTTCAGGCAAGGTCCTACTACGTAGCCTTGGCTGTCCTGGAACTCCCTAAGTAGACCAGTTTGACCTTGAACTCACAGAGATCTACCTGCCTCTGCCTGAGTGCTAAGGTTAAAAATGTGCTCTCCATCACCCCACTATACTGATAGTTTAAAATTAGCCACTCTACACTACAGTCTGTGCACACCTTTAATATCAGCATTAGAAAGACTTGAAAGTTTCAGGTCATCTTTGGATAAATAAGGAGATTCTGTCTGTATAAACCAGGAAGTGAAGGAGAGTGGAAAAAAGGGAAAAGGAAAGACAGAAGGACAGATTGAGGGAAGAAGGTTAAGTTAAAGTTCAGAAATCAATACATGCTGTATCACAGGCTTATTTGCCTGAAGGAAAGGATATTGTATGTATCCCATTAGAACACAGTTATGAAAGAGTTTTGACAGAAACTAGAAGCAAAACTGTTGCGTGAGCTTATATGCACACCTGTAAATCTAAACTGAGTCTAGTCCTTTTTCATGGTAGCACTTGTAAAGAGTCTATTCAGTACATGCAAGACTGTAACACAGGAAGACAGTGATGCAGACCCAGACTCGTGAAACCACTAGACTTGTGGGTATCCCTTAGTTTCCTTTATGGGATTCCATCAACTCTAAGATACCTCTGGGTTTGGGGATGATTAGAATGGTTAATTACATGGTTGAAGTAATGGGGTCCTTTGCACCCTGCTCATCATTTTACACCATGATAATCTTCTGGAATATAGCACTGTTCCCCTGCCTCTGTAGAAAGAATGTAGATTTAAGTTCTTACCATTGCTACGGCTATCACTCAACATACCAAGGAATCACTGTGAGATTGTGCCAACTACCAAATATACACATTCAAGTTACACAGTCAGAGTATAATCATGGCCCCGATACATCCACCTTCATTTAAACTGGGCTAGTGGAACATAGGTTCCCATTATGATTCATTCAAAGAGGAGTAGACAATATCCCAAGTCATCTACAAACCTAGGATTTGACCATATTATTATAATATAGAATATTTCAAAGGAATTAAGCAGGAAGGGAAGAATTTGAAAGGTGTTAGTGGTATATATGAAAGAATTAAGAAGATGCCTGGATGGTGGGTGAAGAACAGATGTGACTGGTTATTTCAAATACTATCTTATTGTGAGAAAGGTAGTGGGTGAACTATTGACCTATTCCAGTGGGGACTATTGCTGGCATGCTTCCTCCAGAGTCCCATGCCCCTTTACCATAATTACAAGTTAATTAATTGTCTACGGGTTATGGAACCCTTGGGTCTCAGCTGAATTAATGAGCTGCTTCTCCACAGGACAGGAATTCTGGGATCCCCTCTCCACCAAATACCATATCAGGCTTTCTACCACCAGGACCACTAACTCTTCCACACACTGAGGAGGAAGGCTGTTTGTAAAAACCTTGATGGAAGAGATGACTCAGCCCTACCTTCATTCGTGCTATAGAAAAGACAGTGGATTATAGTTGTTTACACGACTCTGATTGCTCAGAAATATACTCCCTTAGCTTATTGACTTCCACTTTCTTTGTTTCAATTTCTCAAGTTAAGAAGGTACAGATATGTAGAGTTGTAAAGGATAATGATAAGTGTGTAGAAAGATGTTTATCAACCAGCTTGGTTAGAGGGATTTGGAACCTTAATTTACAGTATTTGCTGAATTTACACAGTGGAAATACTCCTATCAAGGAAGATGCAAGCTAACATTTATTTACTAAGAGGTGCTATACACTAGCTCTAAATCATTGCACATACATGTACTTAGAAAAGTGCCTAGTAGTAAACATGATCCATTCTTATTAACACTAGAAATCTAGGCATCCATTCAGAGATGACCAATCCTATATTCAGTTTTCTTCTTGGTGTCCATGTTGGGGTCTAGGCACCTGTTGAGAGTTTGGTGAGAGACTATTGCTGTCCAAAGAGGATAATCAGTGGTTGAAGGTAAGTAAAATATTTCTCATCTGTGAAATATCAGTTGTGTACTCAACAACCAAGCCTCAGGCTAGAAGGCAAATGAAACCAGGGATTTTGTTTATTTCTTTGCAATTGGAGTTTGCTTTAAAACAAACAAATAAAAAACAAACAAACAAAAAACACAATTTCATTTAGTGTGTGTGTGTGTGTGTGTGTGTGTGTGTTCATGCAGAGGCCAGAAATGGGCATTGGGTTCCCAGGAGCTGGATCCATAGGCTATCGTGAACTGTTTGACATAGGTGTTGGGAAGTGAACTCTGGCTCTTAGAAAGAGCACCAGGCACTTTTAACTGCTGAGCCAACTCTCTAGCCCATCTCTGCTTTTGAAATAAGGTATCACTCTCTGGCCCATGCTGTCCTCAAACTCACCATCCTCCTTCCTCCACTCCCGTGAGTGCTACCATGAAAGACATTGCCATGATGCCTGACCTAAACAGGGTGGATTTCTATCATCTATACTGAATCAGGTGGCCATGTGGTTTTACTCCTTCAGCCTCTGAACAGGATCAGACCATGGTCAGACACAGTTCCCCTTTTTCTGCATTTCTCTGAACACTAGGCCAGGGAAATGATCTATGGAATCTTGATCCTAGTGTCTGTTGAATAGGTGCCTGAAACATGTTATTTACCCTGAAACAGATCAACTAATAAAATTGAGAAGATCATTGCTGTGACACTATGCAAACCAGATGTTCAGATAGCTATCTATCACAATTGGCCCAAGGAAAATACTTTACAGGTGTAAAATGCTAATTAGAAAAAAAAACGACAGAATGATTACCAGACTATCACTGTCCTCTTGAGATGACCAACCAACCCCTTCCCTGGCTCATAGAACAATGTTTACACCTTAAAGCTTCAGAAAAAGACAAATGTATAGACCAATAAATGTCAGAAAGACAGGCAGGCAGTAGTGGCACACACTTTTTTAGGAGGGAGGGGAGATTCGAGACAGCGTTTCTCTGTGTAGCCCTGGCTGTCCTGGAACTCACTCTGTAGAGCAGGCTGGCCTCAAATTCAGAAATCCACCTGCCTCTGCCTCCCAAGTGCTGGGATCAAGGCATGCACCACCACTGCCTGGTGGCACACACCTTTAATCCTAGCACTCAGGACAGAGGCAAACAGATCTCTGGGTATGAGGCTACCCTGGTCTACAGAGTGAGTTCCAGGATAGTCAGGGCTACACAGAGAAACCTTGTCTCAAAAACAAGAAAAGAGAAGGAAAGGAAAAGAAAGGAAAGGAAAGAGAAGGAAAGGGAAGGGAAGGACAGAACAAGACAGGACAGAACTGTCAGGAAGACACAAACTAGGAGAAATTATAGCAAATGGAAAAGCTCAAAAGAGAGAAAGGGGCAAAGAAACAGGTATCTGAAATATATAAAGATATTCAGAAATGAGGCAGAGAAAAGGAAGGAGTTAATTGCCAAGAGAACAACCAAGTCAGAGACAGAAAATTAATAGGAAAAGAAGTTGATGCATGAATGAGTTGGGCGCCGCTACGGTAACACACTAAAAACCACACAAAGAAGGTAGAGTGCTCTGCTGTTATTGACATCAGCCTCCTTTGCCCAGGAACCCAGTGTGAGGGCCCACCTGTTCTCCACCGCACTCCTGGTTTCCTCTCAGCTACAGGACTCTATCTGAACTGAAGGAACAATGGAAGAGAAGTCCTTAGGTGAAGGGCCTGGAGAAGGGAGCCTGAGAAACATCCGTCTACCTCGTGTGTCCTGAGAAGAATGCAGGGTGAGTTATCACCAGGACGTTTGTACCACACTAAGCTGACAGTCTCATCCCTCCAACTAGACACAGAAACCATGGTCAACCAGAGCTCCCCCATGGGCTTCCTTCTGCTGGGCTTCTCTGAACACCCACACCTGGAAAAAGTTCTCTTCGTGGTTGTCTTATGCTCCTACCTCCTCACCCTCCTAGGAAACACACTCATCCTCCTGCTGTCCATCCTGGACCCCAGGCTCCACTCTCCAATGTACTTCTTCCTCTCTAACCTCTCCTTCTTGGACCTCTGCTTCACCACAACCTGTGTCCCCCAGATGTTGCTCAACCTCTGGGGTCCCGCAAAGACCATCAGCTTCCTGGGATGCTTTGTCCAGCTCTTCATCTTCTTATCCCTGGGTACCACCGAGTGCATCCTGCTAGCAGTGATGGCCTTTGACCGCTATGTGGCTGTCTGCCAGCCCCTGCACTATGCCACCATCGTCCACCCCCGCCTGTGTTGCCAGCTGGCAGCTGTGGCCTGGACGATTGGCCTGGTGGAGTCAGTGGTTCAGACGCCATCCACTCTGCGACTGCCCTTCTGTCCCCACCATCAGGTTGACAACTTCGTGTGTGAGGTCCCTGCTTTGATTCGGCTGTCCTGTGGGGACACCACCTACAATGAGATCCAGATGGCTGTTGCCAGTGTCTTCATCTTGGTTGTGCCTCTGAGCCTCATCCTGGTCTCTTATGGTGCCATCGCCAGGGCAGTGCTGAGGATAAGCTCTGCAAAGGGACGCAGGAAAGCTTTCGGGACCTGCTCCTCCCACCTCATTGTGGTCACCCTCTTCTACAGTTCAGTCATTGCTGTTTATCTGCAGCCCAAAAATCCTTATGCCCGAGAGAGGGGCAAGTTCTTTGGTCTCTTCTATGCTGTGGGAACTCCTTCTCTTAACCCTCTCATATATACCCTAAGGAACAAGGAAGTAAAGAGGGCATTCAGGAGGTTGCTCTGGAAGGAAGTGGAGCCCAGCTGACACAGTCTCAGTAAGCTGAATAGGGAAATTTGGATGCCTAGTAGGCTTAAGTTTTCCTCCCTACCCTCTTCAGACCTATCCTGCCTCTGTACTGGATGACAGACTGTAAGACACAAAGAAGCGAGATTCAGTAAAGGAGTCTAACTGTGGGAAACCTTACCACAGGAACCAAATGTAATCTATCTGTATTTTCATTTTATTAATTCATCCAGTCCTCATATGTCCCATCACATTGACTTTGTTTCTAATTCCCTTCCCTTGCCAGAGTGTCACTATTTATCTTTAAGGTTTTATTTTATTTTTTAAAGATTTATTTATTTATTATATGTAGGTATACTGTAGCTGTCTTCAGGCACACCATAAGAGGGCATCCGATCCCATTACAGATATTTGTGAGCCACCATGTGGTTGCTGGGAATTGAACTCAGGACCTCTGGAAGAAAGCAGCCAGTGCTCTTAAGCCCTGAGCCATCTCTCTCCAGCCCAAGGTTTTATTTTTATGTTATGTCTTTGTGTGAGTGTATGTCTGTGTGTAAATGTCTGAGGAAGCAAGAAGAGGTCCCCTGAAACTGCAGTAGCAGACAGTTGAGTTATCCAACAAGGGTGCCTAACTTGAACTCTGGTCCTGGAAAGAGCACAAAAGCTCTAAATGCTGAGCCATCTCTCTGGCTCCTTGTTACATCCATATTGCTGTTCCCACACCAATAATAAAAATGTCCCAGTATCATTAACTTGATTCTGGGGGTGGGGGAAGAGCCTTGGGGAGCAGCCTGAAATGCAGTCATCGTTGTCCTTACCAATACCAGCCAGCCAGCACGAATAATTTCTGCCCTGAGATTTTGGTGACATCTACTGGCCAGATCTGGAACTGCACTGACATACGGGGGGGGGGAGATTCACCCAAGTCCCCTCCCTAAACAGAAGCACACATCAGAGCTGCTGTGGGGGGTAATTAACGTTAAAGTTGGTGTGACCTACTCATGCCTTGTAATGTTCCGGTTACTATTTAAAGTAACCCACACCCCTTCACCCACTCCATTCTTGTAGTAATATGGAGCTTTATTCAGAAGCAAAAATCAAGAGTACAAAACCATCTCTCAAAGTTTTCAGCTAGGACTGGCACCCATCCAGCTAGTAATCCTGCTTTGATATAAATAAAGCCCTCCTAGCTCAAATGAGAAGCTTCAATTTGTCCTCAAACTTAAGAGGAATCTTTTTTTTAAAGATTTATTTATTTTATGTGTATGAGTACACTATAGCTGTATAGATGGCCGTGAGCTATCATGTGGCTGCTGGGAACTGAACTCAGGACCTCTGCTCGCTCCGGCCCCGCTCGCTCCAGTGTAATACACTGTAGCTGTCTCCAGACGCACCAGAAGAGGGCATCAGATCTCATTACAGATGGTTGTGAGCCACCATGTGGTTGCTGGGATCCGAACTCAGGACCTTCGGAAGAGCAGTCAGTGCTCTAACCCACTGGGCCATGTTGCCAGCCCCTTAAGAGGAATCTTAACTAGACATGTGTCCACCCTGAAGCTAGCCTCCCTATAGGTTTTCCAAGCATCCTGTGAGAAGATTAGAAGACAACTTTGACAAGAAATTTGAACCCGGAGGTTTGTCCCAGTAGGACAGCATTTCCTTGGATGTTCAAGACCATGAGCTGGAGTTCCAGTATCTATGGCTAGCCTGGGCTACATAGGAAGACCCTGTGGGAAAAAATAAGCAACATTTGTCTCAACTTGTTCCTGCCTTGGTTCTACCAGTTTCAAAGCTTTCAGTCATGAGCGGAACTTCAAAGAAAATGGATACAGAGTGGCATGAAATTTTATCCCTCAAAGTATGGGTAAGGATCTCTGGGGTTCTAATCTATCTAGCTTTCCTGTTAAACTGAAAAGGCCAGCTCAGGTACTTTGGGAAGGTCATGGAACACTTGCCCCTCCAGAACAGAGAGGCTAATTAACATTCCTCAGACCACAGGGGCGAACAACCTATGGGTGGGGGACACATTCCGCAGGACCGCCCACCTTCAGACAAGGGAAGTCCTTGCCATCTCATTCCCTAAAGACCAGTTTGGTCATACTAGCTGGGCGGTGGTGGCGCACGCCTTTAATCCCAGCACTTGGGAGGCAGAGGCAGGCGGATTTCTGAGTTCGAGGCCAGACTGGTCTACAGAGTGAGTTCCAGGACAGCCAGGGCAACACAAAGAAACCCTGTCTCGAAAAAAAACAAAAACAAAACAAAAACAAAACAAACAAACAAACAAAAAAAGATCATACTGTTCTGCCAATCACATTGTGCCTAATGGCTGCTGCCCTGAAAACTGTATAAAAAGCTCACTGAATGGGCTGTCCGTGTTCGTCACTTCACCTTTGGTGCAGAATGACCCCAATGCATTGGACCAATAAATTCCTTTTGCTTTTTACAGCGATTCTGGCTCCACATGGTTCACTCGGGGGTCCCGGGTAAGGTTGTCAGAGTCTTACAAAATGTAGCAATACCAAACTTCCTTTGGGCACATGATACTAATGAAGGAAGAAAGGGGAAATTCTGGTTTCATTTCTACTTCAAGTATTAACATTCACTCTGGCACCAGCCCAGAGTGTCAGTGTTAGCTCTACCTTAACTTTAATCACCACTGCAGCCTTTCTTGAGCCATAGTATGTCTCCTCAGCTACATTTTGGGGCTGTCCTAATGCAGGGCATCTTCTAGTTGTGTTTAATAATCCTAATCTTAGACCTGTAACTAATGCAACCTTTTATTTTTATTTTCCTTAATTTGGGATATTTTGTTTTTAGGGTTTTTTTTTAAAGATTTATTTATTTATTTTTATGTGTATGAGTACACTGTGCTATACAGACGGCCGCTTACTCCGGCCCCACTCGTTCCAGCGTAATATACTGTACCTGTCTTCGGACAGCACCAGAAGAGGGCGTCAGATCTCATTATAGGTGGTTCTGAGCCACCGTGTGGTTGCTTGGATCCGAACTCAGGACCTTCGGAAGAGTATTCAGTGCCCTTACTGGCTGAGACATCTCGCCAGCCCTTGTTTTTAGTTTTTGTTGAGTTTTGTTGATACACCATTGTGTAGGCTTGGATGCTCTGAAGCTTGATAGGCAGACCAGGCTGGCCTCAGACTCACAGAGCTCTGCCTGCTTCTGCTTCCCAAGTGCTGGAATTAAAGGTTTGTGCCACCACTGTGCCATTTGTCCTGCATGTATATGCCCTGCAGGTGTGCCTGATGCCTGCAGTGGACCTGCATGTGATGCTAGGAACCAAACCTGAGACTTCAGCAAGAGCAAAAAGTGCTCTTAACTATGGAGCCATCTCTAGCACTAGTCCAGAACTTTTCAAACAGGTGCTCCAGGCTGCTCTAGTGCCCCTGCTCTAAAGGAGAGTATCTTAGCTCTGGAAGCCTGCAGTCCGGGAAAGAACCATGACTTTGGCTGGCCTCCCCTCCCAATACCTCTAGCTTTCCTCAACTAGTGCTAGACCCTGATGAAGTCAGTTTGCTTGTGAAAGAGGTTTCTGACCATCTTCCCCCATTGTGCCCTGTCCCTGCCATATCCTAGACGTCTCATCACAGAATCCAAGGCCTGGTAGACAGAGATCGTGGTACAGGGCAGACAGAGGTCAGCAAACCAGTCTGTGGCCATGTGTGGCCCATTCCCTGTTTTTGTAAAGTTTTATTGGAATGGCGAAAAACAGTGTAAGATCACAAAAGCACAGTATAGGCCCCTGTCTTAGATGCTAACCCAAATAGAACTATCAGTCACCAGGATAGGAAGCTGCCCCTCAGGAATGCTGTCCTACTTAAAGACATGTTAAGATGAAAAGACTACCTACCCTCTAAATGAGATATGTACCCTAGAATCCCTTCTCTCCATGTAGTTTAACTTTAAATCCTCGTTGCTAACCCTTCCTGCTTTTCTGTGCCCTAAGAAAATGTAACTTCTCTTTTTGACCTCTGTCTCCCCTTTCTTGGTTATTAGCCAGCCAAAATCCTAAACTTCTTGCCCTTACAGTTTCTGTCTCTGGAGAGCCACACCTACATAGCACACCTCCCATACAGGTGCTCAAACATCCTCTACCGAACCCATGCTTGTTAGATATCGATCTAGACAGCCTAACTCTCCCTCCTTTGGCCAGCTCTCTCCTCTAGGCAATAGCTGAAATTTCAGGCTTGCCTGTCTTTTCTTCCCCCACCCCCAAACTCCAAATTGTCAAGTATTCTTCTAAGTTCCCTCTTAAATCCTTTTTATCTGTAAGACCAAGAACCCTCAGAAGGAACCCTGTGTTCTCCACAGGGCAGAGCAGACATTGTTTTCTGGAAATCTGTCCCACAGCAGAGAGAATATTTGAAATATCTGCTGACTTGAGAATCAGGATTATCTGAGGAGAGACTGGGGCCTGAGCTGTGTAGAGAGAACTATGCATAATGTACATCAAGATGGGACTTAGAAAAGTCAAGGAACCAAAGATTATTAAATAAAGATTGCTTTAGTTTCCAACCTTCAGTAGTTAGGGTTTCCAGAGAGTCAGCACTGAGAGGGCCAGGCTGATTCCATGACGGGCTTCAAACTGGCAGTTATGGAGACTAGACCTAAATCTGTTTCCAAGAACTGGGCAATTCCAGACATCAGAAGCTGCCCCGCCACCTGGCCTGAGGCAAGGACAAATGGGTCAGCAGCAGTTACCAGACCTCCCCAGCAAGGTTTCAGTCCCCACACCGGGGTAATAGAGATGGACCCCACAGATCAACATAGAGGTCACCTACCCCAGAATTCCCTAATGTCCTTTAAATCAGGCCTGCAAGCTCACTTGGTTTTCTCCCTAGTGTGGTAATGGGAGACCCGCAGCACACTGGACTTATGCAGAAAAAAACGCTCTGTGTTTACATACTATTTGAGTCTGGGATGTCATTCTTCTTCGAATCATTGACCCTTACAAAACTTAGCAGATACCTGTGAATACCACAGGAGTCAGAGACATTAGTGTGGAAGCTCAGGGCTACACCCGCATGTCCTTTCTGACCATCAGTTCACTAGCAAAGCTAGTCCCCAGCAAAGCTAGCCTCTTACTGTGCACAGTTAACCAGTACCCTAAACCTGTAGTGGAATAATTCCTCAAAACACACAGCTTTATTTTTATATTTGTATTGTAAGGACAACATAAGTCCCATTTGTCTCCACTTAAGGACCAGGCCTGATTTCAAGAAAAAAGGCCATAAGTGGCCAGTTCCAAGGACAGACCAGAAAATCTAGAACAAGATCATATAACTCCCTCCCAGGGAACAGCCTGGGAGAAATATCTCAGAATGTGCGGTTTGCACTAGGCAGCCCTATTTCATCACATGGCTAAACAAACATTCATGACATAGGAATACAGACCACTGACCACCCGTGAATCCCTTAGCACCTACCAATGAAATTTTAGTTTACCTAATCCTTCTAGAGTGTTGCCCTGGTTCCCTATAAGAAGGCCTGCGTGCCTATGTCTGGGGTCGCCATTTCAAAGAATGACTGACCCTCACATGCTGGTTGTTTCTAAGGAATAAACACTCTTTGTTTTTGCATACTGAGTCTGAGGTCTTCCTTCGGGGATTTTTTGGATCCTTACAGTATTTGATTTTTGAGACAGTCTCACCAGGTTGCCCTGGCTGGTCTGAAACTCAAGGGCGCCTCCAGCTTCTGACTTCAGAGATTAAAGGCAGTCACCACACCCTGCACAGCTCCAGGCTTTAACACAGGCCTCTAGCAATTACTTGGAGCTAAAGGCTACAGGAAAATCAACTCCCCCAGGGATGCTGCCCAGCTGGGAACAAAATTTCCTTTTCAAAAGAAAATTTGCATTTAAAAAGGCCTCGTTCTCAGCAGAGAAGAGGGCACTTACTTAAATCAACATAACAAATTTTAATTCACAAGCCGGTATTTACCACTTTCCCTGATCTCCTTCCTCAAACACCTTTCCCCTCCACCAGCTCACTCAGAAATAAAATTCATCTCCTTTGCGTAGACTAACTTGTATAGTCATCCTCTCCTCCACCACCACCACCACCACCACCACCACCACCACCCCCGCTCTGCCCCCCAGCCTCTGTGTTCATTACTAGTTTTCACAAAAGCATGTGTGTAGCTGGTCTTTACCACTTTGTGGGTTCTTCTTCCATCCTTCTCCACCCTCTTAACTCCCTAATACTAAACAGGAAGGAAACCAGGATAGAGGGGATACAGGAAAGGAAAGAGGTCCCTAGATCTATCTTCTTTTTCCCCCCACTTCTTCTTGGAACACAATTACTAACAGACTGCAGCCAACTCCACTAAATGGCCAATGACAACCAATCAACCCCGCCTCTGGAAGCACTAGCATTTATACACCCTCTGAAAAGTTCCCAAAATTCTGCTGGGTCTGTTCTTGATAATTGACATAATCTTATTCTACCTTTTACGATTAGATCAGAAACCCTTTCTATGTCTTTGTGTGTGTGTGTGTGTGTGTGCGCGCGCGCGCGTGCGTGCTAAGAAAATCCATTCCGTAATACTCTCTCCCCTTTGCATGGTGAGCCCAGTAATCGTAAGTTATGTAGGGTTTCAGTCCTGAGACAAGCAAGCCAAGGTGTCTATTTAGCATACCAAAGCAGTCCTGGCCTCCAGGTTCTCCCCAGCATCCCTCAGTCCCTACCTGTTACAGGGCGTGGCTGGCATATCCTGCGCTCTGTCCTGAACTTTCCAGCCCTGGGTCTGGGTTCTTCACTATACAATCCAGACATTTTGGTTCATATTCATATTCTCTCTCTCCTTTCCTTCTTCTCTCCCTTCCCCTCCCTCTCTGTACCCAGCTTTTCCCACATGAGAGCTGCCCCCAATAAACCTGAATTGGCTTATTTTGTCCGTGGGAGAAAACATATCAAGGCAAAAAAAATTAAAAAAAAAGTTTGAGCTTTATGCAGTCCACATATGCACCTTGCAGTAGGTTCTACCAGAGTTCGCTTGTTACCTCTGCTTCAGCTGTTCTGGCAAAACCATGCCTCTGCTAGAGCACGAGGCAAATTATAGTCAGCTGCTTCTAGAGGTTATTTAATTGCTCTCAAACCTGCAGGCCATTGTATAGTGTGGACTCCTTGCGTTGTAGCCTATTTAACACCTATCCCATAGAAACAAAGATGTTGCTGTTGTTAGGTTGTTGTGGGTACTAGACTACACAGTAGTCTGTGCACAGTCTGGACATTGGCTTCACTCCCTACTGCTGACAACGTTCCTCGACCCTGGTTGTGGGCTCCTGGCCAGGTAATGAGCATGCAAACCCATTCCATAAGACTGTCCTGAGGGGGTCTGTGTCTCTCTCCCTTCCCTCTTATAGAGGCCATCTTGCTCACTTCTCTTTCCCAGTTCCTAGAAGTAAGTACATCCTGCCATAGTAACTGACTCATTTAGTCAGCACTTCCTAACTGAGCCAGATGCTCATGACTGTAATCCCTAGGGAGGCTGCAGGACTTCTGTACATTCCATCCTAGACTACCCAGCCAGAGCTGCATAACAAGCCCTCCCCCTCTAGAAAATAAACTGAAATTCTGCCGCCAGGCACAATGTTTAACACCTGAAACCCAATACTTGAAAGGCTGAAGCAAGAAGACTACCAAGAGTTCAAGACCAGCTTGGGCTATACAGTAAGTACCACATACCAGCTATACGACAAGACCCTGTACTGAAACAAAACAAAACACTCTACCCGTTAACAGGCATGGTAGTACAACCTATAACACAAGGACTTGAGAAGTCTCGGCAAGAGGACAGTTCAAGGATAGCATGAACTATACGGTGAAGGTGAGGCTAGCCTGGGCCATAGAGGTGAAACCCTATGTTAAGTGAATTTCAAAGATAACAGTCACACAGCAGGAAGCTCTAGTGGCTGGGGCTGGGGCAGAGATGAGGAAGACCTTAAGTGTGTGACAGAGCATGAGGACTAGCAGGTAGTCAAGAGGGCAGGATATACTGCCTGAGGCAAAGCTGCAGGTACAGTCAGCCCCGCTGAGCCCAGGGACCAATAGCTCCCTCAGACCTCCGCATCAAGCACTTCTCTCAACTCTGCTACTTGGGGTTATTGCGTTCTCTTGCCATATAGTCTGCCTCACCCTTGGCTATTGTGGGACTTCTAAACTTTGACTATTCACTGCCCGCCTAAGTGCAACACTGGTTTAGGATGTAACTTTGGTCTACCCAGGGGCTGGTTTGTGACTACGGCCGTAGTGTCTAAAGCCGACTGTTAATTTCTACACTTCGGGTTTCTCTACCCCACAGGCCTCTCCTTTCTTTGAGAAGAGTTCACTGCAGGAAGAAGGGGAACTCAAATTAAATCCAATTGCTCCAACGTGGATAATCACTACGGGTTGTTTTGAAAGGAGGCTTAAGATCTAACCTGCCACAAACAGGACAGTGAAATGATGGAGCCCATCCAACCCTTAAAGCTTCCATGCAGCAAGAGGAGCATCACCTTAAAGAATTACAAAAACTCAAGTCTTCTCCTCCGGGCTTTTCAAACATTCATCTTGATCAAAAACTCTTCCCAAGCTGCTCAGAGTTCCTTAGAGGACGGTTCTCAAGTTCTGAGGCACTTATGCCAGAACCTGGCAGTCACTGTTTGCTTGTGATTCTTCTTTTCTGAGGAAGAAGACTCCTCACATCTGCTCGGCCACCTGCTCCAGGCTCCCAGAGCATGCCCACCGCTGTCAGGGAATCCAGAAGGCAGCAGTAACAGAGGCTGCTACGGTGGACCAAGCAGATCCAGGCACTGGGATGCATCATTAGCCTAGTTCTTGTGTGCACTCCACGGAGAAGAAACGCATCATCATTACTGTTATCATCGAATCACAAAAGTGGAGAATAGAGATTAGGGGGCACTTCTGCATGTGGTGCAGGTCTGACTCCAGAGCCCCCACTTTTAACCGCTAATGCCATCACTCACTAACGGGGGCCTTCGTCGTCTCTTCGTCTTGCTCTGCCCCGCTAATCCCTGCATGGAATGATCACACGGTTCTTTGCACCTCTCTGCTTCAAAGCTTTTTTTTCATTAGCTCCAATCCTGAGAATCTGGGCTTCTCTCTTCCTGGAGCCCACTCAGTTCACAGGACAGAGGCTGAGGAGCTGAGTCACACTGTTCACTGCTTTATTGAGATTCTGGGAGATCCTTCCCACAAGAGATACCACAGTGTGAAAGGGACGCCGCCTCCCGCCCCGTCAGTCCATCTGTCCGTGCCTTCATTTGGTCAGGATGTGCACCCACCATCCACTGGAAACAGCCTCCAACCTGTCCCCATTTCTTTTCCCCTTAGTTCTGAAAAAAATAATAATAATGATAATAAAGAAAAGAAAACCAAGATGCAGTAGTTCTGAGAGACGATTGTACAGACCCAAGGTGGGACGCCTGAGATGAGAGGGAACACTTGAGGGTAAACCTAAGGCCAAGGAGAGGGTATGGATGGCTCAGAAAACATGTACCGGGGAGAGCCTGCTTAACTACGTGCATGTTGGGTGCACATGGCTCTGCTGGAAGAAGACAGGACATTCAGCTAGGCAGGCAACTGTAATCCCAATACTCAGAAGGCTGAGACAGGAAGCCTGCCACCATGAACCAGTCAGGGCAACACACACACACACACACACACACACACACTACACACACATGATAATACTAAAATGCACAGAAAAAAATACACAATGCACAGAGGCACACAAATAAAACATAGATAGACATGTGTGCACATGAGGAAGACAGCATAGTGTGCTCAACACATCATACACACCTGCCACAGCACACACCCACAACCACTGAGCATTCAGAGGTGCAGCGTATGCAGACACCCCAAGTGATAACAGCATTCAGAAAAGAACACACTTGCACAGAACCATATCCAGCTGCCTAGGAGAGGAGAGGATGCACAGTGTGTGTGTGTGTGTGTGTGTGTGTGTGTGTGGTGTGTGTGTGTGATGAGGCCCCTGGAAGAAGCAACATTTAAGGAGAGGAAGACATGGGGATATGTAGAAGGAGAAGGATGATGGAAGGAGATTCTGATGCTGAGAAATGGAGAGAGCCCTACTAATGTAGGAAGACCCCCTGCTGCTGAAATGGCAGGAGTTGCTGTGGTAACTATACAAGACAGGCTATGGTAGAAAACACAAGATGCCCCTCTGGAGTCATGAGTGAATAGCTCCAAGCAGGGTTCAAACAAAACTGTGAAGTAGCGATATAAAATTATATGGAAAGAAAGAAAACAATCTGTTTCCCAGAGTACGGAAGACCCAAATAAACCCAGATGCACAGAGTGACATGTATTTATAAGAGGGGGATTGGAGCCCCAGGTTGGAGATAGGAGTCCTTACCCTCCTCCCAGTCCCCCACCCACTTCCCACACCCTTCCCTCCCCTACTGGCCTTATCCTTCTCGATACCCCCTCACTTGTAAAGCAAATGTACTCGACTCCCATCACAGCTAAGTCGGTCAGGGGGCTCTGAGGGTCCCCTGGGAAGGCCCCCAGAGGGGTCTGGGGGTGTTGGGGGGTGGCGCCGTGAGCGAAGCTGCTGCCGAGACTGGAGCTGATGGCGCAGTTCAGAGACACGCTCCTCTTTCTGGAGGAAGAAACACAATTGGGAGTGTGGGAGGAGGGTGATGTGGTATGGGAGGAGGGGAAGGGGGGAGAGACATTGAAACGAGATGTACAAGTAAGAAAGGGAATTAAAATGTGAATCAAGGGGAGAACAAAGGAAGCCACAGAACGTAACAGCACCGAGAGAATGGATGGAGAAAATAAGTGATTTTAAAAGAAAAGAGAGAGAATAAATGAAGATTGCATCAGACAAGTTGGAAGGCCATTCCCCACCCCCACCCAGCACTGCACGGTCCCTAACTAACTGCAGCCTGGATGCAGTAGCACTGTGGGCAATGAATGGCTCACAATGGCCTCCCTCAACTACTGCCAGGGAGCTGCTCTTTTGCCTCAGAAGGGCTGATTATCTCCAGAGCCTTCTCCCTCTCTCTCCTCAGGCTAACACATCTGAAACTCAACCCTTCCCCTTTCCCTCTCCTGTCCCTCTGCAGGCTTTATGAGACCCTCCATAAATCACCAACACTTGAACCAGTACCTAAGGTTCAACTACAGACAATCCACCCTTAGACACGGGTTGTCACCACCCACCTCGGCGATGATCTTTTCTAATTCGCGGTTCTCCTTCTCCAACAGTCGGGACTTTTCTTCCTCGTTGTTGTTGGTGGATGAACCTGTTTTCATGGTGTCCTGAGCCTCAGACTGCCATTCGCCTCGGGTGATCAACCGGCGCATCTGTAGACAAACGTTTGGGCATTGAGTGTCTGAGCAGGGCTGTGTAAGTGAGCCACCGGTAAAGAGTAATAAAAAACTAAAAGACGGACTAGGCCAAAGTAAGGACAGAGTCGAAGTCCTGCTTCTGTCTAGGGAGCCTCCACCCCCACCTCCTGGAGAGCCAGACCTCACCTTGGGCACAAAGAGCACAACCAGAGTAATGTAGGATGAGAACACAATGGCCAGAGAGGCGAAGGCGAAGGCTGCGTCCTGCTGGCTGGAAAGGATCATGGTCACAGGAGCGGTGATGAGACACAGGACCTGGAAAGACAGCGTTTGGGAGACTCAGAGCTATGGATGGGTCAAGTGAGAGGCAGGGTTTTCTTCCCCTCAAGAGTCAGTAAAGACAGACTTGTGATGAACACTCCACAAATCCTCAACTTTAAATAGCTTAAAAAAAAATCAGATAAGCTACCAAACCAGCTCTAGATCAATGCCTCCCTCAAGATCTCTGCATTCAGTCTGTCCTGGAGATACTTCACTAGGTTGTCACAAAATGATATATGGTGTGATCTGTTTAAAGCTTTCCTCCCCCCCTTATCTATTCTATCATATATGTGTGTGCACATGCATGGGAGTGCACATGTATACAGAGGCTGGAGAAGAACCTCAGCTTTCATTTCTGCTCCACTTAGCTTTTAGTTTTTTCATACAGGGTCCCTCCCTGATGGGAGCTGCCTGGTCACTGAGAACCAAGGATCTACATCTTATCAGAGCTGGGCTTACAAGCACATGTCACTACACCTGGTTTTTCTGATGTGGGTTCTAAACTTGTCTTGTAAGATTCAGAACCTATGAACCCATACCTAAGGCTCAACCCTTAGACATGACCCCAGACCCCATGCTTCCTAAACTGCTGGGTAGTTATGTCCTCTGAATTCAAACATTCCTTCCCCAAAGAAAGAGGGAGACAGGTGAAAGTCGGTCAATTACAAGACTCGGAAGCCCAACTCCAAAGTTATATAAGCAGTAACCAATTCCTGGTGAGAGAGAATGCTCTCCTGTGGAACTGTCTACAAGTCGGGCAGGGGACTCTAGGTATGCAGTTACTATGAGTTTGCTGTAGTGGACATTTTAGATGTCATAAATGTGATTAAGCCCCTCATACTCCTGTAGTAACCCCAACAGACGCGCAGGTTAGCCAAGTGCGATGGTTAGCTTTGACAGTTTGGCAGTCTAGATTCTAGACTCAGGAGATTATCAATGAGGCTGGGTATGTGAGCTTATTCTGAGGGTTGTGGTGGGGGGGGCGGGGTTATCTTGATTCCTATTGTTAAGCGATGTGGAACGACTCAATCACTGTAGAGGGCACAGATCCCTAAGCATAGGACTCCAGGTCAAGCACAAGTAAGCGCACATACTGTTGTGTCTCTTTGCTCTTAATTCTGGATGACCAGCTACTTCAAAATCCTATGCTGACTTCCCTCAGTGACGGACTATAACCTGGAATCGTGAAAGAAGCCCTTTCTCCTCAAAGTTGCTTTATTTTATTACAACAGCAGAAATGGGGCAGAATACCAAGCTAGACTTTTGGTAGAATTGTTTCTATCGTGGTACTCTAACTAGGGTGAGTCAGCATTTGCTCATTCTCCTCTGGAGAGTCATTTTTTAAAAAATGACTTTAGCTAACTGGAGAGATGACTCAGCGGTTAAGAGCTCTGACTTCTCTTCCAAAGGTCCTGGGTTCGATTCCCAGCAACTACATGGTGGCTCACAGACATCTGTATGGCGGTTTGATGCCCTCTTCTGGTGCGTCTGAAGACAATTACAGTGAACACAATATAAATAAAATAAATACACCTTTTTTTAAAAAATGACTTTGTAAATCAGACATTAGCCAGTGTTTTATGACTCCTACACAAAACAACCTCAGATCTAATTTTCTGAGTCTTCTAGTTCTATCATCTTAAACCGTGCCATGGTCCATTTCCAGGGCCAACGCCAGGTGTCAAGAAAGCTTACCGCAACATTGTAGATAGCCATGCCCACAGCCCTGTGGTCATTGATCTTTTCAGTAGACACACTTTTGGTCTCATAAGCAAGAAAGATTCCCAGAAGCAGCAGCAGCCCCTTGTAACCGTAGAAAATGCCTAGGAGAGCAGGGAAGGGTCCCAGGAATAACTAGGACAGTCATACTCCCAACTCAACCCTCTTCCTCTCGTTCCTCTCTTTGCCCTTTATTGACTACTGATCTTTGTAGCTCCTCTGTGTAAAGAGAGCCCCCCCCCCACTTTCCATTCCAGACTGTCTGCAGCTTCCTGTGGAGCAACTAGAAATGATCCAATGGATGCCACCCAGTATCTCAACTCATCCCCTCCAGGCAGCAACACGCAGCGCAGGCTAAGGGTTTTAGTTCACCAGGTGGATTTGTAGGCTGGATGAATGCTGGTCAGGCTGAAGGGAGGCTGAGCCCACGACCCCACAACCTTGGTCACTTACTTTCAACCTTGGCCACTTCTTATTTTCAGGAGCTGACAGACATAGATGGGTGAGTCACCCGCTCAACATTGGCCCTCGGCCGAACATCACTACTCACAGCAAAAGGCCAAAGCTCTCCTATTCTTGGAAAAGTTTAGGGTAGCAATAAAGGCACTGAAACCGTCCCCCTAAATGGTCCTTTTCCCCTGGCCTGTTGATGTTACCCTTTTCTCTTGCTCATGCTTCCTCCCTTCCCCTCCTCTCACCCACGTCCCACACACCGAGCCATGTATTCATCTTCTTGGAGCTGCAGTGCTCCAGCTGGGGCAGAATGGAGACATCAATGTCTTCCTTTGGTTCTTCCTTGGCAAAAGTCTAAGGGAGAAAAAGGAACAGGATGCGAGACTGTATTCTTATCCAGCTCTGCCTGTCTTCCCTATGAGACTCAGTACTGAGCCAGATCCTACTCCAGGCCTGGGGACATTCTCCTGAACACACGAGAAGGGCTTGCTCCCCACTTTCCCCTAGGCTCAGAAACCCCACATACCCTCCCAGATCTCTCGGACTTCCCTTCTTTAGACAAACCTAGAAGCTTCTGATAAGACTCCATCTGGCAAAGACAGAAGCACCCCTAATATATAGAAGCACCCCTAATATATAGAAGCAACCCTAATATATAGAAGCACCCCTAATCTATAGAAGACAGAAAGGTTCTCTCCCTGAGTAGCTTCCTTTTCTTTTTAAAGCCCTGGCAGGAACTCATCATGTAGACCAGGCTAGCCTCAAATTCACACAAATCTGTCTGCCCCTGCCACCTGAGTTTTGGGATTGAAGGCATGCTGGGATTAAAGGTATGTGCCACTACACACTTCCTTCAGGACCACACACAGCCCTGGAGATGCTCAGCTGGTGAGCCGTACCTAGTTTCTTGACCCTAGCAACTCCTCAAGTGATCCATACCTCAATGGTTCGGTGCAAGGGGTCCACAATCTGCCAGATGGCAAGAGTCAGGACATCCATGCCCACCAGCAGGCCTACAGTGGCGTACAGTTTCCAGGGCTCTAGGGTCTGAATAGACAGCCAGAGAAGACAGATCAGAAGGAGGCCTTCTCTATGCCCAGGATCAAAGGCTGTCTGGGAAGTAGCTCACCTTCCTCCATTCCTTCTTCTCCTCCTTCTTTGTGAAGACTGTGTGGACCCACCAGATCTTGGTGAACATAGAGCCATAGCCCAGACTAAAGCCTAAGCCCAAGAGCCAAAGGCGGGCCTAGAAGGGGAGAAAGGACACTGGAAATAGGTTGGACTGAGGCCATGGTGGATGGAACTGCAGGAGGCAATGGGAATGATGATCAGATGACAAAAAGCAAGCAGGATATATAGCAAGCGGAGAATGGAGGGGAGGGGAAAGGAAGGGCAGAGGTCTGCATTCACCCTTTCCTCCCATCTGTCTCTACTATTGCTACAGTACCAGGGCATTCTTGCTAAACCCTACTGATCTAATCTAGCACCTACAGTTACCGCCTGCACACCTTTGAATGTGACACAACATGGTCCATCACCTCCCAGGCCCTCGCTGACCCTGTGCCCTACCCAGCTATGCTGAACTACTCAGTCTCCCTTTCCTACTCTTTCAGATCTCCTGCATCCTTCAGTGCACGAAAGCCACCTCCGTCCTGAGACCCACTCAAACATGGACAATGAGCCGCTTCCCTTCTCTGTGTCCACAGCACCTTCTACAGTCACACTGCAGCTAGTTGTCTCTCCTGCTGCACGCCGGTCCCACTAGGAACAGACACTCCCTGAAGATGTGAACACATGTTGTGTGCATAGTGCATGATCAGGACAGAAACACGTGAAGAGATGAAGGCAATGGGGAGAACCAGGGAAAGGGTGGATGCTTCATAAAGGAGAGAAACATCCAAACGCCACTGAAGCCAGCCTTTCCTCACAGTCCCAGAAACTCCATGAGGTCAGTCCCAGAGGCCTCCTCCCTCTGAGATGCTATGTCCCTTGCCCAAACTCTATGTGCTTAGATTCTGTCTTCAACCAAGGATCCCACGGGAAAGACCACAGTGTTGTTTCTCAGCCCACACACCATAGACAAGCCACCATTGTTCACAGGTTCTGTGTGCAGATCCCTTTCTTTGTCTTTGGTACTTCACCCCTCTCCTCTCCAAGGCATGCCTAGCAACCTTGTAACCAGCCAGGGAACTGCAGAATGGAATAGGTCTGGCACCCAGGGAGAAGAGTCAGAGCTAGAGCCAGAGCCAGAGAGAGACCAGAGGGTGATAGTAGGAGGGAGGAAAGGAGACTAGTCAGGGAAAGAGGAGAGACGGGGAGGGTGCTCCTGAGAGGGCTAAGGAAAGCCATATTCTGCAACTGGCCTACTATCTACTCACCTGGCAGACAAATGGGAACTGGCTTCTCCCTATGTGGTAACCATCCAGCCCAAGGGGGAAGACAGCAGCTAGTGCCAGTGAGCAGCCCACAGCAGTCAGATTGTTCAGGTTGGGCTGGGAGTTCTGGATATAACTAGGGCAGAGGCGGAGAGGGTGGGAGAAAGAGCAGAATTATCCCATCTCTTGCAGGGAGGCTTGGCTCTCCAGAAATGCCATCCATAGCACGACCCTATCCCCAGGGCAGAAAAGGGAGACAGGCTGGGGACAGGCAGAAAGAATAAGTGTTCTTAGGATAAGAACACTGGCCCAGCCCACTGCTAGGCCAAAGGGCTGGACCTAGGGGAGCACAGGCCTTCTGCAGCATAAGGCCCTACTGGAATTTTTTTTTTTGTTTTTCTGGCTAACTGCTTTGAAGCAAGGGTAGGGGTGCTTGCCTCGTGCCCCTTACGTTTCTGGTAAGTCATAACGCTACTCTCTATGACACGTGGCCTTGAGAGTCCCAATTTTCTTACTCTTCAGAGAGTACGGTCAGTATCTGGAGAGACAGCCAGGCCAGGGATCAAGTAAGGAGAGAAACTTACCGAACGTGGGAGTTGTAGATGTTAAAGGACAGACAGACAACAGCAAGAACAATGCCCAGGCTGGAGAGAACTGAGACGGAGATAAAGAGTTTCTGTGACAGGAAACGGAATGTCTTGATGACCAAGGTCTGGTCAGCTGGGGGAGACCCTCCTGCATAGCACAGGGGAGAAGGGGGAAGAAAAAGGAGGGAGGATGTGGCATCAAGGCAGGATAGGAGAAAGTTGCTGGAAGATAAGCTGCTGAGGGAGGGAGTCGTCGGTGTGGGTTGAAGACCTGAGGACCTCAACACACTGAGGAGCTGTGGTGGGCGGGCGGAATGTTGGAGGGCACTGGGGACCTCAAGAAATATGTAGAAATAAGACAATGGGGTCTGTGCTGAACAGGGACTCAGTCTTTCACTATTTGTTCCTTTGGGGTTTTTTTGTTTTGTTTCTTGTTTTGTTTGTTTGTTTGGCTTGGTTTGGCTTTTGTTTTGTTTTGGGGTTTTGTTTGTTGTTTTATTTTGTTTTTGGAGACAGGGTTTCTCCATGTAGCCCTGACTGTCTCAGAACTACATTTGCCTGGACAGCCTGGCCTTAAACTCAGAGATCCTCCTGCCTCTGCCTCCTGTGTCCTAGGATTAAAAGTGTGAGCCACCACAGCCAGCTTTTCAACACTGACATTTTAGATTTAATTATTTACTTATGAGTATACTGTAGCTGTCTTCAGACACACCAGAAGAGAGCATCAGATATTACTACAGACGGCTGTGAGACACCATGTGGTTGCTAGGAATTGAACTCAGGAACTCTGGAAGAGCAGTCAGTGCTCTTAACCCTGAGCCATCTCTCCAGCTCAACATGCCCAGCTTTTATTGCTTGTCCTTGTTGTTTCTCTGCCTTACAGCAGAGGAAAATAAGAGATGAACGCAGGGAACAGATGAAATAACCCTATAAGTTCATCAATCACTCCACGAAAAGGTGTGAAAGACATTTACAGAAGCAGAAAGCCAGAAGAATATCCAGTGAGCGTGCTCTTCTAGCCTCCAGCAAAAGACAGGAGAACAGTCCTAGCAGGGATGTGTTCCCCAAAACTGTTTTCTAGGTACTATTAAGAGGAACCTCAAATCTGTAGGGGGTGGAGGTGGGGGTGGGGGAGACACAAAACACCTACTTAATTTCAATTTGCTCAGCTTTAAAAAAAAAAAAAAGAAATTAAAAAACCAATTTAGGCCACGCAGCATCTATAACTGTACAGAATACTGACCTAAATTCAAGCTACAAAAATAAATAAATAATTTTAAAAAAATGAAGTAAAGCCCAGACATGTTAGCTCACACAGTAATGGAGACAACACTTGGGAGGCTAGGGCAGAATTGACATAACTTTGAGGTCAGTTTGGTCTACAAAGTAAAAATCTGTCTCAAAATAAAACAGGGGTTGGGGAAGATGGCTCATCAGGTAAGAGCACTCTGTTCTTCCAGAGGACCTGAGTTCAGTCCCCAGAACCCATGTGGTAGGTCACAACCATCTCTGGTCTCAGAGGGCACGAGGCACACAAAATAGTACACGTGCACACACATACATGTAGGCAAAACACTTACTGACACATAAAAATTAGTTAAATTTATAAAGCTGGGTCAAAAACATAGCTCAGTGGGTAAAAGACTAGAAGGAGAGAACCAACTTCACAAAGCTATCTCCTAACCTCCCCAAGAATACCACGGCTATCCAGCTTGAACGTAAACACACGCTAAGTTTTCCAGCAGTGCTGGTGACGACGACGAGACTTCACTGGGCAAGGCTGCCTCCAATGGCCTTTCCATCGATCCTCATCAGTAGGAACCTCTTTTTTGCCTACCTCCAGCATCTTTCCCATTTCCTGTCATTTAGCACATCAAAAACAACAGCTTTCTTTCCCATCTTGAAAAAAAGTGCATGGTAGGGCTGCAGAGATGGCTCAGAGGTTAAGAGCACTGTAAGTTCTTCCTGAGGTCCTGAGTTCAATTCCCAGCAACCATATGGTGGCTTAAAACCATCTATCTATAATAGGATCTGATGCCCTCTTCTGGCATGCACCATATATGCACACAGAACACTCATAAATAAATAAATAAATAAATAAATAAATAAATAAATAAATGCTTTAAAAGTGTACTAAAAGCCGGGTGCACATACACTTTGTCGAGAGAGGGTGTCTTTGTGCAGCTTGGGCTGTCCTGGAACTCACTCTATAGACTAGGCTGGTCTCGAACTCAGAAATCAGCCTGCCTTTGCTTCCCAAGTGCTGGGATAAAAGGCGTGTGCCACCACTGCCGGGCATGCATACACTTTTAATCCCAGCATTTAGAAGGAAGAGGTTGGTGGATCTCCGTGAGTTGGAGCCTAGCCTAGTCTACATAGCCAATTCCAGGTTAGTCAGAGGTACACGGCGAGAACTCAAAAACAAAACAAAACAAAAGCCTGCAAGGTAAGCCAGGCATGATGGCGGTATACACCTGAAATCCCCACACTTGAGATGCTGAGGCAGGACGATCATCCTGACTTCAAGATGAGCCTGGGCTACATAACGAGTTCAAGCCCAACTTGAGCTGTAGGACGAAGCCTTGATTCAGAAAAAAAAGGGGGGGGCAGAAAAGAAAAAAACAAAACAAAACAAACAAACAAACAAACAAACCCACCCCAAACAAAGAACAAAAGCTGGAGAGATGGCACAGAGCAAAAAGGTTCTTGCTACCAACCCGGGAGTTCAATTCCCAGGACCCCACAGGGTGGTAGGAGAGGCCCTCTTGTGAGTTGTCCTCTGACCTCCACACATACACAAATGAATGTATGAAATGTGAAGGGAAAACAAAACAAACAAACAAACAAAAAAAACACACAAAAGAACCAATAAGAACAGCACGAAATTCTGCCTTCTGCCCTGCAGTTAGGCAGCTACCTTCCTGATAGGGACCTGAAGATCCTGGTTCCAGCATATCAAGGCTGAATGATAGCTTCCATTTCTCTTGGCCTCTGCAGCCTTTCATTCCCACCCACTGAAGCAGAGCACTATTAAAAGAAGAGGGTAACCCCTAGCCTGCTCCAGCTTCACACCGACTAACCTCTCCTCCCTTCTTGGGACTTATGCTCACTCCAAATCCCCGCCCTGCCCCACCTGCCATTCCAACCTAAATCACCTTCCCTCATTCAGATATCTGACAGTGACTATTTAGAACCACCAAAGAAGAACTACTCACCGATCCACTTGTCTGTTTTGGACCAGGAAAGATCATCCTTGGTGCTGTCGTAGTAGCCGATCTTCTTGTAGCTGCCGCCTGAGCAAAGGACAGGCATTGCCATGGGTAAGGAGAAGCCATTTCCAGGCTTCCATTACCCCTCAAGGTTGTTCTCCGTGGTTGCATATAATGATATATAATAAGCAACTCAGGGCCTGGAGAGATGGCTCAATGGGTAAGAGCACTGACTGCTCTTCTGAAGGTCCTGAGTTCAAATCCCAGCAACCACATGTGGCTCACATCCACCCCTAATGAGATCAGATGCCCTCTTCTGGTGCAATCTAAAGACAGCTACAGTGTACTATGCTGGAGCGAGTGGGGCTGTCCTGAGTGAGTCTTGAGTGAGTTCAATTCCCAGCAGCCACATGATGGCTCATGGCCATCTGTATAGCTACAGTGTCCGCATACACATAAAATAAAAATAAATAAGTAAATCTTAAAAAAAAAAAAGCAACTCAAGGGTGAAGGGTGCTGTAAGGACCCAAGTCACCTGGGTAGGTAACCTAAATCCACAGCAACACAAGGTGGTTCCCAAGGCATTAAGTATACATGAATAAGCAGTAAGTATATATGAATAAGTAAATATGCATGTGTGTATATATGAATAAGTAATATAACCCTTAAGCATGTAAGGCTCTGCTCTCTACAGAGGAAGGCGCCTTGGCACGTCTACCACATATTCTACTGCCTCACACCTCTCCCAGCAACATGTCTCTCACTTCCAAAGCTTTAAACAACTCCTGCCTGTTCTCCCTCTTATGATGGACAGAACTGCAGGATCTGCTTCCCCATCCCCCGTGGCTTTAATTTTAGAACCCTCTCTCCCTTTGGCTTGGGTTCTAATGCCTTGGAGAAGAAACATCTGCCTCTTAAAGTGCCAGTTGGTTAAACGCAATCACCCCTAAGGTGTCTCTTTGCCGAATGGCCACAGCTAATACAACTTTCCTTCCAAACGCCAACTCACACCCACTTACTTCTCCCTGGCAGAGGTCCAGCCTCGCTTGTCCCATATACAAAGAGAGCTGGGAGGATTTGGTGGCAGAGATGGGGGTGGGGGAGAAAGAAACTTTTCACAGAGGCTAAGAAATGGGTCTCTTGGCCACACCACAAGAGGCTAAGTCAGGTGGAACTGAAGGATTAACTCACAGTAGCTCCGCAGACTCCTCAGAACTAAGTTACAGGGAATCCTATCTAGAAAAAGGCCAGTTACATTGCAATGCTGTTCTCACATACAAGGCACTGAGTGGATTCCTCTTCAAAGAAGCCAGCTTTCCAGGGCCAGCTTTCCTTGATCTTTTTGGACACACTTTTTGGACAGCTCTTCACCTTTCAACCCAGCCTCAGGCAGGCAACTCCTGGGACTAAAACTAAGGCCACTGGGAAGAAAGATCAACTGTTTTTTAACCTGCATGCCCCTTTGAAAGAACAGAATCCCTGCAAAGGACCTGCCCGTGTTCTTTTTATCATTATTTAAAAGCTTGATGAACACAATGTAAGGTAGGCAAAATGTACCAGGCAATCTTGTAGAGGCTCATCATTGTTCTTCCAAGGACACACTCAGCCCAGCCCCTGCCAATCCCTGCCTGCCCCTCCTTCAGCCCCTCCACACCCAGGCTCACCCTGAAGCTGCTCGATAAGCGTCCATGCCATCCGGGAGCCGCTGGCATCAAAGACCACATGGCCCTGAGGAGAAACATGTGGAGGAAGGCAGAGGGGATAAAAGCAGGAGAAAAAGAGAACATCAGGGACTCCGAAACCTTCTGTTTTTGATGTAATTGAGCTTCTGAATGAAGGCTATTTATGGCATCCGCAGCATATAGGACACACCCCAGATGCACATACCCTAGATTCTGGAAACAGCATGCTGTGGAGAAGCGTCACCCTTAAGATCTGAATCAGAGAGTCCCCAGAGAGAGGGTCAGGAGCAATCACCAAACCCTAATGGGCACTAATTTCCTTACTTTAAGGAACAAGGAGATGAACTCTCAAGTTGTTATCTCTTTTTAAAACCGTATACTTCTCATCTAACCTGTAAACACCTTGACCAGCTTGAAAAGCACTAGAATACTAGAATTCTTTTCACTGCTATATTTTGTATGGCTTTCTGGTTTTTTTGGGGGGGGAGGGGGTGGGGGGATTCCCTCCTCCCTGGTCTAAGACTGCTTTACTGATTCTTACAGAAAAATAACTGAGAAAATGTATATATCCCTAGGGACCACCCCCCAAGCATTTCCCTTTTCATGGGGTGCACAATAGAAGCTGCTGTGACTCACAGAAACACCCTCAAAGGAGGAGGAGTTCATGGCCCGGTAGATTTGGTCTGTAATGGTCTGGTTGTTGTAGTTAAAGTCCTCCAGGCGCACGCCCGAGCGGCCACCTCCTCCGGAGGTCTTGTTCAATGCCAAAGCCAAGGCCCAAATAGCATCATAGGCCAGTGGTGCCTCCTGGAAGCCTCCAGTCTCCTCGGGGTGTCTTTTCAGCCGTTTGGTTAGTTTCTCCACAAATTCCTGTGATGTCTGGAGGGAAGAACAAGAGGAGAGAGCGTTGAAATGTGCGTGGGCGCAGGGGGAGAGGCCTCAGTTCTGGCTCAGACACTGTGACTCGAGCGGATGGTTTGTGTTCATGTTGTGGGGTAGACCATATGTACAGACAAAATCGTTAGCTATACCCATGTGTCTATCTTGGGTTGGAAGCTACGAGACTAAAAGCGGGGATTAGCTGAGTCCAATGGTCTTAAGAGTGTACAGCTGCTAGCTCAGAACTACAAACAACAGAGAAATCTGATGAATAAACACTCTGGGAAATGAATGGCAAACGAGCGAAGCAAAGACCCAGCCAAGGAAGAGATGGATATTGCAGTGAGGAGAGGCAGCTGGCATTCTCCCAACTCTCTGCTCTTACTGCAGAGGTGACCCAGGAGCTAACAACTCCTCCAATTTTGAAAGATCCAGAAAAGGCCACACCACAGCCTTTTGCACTCTGCCTGCCAACCAGGCGTATGGTTCTTTAGGGAGCTAATGTCTCGCTAACCTGGTATGACTTCTGTTGGCTGCCTCCTTGGACTGGTGACAGCCACAGGAAAGCAGTCTTCACACAGTAAGAGGTCTAGATTCGGTCTTACACCCCTCCTTGCACTCAACCTTTTTTTTTCTAAGAAATCTAAAAAGAATGGCAATCCCTCTAACTTTCATGGATGAAGAGACCTGCCCGTATAGCTTATGATAGCTCTGCTTGGCTTTCTTACAGGTGGGTGAATGAATTACTGAACCTCTCAGAATTGCCTTCCACATAACAGAGAGTATCACACTTTCCCTTCCTGACCACGTAGGGAAAACATTTGAATTTTTCTTGGCAGAACACATGTACAACAAAGAATCACTGCACAGATAATTGTTTGGGTTTAGAACATTCACAGGCACACGCTAACTAAGAAAGGATGATACACAAATGAAGAATCTTTGTTCCTGGCCAGTGAGATGATTCAGCATGTAAAAGCACCTACTTACTGCCAAGCTTGAGTTGGGTTTCTGGTACACACATAGTGGAGGGAGAGAACCAACACCCAAAGGTTAACTTCTGACCTTCGCATGTGCACCTTGGTGTGGATGCATACATAAAATAAATGGATAAAATGTAATTTTAAAAAACTTTAAACCTCGTTCCCATGCCCTAAGGACATTTGCTTTTCTGTCCAGTGTTCTAGAAATAGGCTGGGCCTTGAAACAACAAAAGGTGTGGGCTCAACTACCCTAGAACAGGAATAAGTTCCATTCCTCTCTTGAGGACTAGTACCTAGCATTGAGCACAGCTCACAGTGGACATACTATAAACGCCCCCTGGAACTCTGTGCACTTCACATGACACTGTAAAGGTAGACATATGCCTCATGCACCCACGGAATGCAAAACTCCAACAGCTGGCCCTAATATAAGCCATGAGCTTTGAGTGACAATGGCTGGCTCGTAAAGATCATCAGTCTTCACAAGTATACTCATGTGGTGGTATAACCTGATAAGGGAGAAGGTGTGCATGGGGAATTATGGGAACTCTGGGCCTTCCTTTCAATTTTGCTGCGAACCTAAAACAATAACATCTCCAAGTAAAAAGAAGGTCCACTGGATGGAGAAGTAGATGAATGGGTTCTAACTCTAATTAAACCGCTTACCTACTAAGAAATCTCAAGCAAGTTATTAAATCTCACTAAACTGACTATTCAGCTTGAAAATGGGAATAATATGCGTTAAAGAGCTCCAGCAAGGATTAAGTAAGAACACATAAAACGCTGCGTATGAAGTACATTACACTCTCTCTCTGTGAGTTTCCCTGGTTGCACCCTCGTCTTTGTTCCCAGTGCTCAGGCCTGTAATTCTGGCCCCAAACCTTACATCTTGTAGGTCCCATTTACTCAAACACATTGTCGCTATGTATGACCACTGATCTCAAGTTCAAAGGAGGAATAGTAGCAGAATAACCAAGCTAATGATGAAGCTGATGAAGCTAAAGGGGGTGGGGTGTGGGGGTGAGTCTGAGTCTGTAGGTTCAAGATCAACCTGGTCAACAAAGTAAAATCAACCTCAGAGAGAAGGGTGGAGGTGGAGGGAGTCCATAATGGTGCATACCTATAATCTCAAAAACAATAGGATTTCAAATTCGAGACAATTCTGGTGTACATAGTTAAGTTCAAGGCTAACCAAAGTTACATAGTAAGACTCTCATCTCAAAACAAAACAAAACAGAAAAGCAGGTGGGTTGGGGGTGGTTCAATGGTCCAGAGCGCAGAAGCTAATGTTAAAGAGCCCATGAAACTCCAGTTCCATGGGATCCAATATTTCTCAGCTCCACTGGCACCTCCATATACATACTCATACATGCTTAAAAATAATAAAATGAAATGAAAGCCAAGATTAAAAAAAAGAAAACACAAAAAGGCACAAAACTTAGCTCACTTTTTAAAATAAGACTCCAAGTAAATTATATATCAAATCACCAAACCCTCTTAAGCTGTTTGTTCTAATGTTTCATTAATAGCATCCTTCTCTATACAGGATGAGAGAAGAGAGTCTGATGGTGATGGTGGTGGTGGTGGTGGTGAAGATGGTGATGCTGGGGGCGGGGGGTGTGTGTGTGTGGCAGTGGTAGTGTCATGATGACAGCTACATTTATATTGCCCTTGCTTTGGGCCAGGCACACAGATCAATGTGTTTAATCCTCAGACATTTCAGTAAATGTGCTTTGTTATTATCTCTATTTCAGAGATGAGGAAACAAAGATGCAGGGTTCTGTAACTAACTGCAGCCAGTAGTGATGCTGGGATTCCAGCCCGGGGTGTCTGGCATCCACCCTTGTGCTTACTGGCCACTGTCCTGAGCTGCTTCTGTGCTGAAAGCTCTCAGACAGCAGCAGGCTAACACTTTCTGAGCAGTCAGGCCTTCGGCTTTCAGGTCTAGCCAATCCTCAGTTCAAAGTAAAGATTACATCAGAAAAGCACCATATTGGGAAGGGATTAATCTGCTCAGCATCATATTATCCTCAGATTCCCAGCTCACTCAGGACAGTACAGCTAGCCAAGAGGAGTAACACTGAAAATCATGAAAAACCACTCTTCCCCTTTGAGTCAGTAAAGATTATGGTTTTATACTCTTCTTTCTTTCTTCCTTCCTTCCTTCCTTGCTTCATTTCTTTCTTTGTAGAGGAGGTAGGGTGGGGTATATATGATCTCATACCCTCCATTTCCCCAAACCTAAGATTCTTTCTCTAAACCAGAGTTTCTCAATTCCTATGCTGTTGAACTACTTAATCAGAGAAGTCTTATTGCTTGGAGTTGAACTGTGTGCATGATAAGATATTTAGAGGCCCCCTTGTCCTCGCCCTCCAGACATTGCAACCTTTGTTGAAAACCACTTCCCTATAGTTCTCATGGGCGACCAGACCTGCAGCATTAGAAACTTCAGGAATTAGCCAGAAATGAAATCCTTAGGTCCCATACCTCAGACCTAGGGAACTCCAGGGAAAGGGTTCAGTAACCTACTCGCTAGTCTAATTTTCCAGGTGGCCCTGATGGGAGTTGATCCAAGCACCCCTGAGGTCATCCTTCTGGGATGAAAGCAACTCTGCGATTTCTCTGCGGCTCTAAGGTCCTGCCCATTCCACCCTCCAGTCTGACTCTTACTCTGATCCACTTCTTTTGGTGCCATGTGACACACCTATAATCTTCCCTAGTCACCTGAAAAGGTTGCTTCTTTCCCTTATTGAAAAAAAAAATCTAGGATTTTCCACCTGACATTTTCAGCTGGGGTCTCAAAAAGGCCTTCAGCTTTCTTGAGAAAAAGAGTGCCTTTTAAAATAAGTAAGTAAATATATAAAAAGATGCGTTCTCTGAAAACCAAAAGCCAGAAAAGACATCTTACTCCAAGGCCCAAGGATCCAGTGACAACCCCATCTCTAAGCTCTCTCATCAGTTCCTTCTCTCTCCTCAGTGTGAGACAGAGTCCTTCGGTGGCAGGTTCTAGGCTTTGGACACTTATAAGCCTTCTGACTTTGGTTTCTGGAAAATGATTGTTTTCTTGTCCTGTGTAGGAGAGTGGTTATCCAGTGTTTCTTCACTGTCATTTTTAATTGAGGCAAATTAAGCATAGCATCCTGCTAGAACATTCCAGAATACAGTTTATAACCAGAATCCACATGGCAGACCACCCTTTTAACCACAACCTACTGCCAGAAGCAGATTCCTGAATATCATTTCTCCTTTGATAAAATACCACCATTATCTGGAAACAGTATTTGCACGTGAAGGTGGAAGGATTCTGGTCAGGCATTGTGCTTTGCCATGGGAAGTGATACGGCAGAGCAGGCTGAAGTTCAACTCCACAGGGTACGAGGAGACGCGAGACACAGGACAGGTCACTAAACCTTCCTGGTTCCAACTTTCTAGCTCATAAGATGTAAATAACAAATCTATTTTAGAGTATTGCTGTTAAGATCCTGAAATTATACACCAAATATCCTGATTTTCCTCATAAAAATCAACCACTATTAAAACCATCACTAGTTCACCCCTCTGCAAGCTGATATTTCACAGCTGGAGTTACATCAGGCACAAAGGTTACCTACTGAATGAACCCAAGAGATCCCTGCACTGTGGGGTGTGGGGCTGTACAGCAAGGATCTCTTCCCCATATATCCACACCCACGCTCACTCATCACCCCCCCTTCCCCACAGGGCTACCCTGGTCCTCTAAATCAAAACAACGACAGTGTGCCTTCGAAGTGCCTATCACTAGAAAACAACCCGGGGCTAAAGGATTTCTAAAGTTTGTGTACATCCATAGCTCTTAAAAATTAATTTCACATGGATACAAAGTGAATATTAAAAGCCAAGCATGTGCTAGCACATGCCTAGAACCCCAACACTAGGGAGTTAGAGGCAGGAGGATTTCTGTCAGTTTGACACAAGCCTGGTCTACATGGCCAGTTCCAGGACATCCAGAGGCACATAGAGAGACTGTCTCCAAAAAAAAAAAAAAAAAAAAAAAAAAAAAAAAAAAAAAAAAATCAAAAAAACAAACAAAAAAAAAACCTAAGCAACCCTCTGAGGTACTAACGTAGGTCAGACACACACAAATAATAATAATAATAACAATAATAATAGCAATAAATAAGAACACATCAGTGCCGGAGGGAAGCTTTCTGGGGAAAATGTGCTTTGCGTACAAGACTATATTACCATTAACGCCTCTCTCCCTCACTTGACTTCTCACCAACTGCTCCTTGTTTCCATGGTAACAGCCCTTCCGCTTGTCAGAAGCCTACTGTATGCTCCACAATTTTCCTCTCTCTCCCAAGGAAATCAAGCACAGGTAGAACATGACGCAGACAAGCACAAGATAGGTACAGGCCCCTTCCCATTCCGACTCCCCTGCCATCCTCAACCCCCCCTCCTTTCCCCTCCCCTTCGATGCTCCCTTACCATGTTGGAAATGCTTCGGGTGTTAGCAGGGTTCAGCATGACAATCTCCGTGGTGATGTGGCCCTCCACCGCCTCAGTCATCTCTTCCACCGTACAGTTAATTGAGGGGTCAGAGGTCTTGAACCAGTTGTCAGCATACCACCCAATGAGGAACCAGACATACTTCTTCCCAAAGAGCTTTTCCTTAAAGACCTGCATTCAAAGTAGGGAGGGAAGCATTGGAGGTTTGCTTTTGTTCTGGGGAAAGTAGTGTTATCTCATTAGATATTGTTTAGCATCTCAAGAATCAAAGAGCAGGATTTAAAAAAAAAATCTTCACTGAAATCCACTATTTTGTATGCTGACCTAAAAATTTAATAACATATATATTTTTAATCTTCAAATGATAGGAAAGTCTCAACAAAATGCCTCCTTTGGCCACTCAGAAAAGACAGGGTCAAAACACAAAGCAATAAAATGAGAACATGTGTGTTTGCATGTGTGTGTCTGAATGTAGACAAATAACGGAGTCAGGGCCTACAGACGGGCCTCATATTCATTATCACCTCAGGTCATTTGCTATCAATTTGAGCAGAAATGCAGTGAGGAGGACCCAGAAGGAAACCACAGTAGAGAGCCCATCCAGCCCCTCCCTGGTCCAGATTCCATCTCCACCTCACAAAAAACTTTCCGGGCTTCGGTCTCATAGAAAAGTCCCACGATGATCCGAGCATCTTGACGCTGTAAAACAGAAACAGAGACAGAGCTCCTGGGGGATGCTAAAAGTGCCTGAGGGGTTAAGCCAGTGCTTTCTAAGCGTTGATTTCCCAGCTCCAAGTGCTTAGTGCAAAGAAATGTTCAGTGAATGGGCAGTGGATAAATGTCAACTGGAAGACGGAACTAAACCTTCCCAGGAGACTGAGCCGTCTCACAGAATGAACAACTGCCTCTTCCAGGTTTTCCTCTCCAGCCAACCACCATCCACGATGATCCCATGCCAGGCTGAGCCCACCATGCCTGCTCTCCCACCTTGCTGGCCACCACCCACACTGATCCCACAGCAGGCTGAGCCCACCACCCCTGCTGTCCCCACCTTCAGGTTTTTAACAGGCACAGCTGGATCTGAGAAGAAACTCTGTCGGAAAGTGATCTCAATCCCGGCCTCTTTCACTCGTTCCTCCAGGTCATCCAGCGTCTTAGGTGGGGATAAGAAACATTATGCCTGCGAGTGAGAACTGACCGAATACTCAACAGTGCAGGAGTAGGATCTGAACCTTGTTCCAAGAGGCCTTGAACCCCATGAGGAGAGGATGAAAGAAAGCACCTCCAGTCTGAGGAGGCAGTTTCCAAGATGCATGATGAGCCCCTCCTCGGGATCTGTATCCAGGGATACTGCCCCATCTACCCAACTCTGGACATTGAGAAGAAAACAGAAAAAAGCAGGGCAGGGTCTGGAATACACAGAATGGTGCCAACTCAATAGGTAAGTGGGCAGACCGTCAAAAGGATCACAGGAGAATGGACTGAGTCACTGAGGGAAAGTGGGAAGGGAAAATTAAAGGGCTGCTGAGAGTAATGAAGACTCAAAGAATAGAAGGAACAAAGAGAAGAATCAGGCTACTTTCTCCATTGTGGAGCCTGGCCATTTCCTCTCTGCCTCTGCAAACCTCCCTGTCCTTCTTCAAGCTGTCTGTAAGCATCTCTCTGGGTAAACTACCAAACCCACACGTGTGTCAACTGTCTTCTTAACCGTCTGCCTTCACCCTCTTCTTTTCCACCTCATCCAGCAGTTCCACACTCAGATGCCAGTCGCCCTCCACCCCTGAAGGCACTGGAATCTACTACTTCCCTAAGACCCTACTTCTTACCCCCTCTTGTTTCAACTTGGAATTAAACTACTTTCATAGAACAGAGACCTATCTATCTGGGGAACAAATGGAAACGGCGGAGAGGGTTCCAAACATCCAATTCGTGTGTTCCCCAGGCTACAGAAAGAACAAGCACTCCGCCCACTGGGATTGTGTTCTCTTTTGATAAACTGTCGAGTACTCCCCGCAAGAGCAGATGCCCCTGGGACCTCATGGCCCACCCCTTGTCCAAACTCACTGAGGTGAAGACCTCGGTGGTCTGCTGGATGGTGGCAATCTTCTTCCACCCCCACTTTTCGAAGAGTTTCACCCGGGTGGGATTGTGGAGTGTGGCAGATGGATGTGTCCGGAAGAACGTTGGAAACCGCTGTCGGTTTGACAAGGCTGGTGAGCTGGAGCCGTATGAGAGCTGAGGCAAAAGAATGGGAGGTGTCCGTGCAAACTGAGGATGCTAGCAGTGTCTTTAGCTCTTTCTTGGCCCTGATTTTTCTCCCAACTCTCCAAACTTCCCCACCTTTGTCCTGGGAAAAGTGATTTTCAAGAGTGAACACACACACACACACATCTGTGGATCCTCACAGCCCCTCAGGCAATTCTGCCAGAAAACCAACCAGCTCAGGTTCTCAGTAGGCTGAATCTTGGCAGTAGTCCCTCTCCCTAGTCCTCTCAAACATAACCAAGATCTCTTTACTTAACCCAGCCCAAAAGGAAGTGACCCCCCTGCCTTGCATACCACAATAAGGTTCCACATCCGGGCAGCCTCGGCTACAAGTGTGGAGACAGAACTGCAGCCAGGCATGAGGATGATCTTGATGGGGTCATTGTAGAGTAGTTCGTACAAGTACTTGGTGGCTTGCCCTGGGTCACACTGAGGGAGGAAGGAGGAAATGAGTGCTGGCT
Source organism: Mastomys coucha (assembly GCF_008632895.1). Classification (NCBI taxonomy): domain Eukaryota; kingdom Metazoa; phylum Chordata; class Mammalia; order Rodentia; family Muridae; genus Mastomys; species Mastomys coucha. The sequence continues at coordinate 51,755,669 of NW_022196909.1, read as the reverse complement.
CCCAAGCCCCCCACCCCACATACACACACATCTCTCATTGCCTACTGTCTTGGATAACCTAGTGCCCTCCCTTAACTAATCACTTCCAACACCACATTCTTCTTCTTGAATCTCTTCATGTCAAATTTCTAGTTTCGCTTCTCCCTTAAGCTTCCTTCTCCTTTCTTCCATCTGGCAGCTTGGCCCTACTCACAGCTGCATGCCCTTCCTTCCGTATTAACGCATACTCTACTGTCTCCCATGTTTGTTTATTCTCAATCAGCCCTAAGCCCACTCTCTTTGGTCAACTCTGCACCACACCACCCCCAACCCATGTTTACAGGGTCTGAAACATCTGCCCAGAAAAGTCTGCAGGAATACAAATACATTCTCTGTGCATCCCTAGACAGCTCCCTCAATGAAATTTCCACCTTCAATTTCAGAGAACAAGAACAAGATCAGTAGGGATGTCTGCTCAGCACCCTAGCCTTTCCTGCTGAGCCCTGACATTTGACAAGTCCATTAGGAAAAAAGGGGAGGGGACGTGCAGAAGAATCTAAAATGAAAGAGATCCAGATAAATAAATAGAGTGGAATTCTCCACAAGCCAGATGATATGAGAGGTGCCTGAAAGAGATGAAACAGGAAAGCTTAGAGAGGGAAAGAATGGTAGGAGGGAAAATTGGGGGGAGGAAGGGCCAGCCATGGGTCCCCTACTGTCTGTTCCCCTCCTGCTGAAGCATGACATTTCAGAAGCTGCTGGAGCCCCCAAAAGAAGTGGAGAAGAAATGACAGCCAGTGGGGAGTCAAAGCAGAGCAAACAGAGACTGGAGGCACGGGGGACTGGAAAGAGTGAACTTGGTGGAGGGGTTAGAAAGAAAATAAATCAGGTCTCTGGAGTCTGCTTGCTCCCCCACTGAGGTCTGACCTTTGAGACACTGTAGGAAGTTGGAGACAAGAAGCCCAGAGAGCCAGGGGGAACTGGCAAATCTGAGCACCCCAAACAACATACTCTGAACACTGCTGCCTGCTCTGTTCTCCACCCTGTCAAGGGCAGGGCTCACCTGTAGGTTTGGAACATGCCACCTACTTAGCATCTTTACAATTATTATTATTATTTTTTTTTTTTTAGCATTAGTGGGTCCTTCCTGACTTAGAAAAGACACTGACCCCAGCTTCTCCTAAATCCTACAAGGATCCCTCCACTGTTCGTATGAACAAACAATTCCACAGGAACAATGAGGATACTCGGAAACCTACAGTTACATAAAACAGGGCCCGTGTGGCCTAATGTGTGCACCATCTTCTGCTTCATTTCTTTTCTACCTGTTCTTACAAAAAAAACCCCCACACACAACCATTTACCCCAACCCATGAAGTTCCTATCTTACCCCTGTCCAAAGATTGAGACCTACGCTGCACCATATCCTCTCCTTCATGTTTACCTTCTTCTAGTGGCCCCCACCTCATTTGCTCCCCAACACCTCTAGGGAATCACTTGTCGTGGGGATAGAATTTGAACTCACGTTGCGCCTCCCTTATCTTCCTGTAGTGCCCCTACTCTGGTCTCTTCCCATCTCCCCCTCCTAGACAATGATCTGTGTTGCCCTCAAACCAGATCAAAGACCCTCTCTCTTCTTCCTTCCTCCCTACTCTCACGTCTAATTTTTTTTTCTTGTGCTCTGCCTCTCTTCCCACAGGCATCCTGGAGTAAGCTGCATGCAGCCATCTCCTTAGACAGGATTTCTGTGGATGAAAATGAAGATACTATTTGAGATTCCTTCCTGACTAAGGAGTTCAAACTAGTATTTTAAACAAATGGTGTGTTTGTTCAGGGATGTTTGAGACCCACAGAGAAGGCAAAAATCCAAGGGAATTTAAGTTTGTTTGTTTGTTTTCCTCCAAGCCCCTTCCCCTAGCATTCTGCCAGCTGGCTCATTTCTGCTACCTTTGGAAGCACATGCCTATCTTTAGGTGCACACCAATGTTCCACACACCACAAGAATAAAATGGCCAATCTCCCACCTGTACAGTTTTCCTAACCTCAAATCTCTGTAGCTACATGTCAGAAAGGACCCAAACTTCTGTCATGTCAGTTCCCACTTAGGGAGAGACTCAGTAAAGAAATCTTATCATAGACCGTCCTCTGACCCCAAATTTCTTCACCACGACCAACCTTTTCCTCTTCCCAAAACTACATCCTGTTTCTTTTTTTCAGATCCACTAGGCCATAATAAAACCAAACGCTAAAATCAGGAAACACCCCCCCCCAAGTTCCACAGGAGGCCCAGGGTTCTGACTGCCCCCACCCTGATCCCCACCCCCTCCCTGATCCATTCTTTTTGATCTTCCTGTACACTGCCTCTCCATCCCCAGTGCTGTTGTAGGGGTTCCTTATGGACCCCAATACACTCACTCTCCTAGTGCCTCAACCATCTCTTAACCATTATTAGTCTTCCCCAGAGCTGTAGGCCACATTCTCACAGGAATTCCCTAAAAGGTAGAGATGAAGAGTCAGGCAGCCTTACCTTGCTGTTTGTTTTGACAGATAAAGTAGAGCCCTCTTGCCTCTCTAAATCCTCCCCCTTCTCTCCATATTTCTTTCAGCCCCAACCTACGCCAAAATTTACCTTGTTACCATGGCAAATATAAACCCCTGAGCCAGCTGCCCACCTCTGACGTTTCTTCCAGCCCCCAACCCTGGCCAGGGATAGCTTACTCCAGAGGATCAGTACCTAAGACCCCTACCACTTCTGTGAATCTCCCACTGCCTGCAAGAGTCGGCCTTCAGAGCCACTGAGACATCCCAAAGCTACTGCACCTCCTGTGCGTCTCCAACCAGTCACCCTCCTTAGGGGTCTGCTTCGCAATCCCAAAGAGGATTCACAGCCCTCGCCTCCCACCAACCCCAGCCACTCGGTCCCTCACCCCGACTACCTTGCTGTCGTGGTGGATAAGCTTGAGCTCGTAGTCCGGCAGGATGTCTCTGCGGCTGTTAACGTCCTCCAGCGCCATCTCCACCGCGGGCTGGCAGGCCTGGCCCCCCGGCCAGCCCCCGCTCATAGGAAACAGCGCCCCGATGTATACTGCACGCCGTTCTGAGGAGGGGTGCGGGGGGACCCTCGGGTGAGGCCGCGGGAGATGAGGGGAGTGAGAGGCCCACACAGGAGCCACCCCAGCCGCCATCACCAGCAGAAGAGGTAGCGGCCACCCCACCGGGGTACAGGGTCCCCCCGGGCCCATGGCGAGGAGGGGCGGGGGCGGCCTCCTTGGGGTGGGGGCAGCTCAGGGGGGACACTTCTTCTGGGGAAGGCTTCTGGGAGGGCGTCGGGGAGGCGCCTCCATCCCCGGTCTCATTGGGGAGGAGGGGCCAGAGCCCGAGGAAGGCAGAGACGTGGGCTTCCTAGGGCCAGGAGACGCTCGCTCCCGCCACCGCGGACTCTCCTCGCCGACTGACCGACCGACAGAAGGGAGGAGGGAGAAAAGGAGCTAGGAGGGGGGCCTTGACGTCACGAGCTGGAGGCGGGGATAGGAGCCAGTGCTGAGGCCCGGAGGGGAGGGGAGAAGAGGGAGAGCGCAAGGAAGGGAGGGGTCTCTGCCTAAGGAGACTGGAGGGGAGGATGGGGATTTGGAAGGTGAGAGGATAAGCACAGAGCAACGATAGGAAGCAAGGGTAGGTAGGGTAGGAGGGGCCGGTAACAGTTCTGAAAAGGGTCTGTGGGGAAGTGGAGCGAGGGACTAAGGGTAGGAAGAGCGAGAGCAGTGGGAAAGGCTTTGCAGAAAGGGAGAACTGGTATGGAGAAGTGCAGCTTAGAGGAAGAATAGTGCAGTTGAGGGAAAGCTTGAAGAAAGGTGATAGGAGAAAGGGTCTACAGAGGATGCGAGGTTCGCATGGGTGGGACCGGTGAACAGGGTCGATGGAACCTCGCCGGTAAAACCTAAGTAGGGGGGTGGCAGGAATAGGTCCCCGAGGTCTGAAGGAACCCCAGAAGGAGAGATCTGGGATCCTCCGGCGCGCGGCTGCCCCCTACCGGGCTTCGCGCTTGGAAGCTGAGTCTGAAAGGAGCGCGACCCGGAGGAGCGTGGCCAAGCAGGGAAGTGGGAGGGAGCGCGACCCGCGGAAAACCGCGATTTGGCGGCAAGAAACAGGTAGGAGAGGAGGACCGGGCCTCAAACTAGAATGGGTGGGGGGAAATGAGTAACTGGTCACCCACAACCTACGCAAAGAAATCCTGCTGGTGGAGGGTGAAGAGTGAGGGGATGGGGGCGGCAGTGCACGCGGGAAGGGTTTCTGATCTCACCTGAGTGTGGCGTTCGATTCACTGGCAGCAGGAAAGACGGGGATCAGAGAAGAGTTACCAGGGGCGCCCAGCTTCCCAGGCCTGATCCCCAGCCCCCTCCCACACCTGTTCATGCGGAGCGGAGACTGCGTTGAGGGAAGGGTGCCTGAGGATAAGAGCAAGGCGGGGCTAGGGGTCAGGACTCGTGTTTTCTTCTATTATTCAAAGGACAACTGAATTTGTGCTGGCAAGTACAGAGGGTCGGGGTGCAGCTGAGTTTTGTAGAGCTTGAAGATTATATATATATATATATAAAAAAATCTATGATCTCTTTAAAAAAGCAAATTACAAAACAATTGGCTTTAAATTAATGCAGTTTAAATACCTTAATTTAGTAAGTTCCCCAAAGGTTGGTTAGCATATGCACACAGTCTTAAGAGCTCAAAATGAGGACTTAGTCAAAATGAAGGACCCTGAAGCTTAATTCATTCCAGGAGAGAAGAGTATATATATACAAGAGTTTGGGTGCCCAGAAAAGGGAGACGTTTGCAGAAAAGACAGCAAAGAGGCAGGCAAGCGGGGGTAGCAAACACAAAAGCAATTATTTTCTCAAGGAATGATCAAGGTTGTTAAAAGTATACACAAGACTCATAGTCTTCTTCCATCTGCCCTTGAGTTATCACTGTTCTGGTCATTCTGCCCCAATTTTTTGCTTTTACCATGTTTCCAATCCCAGACCTCACCGACTTTTTCTAAATATAATGTATGGTTTAATTCTGAATATTTACAGCAATTCCCATTATAGACTGAATAGCAAAGGATCAATTCTAGAAGAGTGATACAGAGGATGTTCTAAGTCTACAGAGAGGGGGATAGTTTTTTCCATGGGTGGGGGGGCAGTTTTTTAACTTTAAGAAGCTGAGGGGGGCGGGGCTGAGATTAATGAAGGAAAACAAAAACAAAAGGTCCAAGATCTAAAATTAGGAAGAATGCACTAAAGGAAAGGAGGGTGGGGGAAGGAAGCCCATCAGAAAGGACCATGGAACCAAGTCTGCAGCAGGTGGGTGGTGTAAAGATGGGCTTCACCTGCGGCTTCCCAAAGTCCTCCCCAGGATTTTTCAAAGCGAGCATCCTTTCCCTCTACCCACTCCCACCCCAATCCCACTCTAGGGCAAGCACCCTCATCAGCTGCAGGCAGGCAGCTGTTCCCCTCACCCTGGCAGTGGGGCTTGGGGGTGCTCCACTGGCCCTGACTACAGATGCTCCGGGAGCTGCCCACCAGATGGAAGTCGGGGTCACATCGGAAATCCACCCGGGCTCCATCCAGAGCTGGGAGGTCCCCACCCGTCAGGAAAACCTTCCCATTTTCCAGGGTCAAATAAGACTTGGAGCAGATTCGGACTGTGGAGAGACAGGAAAATAAGAAGAAAGGCAAGTTGTAGAGGATCCTTCCCCTAGGGAGTAAAGAGAATTTACTGTAGGTTTGAGTCTGGGTTCACAAGCATCCTGCTCCACAAGAAATCACATGTGCAATGTCTGTGCCTCCCTACCTCCCCGTTCTCCCCAGCCCCCCAGTATTCACATTCCTATCAGAAAAAAAAAATAGCATTTCTATTGTAGGAACCCAAGATGGAGCTATAAGCACACAAAACAGATATTGCTCACAGCACACTAAAGTGGGTAGTTTTCTGCCTTTGAAATGTGTGGATGGATGCACATCTGGATGCATGATCAGGCTTGCTTTTCTTATTATGGCTGGTCTATACTACTACTAAACTGGCTTCTACAGTCATTGAGTTGGAGACAATGGTGTCAGAAAATATAATGAAATCATTTTGTAACTTAAAAAAATAATCTCTCATGAATGAATCTCAAAGAATAACTCAGATGAAAAAAGTCAAAGTTATTTCATCCAATGATCAGTATCCTAATGAAGACGATGAAGTGAATGTGCTGGCTGCTTAACTTGCTTCCTCCCACTAGGGGCTCACAGCAACACCCCTCCTCCTACATAGTACTCATTCATTAAACGTATTTGTGAATTTGGTTCCATTGGATTTAAATCGCTGACTTACAAAACAACTAAGGTTGGTCTGCAACTGGGAAAGGACCGGCCTGAAGGAAGGAGACAGGGGTGGATGGTTTCCCAGGCTACTCACCACAGCGGCTGGGTGTGTCCATATCCGTCCAGGAGCCGTTGGCCAGGCACTTACGCACCTTGGGTCCCACCACCTCGCGCTCCCCCCGGCACACATATTCAATCTCATAGTCCACAGGCAGGAAGTTGATGGCCTTCACCTGGTCGCGAGTCAAGCCACGGTACCTGATGCCACCTTCCCAGGGCGGATGTATAATCTGGCAACCTGAGAGGGAATGGGGAGGCACAAGGGAACCGTGGGAGAGGGAAGGCAGCGCCCGCAGTGGAAGGGGAAAGAGCAGGGCGTGGTCAGTGCTGGGGCTGGGGGACAGTAAAGGGGGAGAGGGGGCACACGGGACACACGACTGGAAGGTGGGAGTGGGAACAGTTAAGAACCCCAAGCTGCAGAACCCAGAGTCGTGGGTTAGGGCTAAAGCTAGTGCGAGAGTCCACCAGTTGAGAAGTATTATGGAGAAAAATAGCTACGAAGAAATCGTAAGGGCTATCTATCATGTTCGGTGTTTAAAATGAGGGACAGGGCTGAAGGAGAATATCGGTGAGGACCACACAAGCCCATTGAACGAGGACCACACAAGCCCATCAAAGCAACAAGGTGGACCACGGAAGGGGGGCGCTGTAGTAATGTGGAACCCGGAAAGGGAGGTGGGGCTGAGAAGATAATTCGGGGTCACAGAAAGACGGTGTAGTGTAGCAACGTGAGACAGAGGAAATGGGTGCTGGTAGTGATGCGGAGTGACAGAAAGGAGGTCAGGAGTAGTGAAGTGGCTGCGGACCAGGGATGCCGGGGAGTGGGGGCGGGGGGAGATCCTGACGCGAGAGTGATGAGGAAAAGGAGACGTGCAAGGAAAGGAGCTGTGGGGTGGAAGAGGTCCGGGGCGCCGGAGATGGATGCACCTTCCGAGGTGGCGTTGGGGGTCTGCGCCCCGCCAGCGCCCAGAGGGCGGAGGAAGAGAGGTACCAGCAGCAACATCAGCATCTGAGGAAAAGGCAGCCATGAGGGCACGGAGGAGCCCGCCGACAGCGGCCTGGGCCAGCGGACGGACAGGTCTCGCTCCGCGCGCCTCACCGGCTCCGACTGCGCGGTTCGGGACGCGGAGGGCGCCCCGCGGAGGAGGCGGGGGCGGAGCCGCACGGGCTGGGGGGAGAGGAGGAGAGAGCGCCTGTCCCCACCCTCCTCCGGCCTCCCTCGGCCCCCCACCCTCCCGGGACTCCACCTCTCTCCACCTCCTCTCAGCAGCCCCTGTGGCTAGCGCTAGCCCAGCTTACCCAAGCTCAGGGGTCCCGCTACCCCATCACTCGCCGCTCGCACCCGAACCCCACGCACCCCCCGGCCCTGCCCTGCCCTGCCCTGCGTCCACCGGCTTCCTCACCAAGCCCCGGTCCTGGGGCCCCGTTCTTACCTCGGCGGCCGGTCCGGCTCCGCGGCTCTCCCCGGGCCTCAAGGGCCCAGGCCCGGCCGCGGCTCCCCGTTCTCCCTCCCGGTCCTCCAGCTTCCCCTCCCCCTGTTCTTCTTCCACAGGAATCCAGGCTCCTGCCTGGCCGGGGTCTCTCCCCTTCTCGATAGCTACCCGCAAACCCCACCCCCGTCTCTCCTTCCCCGGGGCGACGGCGGCCGCGAGAGCACGGTGCCGGGAGGGAAGGAGGCGGCGCCGGGGACCGGGGAAGCTCTCGGGCGGAGGGAGGAAGGAGGGTGCAGGGGAAGACGGGGCGGGGGGAAGGGAGGGGGAGACCGGAGAGGGCGCCTCCCACAACCCGAGCCCCAGGAGCCGCCCCGGATCCCGGCCCCTCCCTAGACCGCCCACGGCGCGAGAGGGCGTAGAGGTAGGATAGAGGGGAACACAGGCGATCACGCAAGCAGGCGGGGACTGAGAGCTGCCGAGAGACCTGCATGCAGGCTAGACTGATGGAGATGGGAGGGGGACTGTGGGGGGGTTATACGACCCAAGCCTAAAGCAGAGGAGCTGGCACAAAGACAGGAGCCTGGATGAAGATGGAGAAAGGATGTTTGTACAAAGGGAAGGAATACAGATCTGGACCTGGCGAAAGGAGGGAAGAAGATGTCATATGCCTGGGGAGCAAGACCTTGAAAGAGAAGGGAGAAACAAACAAGGAAGGGTCAGAAGGGCAGCTGATGGTGGAGGGGGGCACCAGGAGAAAAGTGGGATGGAAGAGCTGGAACTGGGAGCCCAGGATGGCTTGTTGGTCTAGCAGCAGGCACTTGTCAGCTGTGGCGGAGAGCAAGGGATCAGGGGCATCAAGAAGAGATACTGAGGTAGATAGAGAAAGGAGGGAACATAAAGAAAGAGATACGGGAGCAGGAGCCTGTATTATCCACACGTGGACCAGACCAAATACCTGCAGTTCTTCACTAAGGGTAAACTGGAGGCCCTGGCAGAGAGGTCTGACAGCAAGGCTCCTGCATTGCGATTGTCCTTAATAATGATGATGGATGGAAAGATGAAAAAGGGGTGGGGGGCACTTCTTTGCTGGCTAGGTAGAAACCAGATATTATGAGACCCAGGAGATAGGAGGTTCTCAACCTTCAACCCTATGTTAGAACAAGTATTTGGAATGACTCCTAAACCACGAACTAATAATCATAGATTACATCACTTCCCTGTGCACATGACTAAAAAGAACAAAATATTTCCCCATCTATAAGGAGGAGCATAGTAGCAATTTGCTATAACATAAACAGTATTTTAGTGTGAGTGCCACTTCCCTCGAAGCAGGCAAATGCTTACACCTCTCCATAGAGTCACAGAAATGAAACTTCTACCAACACACACTGATACAGGTGCACAGCCAGTGACTCAACTACCTCCGGCATGTTGCCATCAATGCAGTGACTTCAGGAAATGTTGAGCAACTCTTGGGAGCAAAGTCAGGCTTCCCTAAACTCACACAGAACTGTAATTGCATTCCTAGAAAGTTTGCTGCATATCCAGACCCAAAAAAAAAAAAAAAAAAAAAAAAAAAAAAAACTATTAAGTTCTAGGCTCAGATAATTAAACACAAGTTTTTACCTACATGAATGTCCTAGGGGACTTCTGAAAATCTAGATAAAGAGAGAACTCTATCTGGCAAGAGGACAGCTTTTACACAGGCTCTGCCCATAAGTGCACCCCACCTCACAGTGCTAAGTACCAAAAAGAAACCCCACAAACTTTTAAATGTTGCCTGGAAAGAGCCTGAAAACCACTGGACTAAACAATAAACAGAAGAGAATAGGAAGGGCAGCCACCCTCCTGAGTGCCCTGCCCTCTCACTATGGCCAATGGAACTTATGGATACCAGCTAGGCAAGTTTTCCCGATAGTCAAAACTAAGAGCTACCTGACTAAGAGCTACCTGACTCCGTCTGACTCTGTGCCAGGTCTGAAGGCTAGTCCTTCTAGCCAAGTGGTACCCTGTGATCCTGGCAAAGCCGAGTTCACACACCCCTCCCCAAACCCAGCAGGACCCTGCTACAATGGAACATCTGTGCAAGCATGCTCTCTGGGATCACTAGACTACTCTCAGCATCCTTGTGGAAGCAGTCTGATTATTGGCTTGCCTCTAGAACATTCTGTAGCTGCCATTTTCTCCTCCCATACCCCTTCACTCTCCAGTATAATTTCCAGAGTTCCTTGTCCACGTTCCTCGGGACACCTGTTTAGATTCTTCCTCAGACCACAATGTGTCAGCCTTGTTCTTCCACAGATAATGTATTTAGCAGGAGTTATGATGTTGGGGATGAATGTAGGCCCTCCATCCCTCCACTTCCTTCTTTTCCTTTAAAATAAAAAAGGCAAAAATCTTCTCCTGGAAAGGTTCCTGGGCACAACCCATCCTTCACAGGTGTGCCTTTGCAAGGCTACCTCCTTTGTGCAGTTTTTGTTTGTTTGTTTTGTTACCATGGAAACAGGAGTTTCTACTCTGGTTCCCTACAGAATGGCGAGCCTTCTTGTTCATCTTGTTTCACATATTCTCCTTCTTATGCCTTTCCCCCTTCTTGTTCATCTTGTTTCACATATTCTCCTTCTTATGCCTTTCCCCCATTCTTTCTCTTCCACCTTAGAGAGCACAAAGTTTAATTATCAGAAGCCATGAAAACACAAGAACCAAAGTAGCCCAAGTTGTTGATGATCTATAAAATGCTAGGCTCTTCCAGTAGACAACTTCTAATCCTCACACCACGACCTGAAGTAAATCGATGCTCATGCTCTTATAGTCAACTAAACTGCTTTAGAGAAAGTGAGAAGCAAAGCAAGGACAGCATCGCTAGAAGTCAGCAGAGCCAATATTTGAACTCTAGCTCCTTACTCTGAATCCAAATTAGTTTTCTTTTTTAGACAGTCTTACTGGGATGGTTTGTATATGCGTGGCCCAGGGAGGGGCACTATTTGGAGGTGTAGCCTTGCTGAAGTAGGTGTGTCAATGTGGGTGTGGGCCTCAATACCCTAGTCCTAGCTGCCTGGAAGTCTGTCTTCCACTAGCAGCCTTCAGATGAAGATGTAGAACTCTCAGCACTGCTTGCACCATGCCTGCCTAGATGCCACCGTGCTCCCACCTTGATGATAATGGACTGAAGCCAGCCCCAATTAAATGTTGTTCTTTATAAGACTTGCCTTGGTCATGGTATCTGTTCACAGTAGTAAAACCCTAACTAAGACACTCACCATGTAGTCTTGGCTGGTTGGAACTTGTTGCATATAACAGGACAGTTTTCACTTGCCTTGATCCTCCAGCCTCCACTTCTTGAGGGCTGGGGTTATAGTTACGTACCATTATGTCTAGTCTATACTCAAATTCTTCATATTGCATTTTAAGGTTTAGTTTTGCCAAGCATCATAGTACAAGCCAATAACCCTAGCACTTGGGAAGATGATGCTGGAGGACAGACTGAACTACAAAAATAAATAATAAATAAATAAATAAGTTAGAATTTAGTCTTTGTTTTGGGTTTGTTTGTCTGTGTAGTTGTGTTTTTATTGCGTTGAAGTGTCGTTTTTTTAGGCACCGCCTGTTAGTTTGTCTAAGTTCAAACTTAGGTCAGGTTCTCTAAAACAGAGTCAGAACTTATAAGATTTGCCCTCTTAGGCCTGCCTCTATCACACTGTGGGCATTAGGTCTCGGCATATGAGCTGTGGCGCAGCGTACACGCACATTCAGACCACAGCAAGTGTATATTCTTAACACTTCTGGCCTTGTTCTTTGCTCCAGCCTAGGGCATAGGAAGATTGATTACTACTGTTGTGCCTGTGCAGCTATACACAGGTAGGCCTAACTTAGAATTCACAAAACTTCAATGAACTAAGAAAGCAACACCGTGAAACCCTTTCTCTAGCTCACGTCTCCCTGTCTCAGGGATACCAGGTTACCGAGTTGGCAGTGTGAATTGACTCTATACATAATGTCTCCACCAGTAAACGCTTATGTAATAAGTGAATGAGCACAATGTAATTAAGTGTTAGAGTAACCAGAGCAATAATAAATCAGGAAAGCTTATCTTTACAGTATTGATAAGTATAGGCTAACTGACCTAGACTAGGCTCAGTTTTTACCAATACAAATTTAAATTATCAGACTTTTAAATGTTTCAAAATAAACTAAGGATATTTTATATATATCCTTATATGTGTGTGCATGTATATATGTATATATATGTATATGTGTGTATATATATATATTTTATATATATATGGATGTATATGGATGTGTATACACACACAAATACATACATACATATGTAGTTAAGGCCTGAGCAAAGGTACTTGTTGCCAAACCTGACAACCTAAGTTCAATTCCCTGCTCCTACATAGTAGAAGGAGAGAAATGAATCTCAAAAGTTGTTCTCTGAGCTCTGCACACCTGCTTCAGCAGGCAGGGTCATACACACTCTCTCTCTCTCTCTCTCTCTCTTTCTCTCTCTCTCTCTCTCTCTCTCTCACATACACACACACACACACACACACACACACACACGGGGTGGGGGGAGAGTTAAAATATAATTAAAATGTAAATAAAAATCGAGCAAAAACACACCAGGTTAATAATACAGTACTCAGAGTAAGAGTAAGAAAGAAAATATTAATCTATTCTTTCCCTATTTTCTTTTAAAGATTTATTTATCTAATTTATATGAGTACACCGTAGCTGTCAGACACACCAGAAGAGGGCATCTGATCCCATTATAGTTGGTTGTAAGCCACCATGTGGTTGTTGGAAATTGAACTTGGGACCTCTAGGAAAACAGTCAGTGCTCTTAACCGCTGAGCTATCTCTCCAGTCCTCTTTTTTTTTTTTTTTTTTTTAAGTGTAGCAGGCATACACAGTTTATCACAGAGTAAAGTGGGACATCCTCAGTGGAAGAGACTAGACCACATCCAAAAGGTCCACTATGCACTTTCATGGGACTCTGAGAATGTATCTGGCAAAGGAGACCAGTCAACCTCAGTCTCTAACTGGAATACTGAGGTTCCTGTTATCTGTTTGTTACCACCAATACCAACGGACAGAGACAAGAGCTTTAAGCTGCACGTTACACAGAGAGCGGGCAGAATGAGAAAACTGAAGATTGACATCTTAAAGTCCTGTCTTGGCACTCCTCTCCAGCTAGCAGACTTGATAGACAATAAGAACAAAGACAAGCCAATCATTCCAAAGTTTAGCCTGGTACCTATGGTCAGGTGGTTGTCTGTGAAATTCATATACTCTCCCCTCGTAGACAGTCAGGTCTGCATATCCCCCAGACCACAGCGCCTTGCACTGTCCTTAGGGGCCATATGAGAGTTAAGGGCTGTACTACAGTATGAATTATGCTGTCATAAGATAGAATATAGAAGTGCTTTATCTGTCCCCTATTACATGTTTCTATTAGAAACTTACAGAATGGTGGGGAAATCTTCATTCAAGGAGACTAGAGAGAGGCTTGGTGATTAAGAGAGTTTGTGAGGATCTGAGTTTCGTTCCCAGCACCCATGTCAGGCATGTAGCTGGCTCACAACTGTCTGTAACTCCAGCTCCTGGGAATCTAAAGTTGTTTTCTAGCCTCCAAGAACACCCGCACACACGTGCATGTAAGTATACACAGACATACACTCATATACATCAGTATATGAGTATATTCATATGCTATGTATTAGTTAAAAATAAAGTAATGAGTCGGACGGTGGTGGTGCACGCCTTTAATCCCAGCACTTGGGAGGCAGAGGCATGTGGATTTCTGAGTTTGAGGCCAGCCTGGTCTACAGAGTGAGTTCCAGGACAGCCAGGGCTATACAGAGAAACCCTGTCTTGAAAAGAAAAAAAAAAGTAGTGAGGTATGGTGACACACACCTTTAATCCCAGAACTTCTTTAGCAGAGGTAAGCTTACCTATCTCTTTGAGTTCAAAGCCATCCTGGTCTACATAGTGACTTCCAGGCTAACCAAGGCTACATTGTAAGACCCTGTCTCCAAAAAAAAAAAATAAAGTGAAGCTGGGCAATGGTGGTACACTCCTTTAATCACAGAAGTTGGGTGGCAGAGGCAGTCA
>NW_022196909.1:51704214-51741437 GCF_008632895.1 Mastomys coucha | reverse complement strand
TTAATCCCAGAACTTCTTTAGCAGAGGTAAGCTTACCTATCTCTTTGAGTTCAAAGCCATCCTGGTCTGCATAGTGACTTCCAGGCTAACCAAGGCTACATTGTGAGACCCTGTCTCCAAAAAAAAAATAAAATAAAATAATAAAGTGAAGCTGGGCAATGGTGGTACACTCCTTTAATCACAGAAGTTGGGTGGCAGAGGCAGTCAGATTTCTGAGTTTGAGGCCAGCCTGGTCTACAGAGTGAGTTCCAGGACAGCCAGGGCTACACAGAGAAACCCTGTCTCGAAAAACCAAAAAAAATAAAATAAAATAAATAAACATGTATATACAAATCTGAAACCCATAACATGCACAATTATATTTCTGCATTAAATTTGGGTGGAATAAATAGTCAGTAAAGAGCTTCATACCCAATTTTGCCACAGAATAAATGCAAGTCTGGCTAGATTTTGCCACCAAATTAGTGAGATACAAAACTTTGGTTTTGAAATTATTGCAAGTTTGGAATTGCAGAAAATGACATGTGAAACTAAGCTTATACATATATATGAGACGCTATTTGCAAGTGGATATTTTAGGAGTCAAATGAAGAAAGATGAGGCAAGAGACTAAAAATTCTATTCATGGAAACACCATAAAAGTTCCAGCAAGAATCCCACACAGGCCTTGCCTGTGAATTTAACTAAGTGTGCACCAATGAGCCTACCACAGCAAAGCAGACACCAGACCCAGAGAATCACATAAGCTTTGGGATCCCAGCAGAGGGGAAAGCCAGGAACAGGTGTGCTACTAGCTCTGGTTTAGCAATTGAGAGTAAACAAACACCTGTTAGGTTTACTCTTCCCTGCCTGTCTTTCCAAACCGTCACTCTGGAACAACAGTGTGACTCATACACACCTTCAGATGTTTTCAGTATTTGTTACGCTTGAATCTGTGCAGAGACAGAGTACCTTAATGGTGCATAATTTATATTATGTTCTCTTCTAATTTGTTCTTAGTCTCTCTCACTCTCTCTCTCTCTCTCTCTCTCTCTCTCTCTCTCTCTCTCTCTCTCTGTGTGTGTGTGTGTGTGTGTGTGTGTGTGCATGCGTGTGTTACTGGAAACAGAACCCACACAGGTCCTTGTACATGTAGCCATGGACTCTGGCAATATGCCACATTCCACAACCCCTTCTGTCCTATTCTTTTGTTTCTTTATGATAACTTCTTCATGAGTCAGAGAAAACTGGAGTTCAAATTTTTAAAGTAGGGCTTGTGGGATATCTTAGCAGGTAAAGTCACCTGTCACCAGGCCTGAAGATCTAAGATTGATATCTGGGAGGCACATGTTTGAAGTAGAGAGGCAACCCAGCAAGTTGTCCTCTGACCTTCACATTCTTATACACACACACACACATACACACACACACACACACACACACACACGATAAATATATGAATAAATTAATTATATTAGGGAGACTAACTGCAGAAGGTGGTTGTGGGAGCTACTCCAATCTAAGTCAATGGGGGGGGGAGATTTCTGACACAGATATTACTATTTCCATTCTATTAATAAGAAACTCAAACTTGTGTGACATAGGAACATGAAAACACCGACTCCAAAGATCCTACTTGACGTGAGGTGCAGCTGTGGAAAGCATTGCCTAGCTCATAGTCTGTCTTCCTGAAGCATCTTTGTTTCTGTAGCGCTGTTGTAGATAAATCCACCAGGGTCAGCGTTACCTGGATAACAGTTCTTCTGGGAGTAGATTCATCTTCTTTCTGTGGAGCTGCCGGCAGTGTAGCTGGGCTTTACCCTCTCCAGCAGATTCTTCTGCTGTTTGCTATATGTCATGTTTTTATCAATCTCTTTGCTAATTTGCATCATTTATAGATGCTAGCTAGGATGCTGTCATGTCAGGTATATTACTTCCTGCCCAGCATCTCGTCTCTTTAGGAAACTGAAGTTTCTTCCTGGCACTAGAAGTGGCAGGCTGGGCAGTGGTGACAGCATGCCTGTAATCCCAGCACTTGGGAGGCAGAGGCAAGCGGATTTCTGAGTTCAAAGCCATCCTGGTCTACAGAGTGAGTTCCAGGACAGCCAGGGCTACACAGAGAAACCCTGTCTCAAAAACAAAACAAAACAGAAAACAACAACAACATCTAAAAGTGGCAGAATCTCTGGGCCTTGAAGACATTGTATGATCTCTAGTAGATGTACAAGTTCTATTCCACATAGCCATGCTAATAATTGTGGCCCAAGTCAGATCACTAGTGTGGTGAGAGATCTTCTACCAAGAGGGAGAGTCAAATCAATCCTCCTCCTCCTGTTCTTGCCTCTGCTCTCCTCCTCCCACTCCCTCTTCTCCTTCGATTCTCTCTCTTCTTTTTTATGATTTGTTTTTAAGGGTCTAATGTGGCTCAGGCTAGTCTCCAACTAAAGATCTTCCTTCGTAAGACTCCTGTGTGCCAGTATTATAGGTGTGCACCACTGTGCCTGGCTATTATCACTCTGCTTGTTCTCTGAAAATGTCCATCAAAAGATCATGATTCTTGAGTTTATCCCAAGCTCCTGCTCCAAAATCAGGTACATGGGTAGTGAATCTTCACCTGTGCCAGAGTCCAACTTTCATTCTCTATGGACAAGTATTGCCATAGGATAAGGGACTGCCAGACAAGAGGGAGGCATTGACTGATGACCCTGGAACAGCTGTCTCCCAAAATGGTAGGACAAATGTACCACACAAGTGTTCCTCAATCCTATCTTGCCATTTTCCTAAATGGGTTAGGGGTGGTAGCATTCCTAACTCTAGAAGTCTATGACTCAGTAGCACAAAATCAGAACTGGCTAATGTGTCAGAGGTGAGAAGGTGAGCTAGACACACTGCTCTTACAGAGGACTAGAGTTTGTTTCCCAGCGATTATGCTAGGCAGCTCACACTCTAGCCTCCCCCCAACCCCATAATTCCAGCTCCCTGGGATCCAATACACTCTTCTAGCATTACATACAAGTTCATAAACCCCATACATATATTCAAGTTTTCATACAAATTTTTGATCATATTGTTTCTTCTCCCCCAAGATCTCTCTTCCAAGATCTTCCCCACCTTGCTTCTAAATTTTATTTTCCTCTCTTTCTCTTTCTCTCTCTCTCTCCCACTCCCCCCTCTCTCTCCCAATTAAAAAAAAAACAGTAAAGTGAAAAATAACAAAAACAAAAGGTGCACCAAAAAATGGAGTCTGTTTTGTGTTTGGCAACTACTTCTGAGCACAAGGCTGCCCTGGAGTTTGATTGATCTACTCAGGTGACTCCATGGAAGAAAACTGATTTTCCCTTTCTCAACATCAATTCTCAGATATCAGCTGTGAATAGCAATCATCATGGCAGACAGCAGAAAAGCATAACACTGGAGCTGAAGATCTTTAGATCCTGCAGGTATCAGACTAAGAACAAGCCAGGCTAGGCCTGAGATGGGCTTTTGAAACCCCAAAGCCCACCCCAGTGACATGCCCTTGGCAACAAGGTCACACCTAATCCACCCCAAACATTTCCACTAATTGATGACTAAGCATTCAAATACATGAGCCTGTGAGGGCCATTCTCAGTCATACATATACATATACATATACATATATATGTACATACATATATATATATATATATATATATATATCAGTAAAACTATTTTGAGAAAAGAATGTCACATTATGTAATAGAGAACATCTTAAGTCCTCTTTCCTGAGTCTCAGCCCAAGCACTCACAGTGGATATGGAAGAGATGTACACATAAACACTTTGAGGAGAATATCAGTCTGGTGATCAAAGGCCTAGGACTCTGACCTTGTAAAAACAATAATCATCAGATTTATGGTCTGTTCATAGTCCCTCTGACCTCCATTTCTTCATCTGTGACATTAGAATAAGTACAGCTTATCTGCCATTATGTATACTATTGTGAGAAATCTATTAGCAGAAAAATTTTCTAAGGCTAAAAATAAAATCTGACATATATTAGTGATCAATATTTCCTCTGTTGAGTGACATACAGATGTTGATAAATTTACCAGTATTTGCTGGCCTGATATCTCACTAAGTATGAACTTTGTTCCACTTTAGTGAGTGAACTGGCTGTATCATGGTTCACTCTCTCCTCTGTAATTTCCAGCATCCATGCATCTTTTCTATGCTCTTGTTCAACTGATAACAAATGTGTCTGTGTGTGTGTGAGAGAGAGAGAGAAGGAGAGAGAGAGAAAAAAATGCTGTACTATATTGATTAGACTAGTCACAAACTCTAGGTAACCCTTTTGCCTCAGCCACCAGAATGCTAGAGTTACAAGTCTATGCCATCATTGCACAGCTCAGTTACTTAATTAGTCCATTAGATGGCATGAGTTACAACTCTAAATCTTTAGAAACGGGTCAAGTCTGAAGAGCAAATGCTTTTTTCAAGTTTTTTTTCCAAAAATTATCATTATAAAGTCCATATGTTCACTGTGAAAATATATCAAAAACACTAAATGAAATAAAAAATAAATAAATTTCTCATTTCTGGTAAGCTTCAAGACAGCTTCTGGCTCTGATTTGAATTCAGTCATGTATAGGTATAAACTCAGTTAAGCCCAGTTTAGCTGTTTAGCAGAACTCTATTGGAAGCTGGGCATGGTGACAAAAACCTATAAGCCCAGCACTTGAGAAATAAAGACAGAAGGTCAGTGTTTATAGTGAGCTTTAGCTATACACTGAGTTCATAGCTTCCTAGGCTACATTAGACCCTGCAGAGAAGTAGTGGTAGGGATTGTACCGAGTTACCTGACATGCCTATTCTGTTCAGAACATTACTAGCAGGATAACAAAATCACTGTGGCCTCATCAACCCTATCTCCTACCGTATCCTCATTCAGGTCCAGAGTTAAGGTTCCAGACTGTTTATGGTTTGCTGGTTCTTACAAAGTCCCCCAGCTTCCCCTAGTCAGATGACTAGGCTGTCTCAGTTTTTGTAGCCTAAGTCCATAACTAAGTCAACAGTATCATGAGTTTATTAAGAATCTTACTATTTTGCATTACATACCTGGAGTCTTAGCTTGTCTAGGGATAGTAACTGGGACTGTGTCTGTTTCTGTCATTCTCACCTCCTAAACTGTAGCTACCACACATGAATGTATCTCTGCCTGAATTAGGTAGGCTGGTGCCCAGGTGGGCAATGCTTGCTAAGAGCTCTACCCCCTAGAACATGGAATCTAGCCTGGTGGCCAGATCAAGTAAGAATATCATCAAGGGAGGAGGTGACTCCTCTTCAGTGAGATAGGTACTAGCAACCAAATGTCCAAGGAAGTATTCCTAGACCTATAACCACAGTTTTTGATAAAATTTGCACTGGTACTTTGTAGGCCTTGTAGATTTTCCAAAACCAACTTTATCTAAGGTTCTTAAATGCTTTAATCTCCCTTCTAACCCACCGACCAGAAGTAGGTGGGGAAAGAAAGTTTAAAAGGAAAAAGGCATTGTGGACCTGTTTAGAGGTAGTTCCTTGGGGGTAATTCCACTCTTTGTTTTCAAGGTACCAGCAGTCCAGTTCAATAGCAAACACCAAACAGTAATCAGTAGAGGTGGCAAGATCCAGCAGAAACAGCAAAACTCTATCGAATTGGCACAAGTCAATGGAAGATGCCAGAATCAGCTGGAATATCATAAGAAATTCTTTGGTACATTTCTCTCTGTGAAGTGAAGACCAATAGAGATCAGTGAAGAGCAGTGAAGGGTTGCACAGCATAGCAGTGCAAGAGTGTCCTCTCATTGTCTGGGGAGTTCCGTTTACATTCTTTCTAAACATCATGAATCCTATCAAGTGTCTGTTTTCAGCGAAGTATCATATGCCCTCTCACAAAACAACTCCCAGAAAAGCATCACATGACATGCTGAGTTGTTAAAGAAACCAGAAATTTCTACTTCAGTACTTACTATCAGCTCTTCTACCCTGAGCAGCTGTCAATAACTATGCCCATGACTACTACTCAGTGGCAAAGAGATCATTGACTTTATCTTGCACTGAATTCACAAGAAGGATGGTCAACACACAAGACTTTGGGATTTCTTGGTTTTCCACAGCTTTGGTGGAGGAAGTGCCTCAGGGTTCACCTCGTAATGGAGTGTCCCTCTGTTGATTATGGAAAGAAGTCCAAATGTGAGAAAATTCTGCTAATTAAGGTCGGAGTCTACCATTGACTGGATAGCCTTCTGAGGCTCGAAGCATAATGGAGGACTCTGTTCATTAGCAAGACTTCTCCTCCTCTGACCTTGTCTGGGGAATTGGACTCCCACCACACACACACACACACACACACACACACACACACACACATCCCTCTCCCTGAGGAATGTCACATAGCCTCAATTAGATTACAGGATCAAAATTTTCCTTTTCCTGATAAAACCTGTTCAGCTAGCACCTGAGATTCCTGCAATGCTTCCCTGTGCTAGTGAGGCATTTCAGTTCCCTCAGCCCTTAGCCAATGATTTTTGCCCATCCTGGGTGTTTCTACTCTCAGTCTCCCAAAACTTTATAAGCCTTGAATCACCCTAAGTAAAGTTGATCTGCCTCCTTGATAGCTCATCCAGGTGTGGTTATTCACTGCACATTCTCACAGGGTTTCTGATCCCTGCCACTCATCATCTCTGCTCCCACTGCCCTCATGGACAGTGTTGGTTGATGATCCAAAAGATGGGGAGACCCAAAATCCAAGCTGGCATTCTCCATTTACCCAGACACCCAGGTTTCTACCACTGTTGTTGAGCCCCACAATTTCATCCTCACCATTCATACAACTTTGGGCAACTCTGATTATGCCTTTATGGTAGACAAGAAGAGCATCTAAGACATCCGTCATAGAAAACTTGATATTGAATGCCCAACCTATACTAACTTTATCCACCTTGTTAGCCAGATTGTGTCTTCCATCACTGCTCCCCAGCCTGGTCTATGTAGCAAGTTCCAGGACAGCCAGATCTAGATAATAGAGAGACTCTATCTCAAAATGGAAAAAAAAAAGAAGAGGAGGAAGAGTTAAGGAGTGGGAACAGCCAAAATATTCTATGCACATGCATAAAATTGCTGAATAAATAAAAATAGTAAAAACTTGCTAATATAGAGGGTTTTCTCTCCTTTAATATGACTTTTTGGAGGGGTACAACTGTAACTCAATATGCCTGCTTTATTTAGTAACTTAATAATGCCAGCTATTCAGAACACTGCTGAGAACCAAGGACAAATGGAAATTTTATCACTCTACTTAGTCAAGATGGCTGTCGTGTAATTTATTTGGCAAGAGATGGTGGCATAGAATGGTAATCCCCGTGCTCGTCCTAAAGCAGGGTTTGAAAGGCCAGCATTGGTTATGACAAAGCCTTTGTAACTCCTGGGTAGGAGTTTCCCAAATGTGATCAAATAGGCTGGGTTACCGGAGCAGAACAAAACAGGTGGTCAAAACAAAGTAATCACAATAGCATAACAAAATAGTCCTAGGTGGGTATAATTAATGTAAGGGTCCAAGAGTCACTGAAAGAAGACCCCGGATTCGAATAGTATGCAAAGACAAAGACCACTTATTCTTCAATAACAGCCAGCATGCGGGGATCAATCATCTAAGAAAATTGTCATCCACTAGGGAAGCTTGCAGACCCCTTTAAAAGCCAGATACGGTTTTTTCAGCTGCAGTTGGGTCACCTTTATTAGGATTGTTTGAGTTTATGGTATGGGATATTTGTACACTTCTGATGGATTCATACCTTATAGGGACTTTTTGTATCTGTTTTAAGCTTCTGGCCAGATGTCAGGGTCAGTTGCTGATTGGCTGTCCTTTTTCTGTGGTTTTCCTAAGAAGCCTGGGCTGTCCTTCGGGGAAATTGAAGGTTAGGACCTAACATGGTTGCCTGTTCTAAAATGGAGTGTGCTTGGTCCTCTCAATAAAACCTTTGAAACAAAAGGGTTGCAAGATGGCTATAAACAACTTTTTAAAACAAAGAGGTGATTGTCATTCCTGGAACAGGCACTACAGAACCATTTGTAGTTAAAGTTACAGGTAGAGCATAGCCCAGACCTTGAGAAACAGGGGGTTAATCATAAACAGGAATGAACCTAGTTTGCCTTTACTATAAGATAGGCTTTAAGCTTGTTCTTTAGTAGTTCCCGTTTTATAAATACAGAAGTTGGGGTTTCTTTAACCCATGTGCAGGATTAGGGTCTCAGACATTCCTCAGTCAGTTAGGAAGATGTAAACTTAGAATCCGCATTTGGGAATTTCACTTCTGACAAAGATGAAGAAACAAGGTCCCTCATATTGGAATAAAAATTCAAATAGCTCTAGGAATTCCAGGCTACATACTTATGCTGTTATACAGTTTTCTCTACTAGGAAAATGGACTGGGGTGGGCTATAATAACAGAGAGCCAGCCTATTCAGTTAGATCCTGGGTCGAACCCCAGAAAAGAAAACAAAGGGGAGAGACTGTAAGATTCCAAGATGGTCTACAACATGACAGCTGCTCCGCTCAGAACGCTTGCGCACACTCGTCGCAGGCGTCAGATTGACAGCCCACCAAGAGGCGGGGCCTCCCTCTCCGGGTCTTGATGGCTGCGGGTCCACACTATACCGACCAGGAACGAAAGGGACAGTGGAGGGGAAGCAGGTGACCAGAAGCAGCGAATCTAAAGCGAAAGGGTTAGCTAGGTTTTTCCTGAGAGTACCAGGAATCTCAGACACGCTGGCCGATGCTAGAGGCCTACTCCCCCAAAGTCTCCTGGTCCTGGCAACCAATCCCGGGTGATCAGGCGATCAACGTCACTGTTGCTGGGCAGACTAGAAGCCTCTTCCGTCCCCTCCCAGCAAGGGCCTGCAGCAAAGGTATCACAGAACAGCAGAGATGGAGAGGAGATGGGAAAACGTTCTGTGCTGGCTTTCAGATCCAGAATGTGAAGCTCCTTCCTGCACTCTTTCCCCACGATGATAAATAAACTTTGGGTCCTCCCCACCCCAACCCCTGAGACAGGGTTTTTCTGGGTACCCCTAGCTTGCAGACCTGACGGAAGAAATTATTTACACTGTGAAGAAGGCTTAATAAAATGTGCCTTCGAGTTCTCATACTCAGTCATCCGGGATGCTTCAGCGGCCCCCGGCTCCCACCTACCAAAGAGCTAAATGCTTCTTCCACAGGATTGCCCTTGCTTGGTTTTAGTTAAAACCAGCACTTCTCCCTCCCATTTGGAATGGAAGCAAGCAAAGGCTCAGTTTTCCTGACTCTGTAAGCTACATCATTTTCTTTTTAAAATAATAATTTTTTAAAAAGCAGGAATTTTTCATGATAATCCCAATAACGAAAGTCACATAAGAAGTCTCTCTTTCGCTCGCTCTCTTCTTTTTTTTTTTTTTAAATTTGTACTCATTTGTTTTGTTTAACTTGGAGTTTTCTTTGAAAGACCCCCAGAACCGGGGAGATGCTTACTCAATTCTTGGGATGACGTGACCACCCAATGACTCACGAGAGACCGAACTTGCTGCAATCATATGAGGTTTATTGGGGATACCGGTACCGGGGTCAATCTCATGACCTTGCCAGTCAGAGGAGTTCGACGCCAAACACAAGAAGTGTGGGGTATTTAAAAAGGTATACATCACATGACAAAAACAGTGGAAAATTTCAGAGGGACCTGACCCAAGGTATTCAGTTAAGGAGGGGACCACATTCATTCTAGGAATATAATCTTCATCTACTGGTTGACAGGGTGGAGAGTCTCATAAACCACTAGACCTTCATTCTTAGTTCCGCCCTCACTGTGGATCATTCAGGAGGAGCAGGTATTGGGAACCAGAGCCCTGAGGCTCTGAGTTCCTGGAACTGGCTACTCCACCTTTTTGGCTTGTGGCAGAGGTTTTCCTTGCCCTCTTTTAAGTAAAGGTTACACATTAATACATACATTTCTATTAAATGCCCTCATTTTAAATTCTAAGATTCTCCAGCCTTTCATCTTGTTTAGGCTCAGTCTGTCCTTGACCTGTACTTTGTAGCCAAGTATCCTCCTGCCTTTACCACCAAGTACTGACATTATAGCATGCACAGCACCTTGCCTGCCCTGCTTAGAGATTTTGAAATGTAACATCTTAATCTTTAGTGGATGTGGTGGTTTGAATAAGAATGACCCCCCAAGGGCTCATAGATTTGAATACTTCCTCCTTAGGAAGTAGTGCTAATTGACAAGGAATGGGAGGTGTGGCCTTGTTGGAGGAAGTACGTGGGCTTTGAGTTGCAAATGCTAAAGCCAGGCCCAGAGTCTCTCTCTCTCTTCCCCTGTCTGTGGATCCAGATGTAGAACTCTCAGCTACCATATTTGCCTGTGTGCTGCCATGCCTACAATAGACTGAACCTGTAAGCAAGCTGCGATTAAATGCTTTCTTTTATAGAAGTTGCCACAGTCATAGAATCTCTCCACAGCAATAGGACACGGACTGAGACACTAGAACATAACTGTTTTTTTTAAGGTTTATTTTATTTATTTTATGTATATGAGTACACACTGTAGCTGTACAGCTAGTTGTGAGCCTTCATCTAATTGTTGGGAATTGACCTTTAGGACTCCTGCTTGCTCTGATAGACCCTGCTCACTCAGTCCCTGCTCACTCCGGCCTAAAGATTTATTTATTACTATAAATAATAAGTACACTGTAGCTATCTTCAGATGGCGTCAAATCTCATTATGGATGGTTGTGTGCCACCATGTGGTTTCTGGGATTTGAACTCAGGACCTTTGGAAAAGCAGTTGGTGCTCTTACGCGCTGAGCCATCTCATTGGCCCCATAACTGATTTTTTCCCCCGATTTTCTACACTGTGTTTTTTTAAAACACAAAAGAATGAAAGTGCAGCTGCCCACCCATTCCACTGCAGCAAGTGCACAAAAGCCACACGGCAGCTGCTCTTTACTTAGATCCATTAAACCCACTGTGTAGTTCCCCTATTAAAAGAAAACCGAAGCAAACTAATAAAAGGAAAACATTAAAGTTTAGCCAAAGTACATTTCTGGCCATCTTAAAATTTATAAAAAGCCATAGTGTAAGGGTCCACGGTTCACCGAAGAATGATATCCCAGACTCAAATAGTATGTAAATGCAAAGTGTGTTTTATTCTGCCGAAGTCCTGCATGCTGGGGTCTCCCATTACCAGAACAGAGAGCCAACCCAGTGAGCTTGCAGGCCTGATTGAAAGCACTTTAGGGGAATTCCGGGGTAGGTGACCTCTATCCTAATCTGTTGGGTCCACCTCTACGGACATTCCAGAACCATTAGTGAGGGTGGAAACTGTTGCTGGGGAAGCCTGGAAACTGTTGCTGGGGGAGTCTGGAAACTGCTGCTGGGGAAGTCTGGAAACTGCTGCTGACCCATTGTCCTTGCCTCAGGCCAGGAGGCAGGGTGGTTTCTGACTGGCTGCCTGAAGCCCGGGTTGTGTTGTTTTGTTTCTTGTAAATGACTTGCCTGGGCTTGTTGAGACTTGGGCCTAGACTCTTAAACTGCCAGTTTGAAGCCTGTCATGGAGTCAGCCTAACCTTCTCAGTAGGACAAAGGCTAGAACCGTCCAGTTAACCGTGACTCTGGATAACCGACCCTTTCCTAAGGGGACGGGGACCTTCTCAGTTGTCTCTTAGGAAATTTCCCTATTTGAGTCCTGGCTGAAGGAAAGAGAGTCTTAAAGACCCCTCAGTTTGAAAAACAAAGGGTCTGGTTTTGTGGGGTGTGATAGTTTGACCCTTTCTAGACCCAGCAGAGTTGTTTATGCATAGCTCCATTCCTTTGGTAGTTGAAGAGCCCAAGTCTTTGTGTCTTTCGTTTGGAGGTCAGCTTCAAGACCCTCCATTCTTGCTAACTGTGAAGTGGAAAAAGGATGACACTCTGACCTTCGAGGGGTATGGCGGGGCATCTCCTGACCTGCGGGGTATGGCGGGGCATCTCCATAATCCCAGCATTTGGGAAGCAACGGCAGGAGGATCAGAAGACCAACATTATTCTCAGCTATATAGCAAGTATTAGGACAGCCCGGACTATTTGATATTCTAAACACATAGCAACAACACCAACAAAAAGCCACAGTTTGCTAGCTAAAGGTAAGCACGGGATTGGAGAGCCAATGCTTTTTACCATGTGCCTGTTTCTCAAGCCCTCATTTGATAGGAACTGCATTAGGCTGGTTCATGTCAGCATTATTTATTTTCCCAGCAGACCTATGAGGCTTCTCGTTAAATGGGGAATGGACCTTTCATCTCTCAAGTCACTGAATCCCAGTAGACTCTTCAGATTCATTCAAGCACACCACTATGACTCAGGCAGAGTAAACTTCACAGGCATGTGGTCAGGGCAGTTGCTCAAGGTTTCATTGTTAGGTAGCTGTTAGAAGATTGAAGGTATTAGGACTGGACTCCTCCTTCATAATCAACATCTTATATAAAACCAAGGACTGGGAGCCTCAGGACTCTAATTATTGGTCGGAGAATTGCTATCTAAGCCATTTCTGTCCCTGAGAGGAGATGGACATTCTACACAGCCCAGGAGATCATTAATGGATATCTCTCTTACCCTGCTTCTGGAAGCCCTAAACACTTGAAGATTACTTTATTTTATTAATCAAGCACAGCACATACCATGTCGTTAAATGGTTATTAGTTTAAATTAACTAGACATATTTTTATGTTTTAGCCTGTCAGGTTATTTTTAAATGGAATGGAAAAACTGTGGAATGCCTAATTAGATAAATACGAAGTTTGCACAATGAGATTCTGCACGTTTGCATAAAATAACAAGGATGTTATTTGAGTCCTGATAAGGAAAGATCGACAAGATAAATTAAAAAAAATGCAAATTAAAATGACTTTGAGATTTCTATTTCACCCCAGTCAGAATGGCTATGATCCAGACCAAAAATAACATTAAATGCTGTCTCAGAGAAAGAGGCACTCACACAGACATAATAATAAGAACAAACAATCTAAACCAATTCCATATTTAAAAAAATAAAACAGGCCACACTTGGCATAGTGGCCTAGGCCTTACAAGCCAGGTAGGATCCTGTTTCAAAACAAAAAGGTCATATTTTCATTACAGATTATCATTTTTACCTCTGAACAACGCCAAGCCAGGACATGCATCTGCATGCTGGATCTGTTCCTGAAGACCATGTTGACTGACAATTGCTGCTTCTCTTTCTCATTAGTACTGCCTCTCTGGACACAAAAGACGGTCAGCTCCTACTGTCTACCTTGCGGCTTTCTCAATACAATCTTTGATAGCTGGGCATAATGGCTCACACCTGAAATCCCAACACTATAAAGGCAGAGACAGGATGATCCATGAGAAGTTGAGGCCAGCCTGGGCTACATAGTGAATTCCAAGTCACAGAGTAAGACCTTAGTCTCAAAACCAACGAACCAAATAAACACATACCCATCAACTTCCAACAACGAAAAGCCATATGCATCGTTTGGTGGCAAAAAAAAAAGAAGAGGCTGGGCATAGAGGTGCAGACTTTTGATCCCAGAACTCACAGAGGCAGGTGGATCTCTGTGAGTTCAAGTCCAGCCTGGTCTATATGTCAAGTTCCAGGACAGTCAACCATAGGGAGACCTTGTCTCAGAGTTGGGTAGGAGAGGAGGAAGAGGAGACTAGGTTAGGGAATGATGATTATAGGTAGTCTCATCATCTAGTAGTCAGGATATAAAGACAGGTGGATCCGTAGTTAAAGATCGTTCTGTGCTATAGTAGTTTGCGACCAGAATGGTATACACAAGACTGTCACACACAAACAGAATATAGACACAGCAAATCAAGGCTGAATGTTTTTTATTTTTTAATCACTCTCTCCTAGATAGTTTTTGGTGGCCACAAGAATTAAACAGGCCTTACAGACTTCACAAACAAGTCCCTCTGATTATCACTGATTAGCTTCTACATGCCCTTCCTTCCCAAGACTGGATCCATGGAGGGGAAAAGAGAAATGACCAGTACCAGGCAACCACTGCTCCAGTGCTGTGAGGGGTTGGGTCGGGAGGCAAACCCTGGTCATCAATGGATCTGTAGTCCTTTTGTACAGATATCTGGCAAGGGTGACGTGGGGCCATTCCTCAGGGCACAGCTGTGATAATGCTTATATGGAGGTTGGGCTTGGGCAGTAGTGCCCTCCCAGATTCTCCCTTCAGGCTTCTTGGAGTAAGGGACATGCAGCCGGACGGCCTTAGCCTGGCCTGACCTTGCTGTTAGGGACTCTGTCCCCGGTAACCATAAAGATGGCCTGTTTGTGGAACTTTTCTCTTCCCAGCTGCCTCCTCTCCCTGCTGCTGCTCCTCCAGTTGTCATGCAGCTATGCAGGTAAGCAAGCGTGCTCATTACAGCTCTGCAGATCTTGGAGCAGAAAGGGAGTATCCTTGGCTAACCTCTTTTAATCATCCTCAAATGGCTATATGAATTTCCTATCTACACTTGGGTCTGCTGGCGTGGTCTTTCTCTTTAGAGACTTTTCTGACCTTTTGAGGACTAAAATCCAAACCTTTCCCCATTCATATGGTGCTGGGAATCAAACTCAGGGCCTGGTGCAAACTAAGTTCATGCTTCACTACTAAGCTCTAGCTGTAGCCCTAGTTTCTCTTTTTTCATCTTTCAAAAGAAGAACACTAACTTCTTGGAGTTACTGTCAGAGTTAAGTGAGAGTGTTTTGCATTTTGCACATTAAGGCAATGCTTGTTTGTAGTAAATCTCAATAAATGTTTGTTGAGGGTCAGTGAGATGGCTCAGTGGACAAATGTGCTTGCCTCTAAGCCTGAATGCTAAAACGAAACAACACAAATTAAATATTTAAAAAAAAACAAAACCACATGACGTTATAGCACTGTGTTATGTTTGAGAACTTGTTCCACAGAGTAAGGCAGCGATACGTTCTTATACAGTGTTACGTTTGAGAACTTGTTCCACAGAATAAGGCAGCGATACGTTCTTATACAGGAGCCTGTTCTCCCACTAAGAGAAGAAATAAAGAAACAGTAGACAGAGTTCCATCTCAGGGAGCCATGTGATTGATTACGCCCTAGCCCAGGAACCCTCTGTGGGCATCCTGGAATAAGGAAGGGCCCAGCTTGCTTGCTAGTAGCTGATGCTCACTGGAGAGATGCTCAGAGCAGGTTCCAGAGCTGGCATGAGGCTGAAGGTACAAATGAAAAGAAGAGACTTCGTAAATAAAGGTTAGAGAGATGGCTTTGTGGTAAAGAGTATTCCTCTCTTACAAGAGACTGGAGTTTAGTTACCAGTACCCACATCCATGGGATGGCTCCCAACAACTGTAGAGCACTGGGAAGCACTTAGAAGTAGTAGGCCACATGACAAGGAGGAGACAAGCTTCTGAGCTGAGAAGTCAGAGATGGACAGAGCTGGTAGAAAAGTGGAAGCCATTGTCCAGATAGTTTCATGGTAGAGCATTCTGTCCTAGACATTCACAACATATATTTTACTAGAAACTGTTTACTTTGTATTAGTTTAAAGTAAATAAATAAATAAATAATAAATACAATTTTAAAAAGAGCCCTACTGAGGCTCATGAATTCCATTTAATATTCCCAAACCTGGCATGGTGGAACATTTGTGGGATAGAAGCAGAAGGACCAGAAATTCAAGTCATTCTCAGCTACATGGAAAATTAAGGCCTGCTTGAGCTATAAGCATTTCTTAAAAAAAAAAAAAAATGAGGAGAGGCATTGAAGGTACGATTCAGCAGTTAAGCACTCTTGCCGTTCTTGCAGAGGATCCGAGGTAGGGTTCCCAGCACCATCATCTGTGTGGTAGCTCACAGCTACCTGTAACCTCAGCTCCAGGGGACCTCATAGCCTCTTACAGATTCTAAGAGTAGCTGCACAAAGGTGGCATATGTTCACCCACTCTGACACAGATGCAAAACCATTACAAGAAAAATTGATTGTCCTAAGCTAAGTGTGGTGGCACATGCTCAAAATTCCAGCACTTAAAAAAGTGAGATAGGGGGATTGCTGTTGAGTTCAAGACCAGCCTAAGCTATAGAGCGAGACCCTGTCTCAAATTTAATAAATGGGGGCTAGAGAGATGGCTCTCTGGTAAAGAGTATATACTCTTACAAAGGACTGGAGTTCGGTTGACTCACAACAACCTATAACTACGGAACCAGGGGGGACAAATGCCTCTGGTCTCTGAAGTTACCTGCACTCTTGTGTGTACTAATGTAGACAATTTACACACACACACAGGCACACACACACACACACTTTAAAAATAAAACAATCACTAGGTGCAGTGGTATACAGCTTTGATCCTAGCACTTGGGAGGTAAAGGCAGGCAGATCTCTGTGAGTTCCAGGCCAGCCAAGGCTGCATAGTGGGACACTGTCTCAAAAATAAATAAAATAAAAATGAAAAATCATGTTTCCTTCCTCTCACTCTTTTTGAATCAGCTTTCCAATGATGGATGAATTTGTCACACCTGACTCTTGTTTTGTTGTTGCTGTTGTTGTTTTCCCCCCCCTTGTTTTTTTTTGTTTGTTTTGTTTTGTTTTGTTTTTTTGAGACAGGGTTTCTCTGTGTAGCCCTGGCTGTCCTGGAACTCACTCTGTAGACCAGGCTTGCCCGGAACTCAGAAATCTGCCTGCCTCTGCCTCTCGAGTGCTGGGCTGACTCTTGCTTTCGTTGCTGTTGTTATTTTTCCTCTCTTTGGTGTCTTGGACAGGGCAGTTCAGAGTGATAGGACCAGGGCATCCCATCCGGGCATTAGTTGGGGATGAAGCAGAGCTGCCGTGCCGCATATCTCCTGGGAAGAATGCCACGGGCCTGGAGGTGGGATGGTACCGTTCTCCCTTTTCAAGAGTGGTTCATCTCTACCGAAATGGCAAGGACCAAGACGCAGAGCAAGCACCTGAATATCGGGGACGCACAGAGCTTCTGAAAGAGACTATCGGTGAGGGAAAGGTTACCCTCAGGATCCAGAACGTGAGGTTCTCAGATGAAGGAGGCTACACCTGCTTCTTCAGAGATCACTCTTACCAAGAAGAGGCGGCAATGGAGTTGAAAGTGGAAGGTGAGTCCTCCAAGGTCATGAGCAGTATGACCTGCGGGGTAGCTGACCTCTCTTCATTCTTCAATCATTCAGCTGAGATAAGGTCTTCCTACCTAATCACAACACTTCTGAGATCAATTCCAAAGGAACAGACACATCAGTAAACAGGGACGCCTATGCTGTGGCTGTTGGTTATTTTGTTATTTGGATCAGGAAAGAAACTGGAATCAAAGTCGGTTTTCATGGCTAAGAAGGTGACGTTAGATAAAAGATGGTATCTAAGCTAGACAAATGCTTTTGCACGTCAGTTTTTGTTTTGTTTTGTTGTTTTTTGTTTTTTGGGTTTTTAAAAAGATTTAGCAGGGCGGTAGTGGCGCACGCCTTTAATCCCAGCACTTGGGAGGCAGAGGCAGGCAGCTTTCTGAGTTCGAGGCCAGCCTGGTCTACAGAGTGAGTTCCAGGACAGCCAGGGCTATACAGAGAAACCCTGTCTCAAAAAAAAAAAAAAAAAAAAAAAAAAGACTTATTTATTTATTTTATGTGTATGAGTCACTGTAGCTGTACAGATGGCCATGAGCCATCATGTGGCTGCTGGGAATTGAACTCAGGACATCTGCTTGCTCTGGCCCTGATCACTCCTGCCCTGCTCCCTCCAGGGTAATACACTGTAGCTGGCTTCACACGTACCAGAAGAGGGCATCAGATCTCATTATGGATGGTTGTGAGCCATCATGTGGTTGCTGGGATCCGAACTCAGGACCTTCGGAAGAACAGTCCACGCTGAGCCATTTCACCAGCTCATTGTTTTTGTTTTTACACGATGGCTTTTCAACATGCAGCCCTGGCTGGCCTGGAACTCATTCTATAGCCCGGGTTAGCCTCAGACTCACAACAGTCCTCCTGTCTCCCTCCTAAGAGCTAGGAGCTGGGATTAAAGGCATGTGCCGCCACAACTAGCTTTTTATATCTATAACTTAGGCAATCCTCCAGCCTCAGTCTCTGACGTGCTGGGACTAAAAGCATGAGTCACCGTGCTCAGCTTAAAACGATTACTTTAGAAACATGCCGATAGCTTGGAAGCTTGGGTGCTTCCCATGAGAGCTTGTTGAGTAATATAAGCTAGCCATAGAATATAAGGAACAAAAATATATCCCTGTATTTGAGTGTGGACATATATATATATATGTACATATATATATATGTATATGTATATATGTATATACTCAATATGTACATATGCATATATGTGTGTGGATTATATAACAGGAATATAATTTGTGGTATGTGTATGTGTGTGTAATATATGGCAGGGATAATTCAGTTGGTAGCGTTCTTACCTAGAATGGAGGCAACCATGGGTTCAGTCCCCAGCATAAACTGATCTTAGAACCTGAAGCCTGTAGCCGTAGCACTTAGGAGTTCAAGCCAAGAGGGTGAGAAGTCAGACACTAACCTAGAATACAAGAGACTGTCTCAAACAAAACAAAATAAAACCAAGAAGCTACAGAGATGGCTCAGTGCTTCAGAGCTTTTGCTGGTCTTGCAGAGGTCCAGAGTTGGGTTCCAGGACCCATATAACTCCAGTTCTGGGGGATCTGATGCCTTCTCTGGCCTCCACAGGCCAATACACCCACACAAATATACACATAAATAAAAATTAAGCAGAGGCACCCAGTAGTGGAGGAGACCTGTAGTTTCAGCGACACTGCTTTTTTTTTTTTTTTTTCTTATAACTTCATTTTCAGTATGCTTTGTGTGGTGGCTGATTTTGGAGTTACTTATTATTATTTGTCCTGCCTCAGAGTGGTTAAACCGTGGATAGGGAAACAGACAGGAGTGCTGAAAGTTAATTGCGATGTAATTGAAGAACAAAAGTGTTGTGAGCGCTGGGCCTCTGATCCTTTCCCTTCCTCCTCAGCACCTGCAGTGTGAGCATCAGACAATCCATCACTTCTGTATCTGAGGTGGGGGTGACTGTTGCCAGGCTGAGACCAGAAGATGCATTGTGTGCCCAGTAACAAAGCGCTATTTCTAGAGACAGCTTGCAGGGACATGAAAATAGCTGTGTGCCACAGAATGTTCTTCAGACAGCTGGGTTTTTTTTTTTTTTTTTTTTTTTTTTTTGGCTAGTGAATTTTTACTCACACAAAAAGTGGAAGGTCAAAACTTTAGCATACAGATTTTTTTTTCTCTCTTCCTGATCAGCAAATTCTCAGCTCATCTGTCAACTTCAGGACACTCATTGAGGCCCAACAAATTTCAAGTAAGAAAGATGGGGTGAGTGGAACAGAACGCACACTCGTTAAAAACAGTGCCTCAGGGGAGAATGCTTTCCTTTAAGTTGGTTTCCACATTCCAAATTCCTCTAATCAGATTGCCTGAGAGAGAGAGAGAGAGAGAGAGAGAGAGAGAAAGAGAGACAGACAGACAGACAGACACAGAAACACAGAAAGAGAGAGAGACAGAGACAGACAGAAACAGAGACACAGAGAGACACAGAGAGAGACAGAGACAGAGAGTGGTTGGTCTGAAACCACTGAATAATATTTGGAGAGTTGTAGTGGGAGGTAGAGGCTAGAGGACAAAAAGTTCAGGACAAACTTGCCCTGTTAACAAAACAAAACAAACAAACAAAAAACAATGACCACATCATCTCTTTTAGAAACAAGCTCACTTTACCAACATTTCCACTCTATGTCACCCTTCTTTTTCATTGAGACATGTCTTACAGCTTAGCCTATGAGTTGCAGCAATCCTCCTGCCTTAGACTCCAGAATGCTGGGGTTACAAGTGCGTAGCACCATGCCTGGGTGTGTCAGTATTTTTAAAATCTTGACGTTGGTTCCCTTATTCAACCCAACCTATTGCAGCACAGGCTCTGTCGTCTGCACAGGGTGTCGAGGAAGCAGTCTGAGTGACGTGTTCCCTCTTCCTTTCAGATCCCTTCTATTGGATCAACCCCGGTGTGCTGACTCTCATTGCCCTTGTGCCTACACTCCTCCTGCAGGTCTCTGTAGGCCTTGTATTCCTCTTCCTGCAGCACAGACTGAGAGGTATGGGTCTGTCAGGATCGTTTCCTGGTTCTTAGGGACTGTCAATCTTTAAGTGGTCTCAGTTCAGAACTACATGGCAGGTTCTACTGAACCATTTACCTTGCATCTACCTGTGAAGCAATACTGATAGCCTTGTTGCTGAGGAGGAAACTGAGTCTAGGTGTGGTTCGATGACTTGCTCAGATGACACGTTGCAGGCAGGAGAGCTCTGCCCTCCATAGTCCTTAGCAGCTTCATGAAACTGGGTGAGTAGTCTCTTCAAAGTCAGTCAGGTCTAAAATGCTAGGCATTTAAAAAAAATAAATCTTAAGGGCTAGAGAGATAATTCCATGCCTAAGAGCAATGGTTCCTTTTTTTTAGAGGACCGAGAACCCATATCAGACAGCTTACAACTATCTGTAACCATGATGTAACAACCATCTAGCTCCATGGGATCCAACATCTCTGGCTTCCTCAGGCCCCTGCAGTCATGTACATATACCTACATGCAGACACACACATGAATATATATTTTTTGTGTGTGTGTGCTTGCCTATATGTGCACATGTATGTGTCGGTACTGTAAGGGGCCAGAAGAGTCTCAGAGAACCTGGAAGTGGAACTCTAGGTGGTTGTAAGATGCTCTGTGTAGGTACTAAGAACTGCACTCCAGGTCCTATGCAAGAGCTGCAAGCACTCTTAACCCTGAGCCATGTCTCCAGCCCCACTACTTCCTGTTTTAATAAAGATTCTGAAATGAAAGTTTTTGCTACATGGAATGTATTTAAAAAAAAAAAAAAAAACTGTCTCCCCTGTCTTTTCCATTCAACTGTGGACATAAATTCAGCTGTAGAGGAAGTTGTTTTGTGCCCAGAGCCTGCAGTCAGAGTCTCCTTGTGCTGTGTCCTTCCCAGACCAAAACATGAGTTCTTGAATTTCCACCTTCTTCTGCTGATAAGAGAATATGGCAGCAAGGAGGGTTTGGGCCATGGAAAGGACACAAGTATCAGATCAACGACAGTTATGCACAATAGGCCGGTGTTCTACACTGTACTACATCCCCAGCCCCACAGTGAGGGTCTTTGTTTGTTTTTTTTGTTGTTGTTGTTGGTTTTTTTTTACCCAGAATTTCTGGTTACCTACTCCATGGCAAAGAAAAGGCTCTCCATCATCATGGCTGAATAGAGCAGGAATGAGCTAGGCATCCAACTCTACTGTAGACACCAACTATGACAAAAATCCTTAAGTTCTCGAGTCTCCAACTAGGGGCAGCATTTTCCTCTTTTTTTTTTTTTTTTTTTTTTTTTTTTTTTTTTTTTTTTTTTTTTTTTTTTTTTTTTTTTTTTTTTTAGCATTTTCCTCTTAAACTGTGGGAATATTACAGAGGAAAGTGTCCAATGCACATGCCATCATAAAGTAGCTGCTCACTAAATATATAGTTTCTCCTCCAGGTGGGATATGGGTTTATATTTACAAAATGGCAATCTTCTTGGCCATGTGAACTGAGCAAGGAGTAACGGAAGAAATGATAAACCCTTATGGTATAGGGCCAGAGAGACAGCTCAGAGGCTAAAAGCCTCTACTGCTCCTACAGAGGACTCAAGTTCTAGCCCTAGCACCTATCAGGCAACTCATAACCACCCATAACATTAGGAGATCTGACAACCTTTTCTGGACTCTAGGGGCACACATACTCATGTGTACACGCAGACACACACACAAACACACACACACACACACATACACACACACTCACTCACTGAGACACAGATAGAGTTAAAAATAATAAAATTAAAAAGAAAAAACTAACTGTGTGATTTGAGCATTGCAGGTTCCTAAGGGACAGTTCTGAAGACTTTTGCATTCTTAAATGCAAAAAGTTTTGGAGGGTCTAGTTGTGAACTGCAGCTATTTGTTAGACCTTTGACCAAAGAACAGTGGGCCCTGTTCTTCTAGAAGGTCAGTCTCTCCAGCCGAGCAAGCACTTTTGGGAGGGACACATATGGAGTTGTAAGAAAAGGGGCCAGCTAGATTAGCATAATCTGCCCTGACAATCAGCCCTATCTTTGCTGGAACAGACAGACAGGAAGCCAATCACCATCAGTTCCAGGCTCTTGTGGTCTTTATTTCATTATTCAATCAGACAATATTCACAGAAAGAGGCTGAATTCTTGGTTTTAAATGTAGAGCTCTTCCTACTCTCCTAAGACGCTCTCGGGCCATCAAAAAATTCCCCACACAAAGGTCCACGGTGCTGGGTGTGGAAGGAAGGGTCCTCCTACTGTCAGATCAGGAACTTAAAAAACTGCTTTTTTTTTTCTATTTTAGGAAAACTTCGTGCAGAAGTAGGTGAGTTCCAGGCACCCTCCCTCCCCAATCCCTCCTCTGATCTTTTTAGCTTAACCAAAATGTCCCTCTCTTCAGATGAGTTCTGCCTCTCCCCCAATGCTCCACCCTCCCTTCAATTGGGAACCTTAATATTTAAAACCATAGACAGCTAAAAATTAGAAATTGTTTTACCTGAGTTCTTTCAGCACGGTTTACTTTGCCTCAGGGCTAGAACCAGCTTTGAGGGATTTAGATAGATCCAAGGAAGGGGCTCCCTCTCAGCTCCTTACTGAGTCTGTTCTTATTTGTTCTTTTCAGAGAATCTCCATCGGACTTTTGGTAAGTTCAGGCATATCCCAAGCCTCCTATGCCACTGTGGGATTTCACTAGTGGCCTGGGGAACTAGGATGAGTGGCTTTTTGTAAGGCCCCTCTACCTTTTCTCTTCGAATTCAAGATCTATAGGAACATAGCAAACATTTATGTACCATATTCCAGTGTCAGGCCCTACACTGATTTTTACAAATTGTAAAACTTATCGTATAAGTGGATAAAGAGGTCCTTTGCACATAAAATTTCTTGCCCAGTGGGAAAAAATGAAATATAATTGAATAAGACACAACCACTGGGGCTAAAGACATGACTCAGTAGTTAAGAGCACCTGCTGCTCCCCTAGAGGACCTAAGTTCTATTTCCTGACCCTACAGCAAACAGCTGTACACACAAGGCGTCCATATGTAAGAAAATAAAATTTTGAGTTGTGGTCTTACTGTGTAGCCCTGGCTAACCTGGAATTCACTATGAACAACAGGTTGGCCTTGAACTCACAGAGCTCCACCTGCCTCTGCTTCCCCAGTGTTGGGATTAAAGAAAGGCACGTGCTATACTTATGTGGCAGAGTTAGTTTTCAGGAGTACAGTCCAAGCACATGATCCATCAGGGAAGGCTTCTCTGAGGAGAAAGTAAAGTCTCACTGGTAACTTTCTTTTGAGTCAGGGTTTCATGTGGCTATGCTGCCCTTCAAACTATGTCATGAAGGAAGGCCTTGGGTTTCTGATCCTTCTGCCTTCAACTCCCAAGTGCTGGTAAATGCATATTCAAGCATGCATGCCCCAACTAGAATGTTAATTCCTCAAGAATCATGTTTGCATTTTCTTCACTTCACATTGCAGAGTTCTTAAGGACACCACCAGCAACAGAGGAATATCCAAACATTTGTTGAATAGATTCCATACAATTAAAAAATAACATTAAGCAGAGCACAGCAAAGTCCTGCTCTGATCAATCTTCCTAGACATAAACAGCCTTTCCTTCGGAAGCCAGATGTAACCCTGTTCAGGTCTCCTGGTATTTGGCTACACCCTAGCACCTGACATTGGACCAGTATATGGACGTCACACGTGTAGTCTTTGAACGTATTTTATTACCCATGTGGAGGAGGTAAGTGTGGGCAAGTGCTCACACAGAGGTCAGAGGATAATATAAAGGAGTTGGTTCTTTCCTTCCATCTTGTGAGTCTGGGAATCAAACTCAGGTCTTCAGGTTTAGCAGCAAGTGCCCTTATCAGCTAAGCCATCTCACTGATGCCATTTCCATTGTGTTTTGAAATATCTGTCTGCATGCTGTGCTGGGGATCGAACTCAGAGCTCTGTAAAAGCTACAAGAATATAGCTCTACAAACTGAGCTACCTTCCCAACCCCAGGATTTTACTTATAAGATTTGAATGTCTAAATTCTTTTTTTTTTTTTCCCCGAGACAGGGTTTCTCTGTGTAGCCCTGGCTGTCCTGGAACTCACTGTGTAGACCAGGCTGGCCTCGAACTCAGAAATCTGCCTGCCTCTGCCTCCCAAGTGCTGGGATTAAAGGTGTGTGCCACCACTGCCCAGGTGAATGTCTAAATTCTTAACCATGTTTGTATCTTGAAATCATAAACACAACCAGTGCTAATACCAGTTTTTGACTTTTTTTTTTCCTTTTTGAGATTGCATCCCTAGCCTGCTGCTTATATCGTTAGTATAAGAAAACCTTACCGTGCTCGCTTCGGCAGCACATATACTAAAATTGGAACGACACAGAGAATGGTCCCTGCGCAAGGATGACATGCAAACTTGTCAAGTGTTCCATATTAAAAAAAAAAAAAAAAAAAAAAAAAAAAAAAAAAAAGAAAGAAAGAAAACCTTGCCTTTTTTTCTTTCTCTTTTTTCCCCTTTGTCTCCATGTCCTCCCCCCGTCCCCCAACCCTCTGCCACGTGGAGAAAAAAAAGAAAAGAAAACCTTAGAGAAAGCAGGGTTTGATGACTGGTATCCCAGTACCCAGAAAGCTGAGGCAGGAGGATTTCTCAAATTCAAGGCCAACCTGAGATACACAGCAAGAACCTCTCTTCAGACAACCCCCCCCCCAAAAAAATCCCACAAACAAAAATGCTAGAGATGGGGGTGAGGGAGGGTTAGTGTGTGACTGAACAGGAGCAATGCATGAAAGCGTCACACAACCTATTGTTTTCTATACTAAATCAGCGAAAAAGAAAAAGCTAAATTCAACTAGATGGAAATAAAAGCACAGCGCACCTCATCCAAATTCATGGACTCTACAGCGCATTGTCCCCAGAGTCCTTTGTCCTTTGGGGGCTAGAGGTTAAGAAAAGCGGGTGTGGCAGAGAGGGAAACACCTTGTTCTGTTTTACCATTCAGATCCTCACTTCCTGAGGGTGCCCTGCTGGAAGATAACACTGTTCGTTATTGTGCCTTTTCTTGGACCCCTGGTTGCCTTGGTCATCTGCTACAACTGGCTACACCGAAGACTGGCAGGTTCCGTGTCTGCGCAGTAAATGGGACCACTATGCAGCAGGGAACTCGGGCAGACCAGAACGGGAAAAGAGTGGAACCAAAGTTCTACTACATTCCAGGGCTGGAAATCTTCATGCTGTCCCAATGCTCGCCATTAGAATCCTCAGGAAAACTGAGAACCACTTAAAGAGATGCATAGTCCTCTTAATGGATAGGGAGGGTTGTCTGGGGAGGTGGTGGTGGTTGGGGTGTAGGGGGGTGGACTCCCACTGGTCACCCATCGACTCATCTCTCTTTGTTTACAGGACAATTTCTTGAAGAGCTAAGTAAGTTCTAACACCCCTCTTCACTCTTGAGACACTCATTATCCAGCCCTACAAAGCACTGTGCAAACCAGACTGGTCTGGAAACTATGGCAATCCACTTCTTGTCTCCAAGTGCTACTGTCACAAGCATGTACCACCGTACCCAACCATCTTAAATCCAGCACAGGGAACATGGTTACTGAGGGACTATAATCCCAGGAAAGGCTGGAATGACTCCTCCTGTGAGGGGAAAGGGAAGGGAATTAACAAGACACGTTTTCAGTACCAGAAAGGCTGCTGAGCCACTCTTACCTGTTCACTTAATAGCCTTTAGTGCCCCTTAGCCAGAATCCCACTTCTGCAGCCTCCTTTAACATTCTCCATAATAGTTATCCTCAACCTCACCTCCCTTCAAGACCAACCAGGAGGTTGAGGGTAATGGGGTTGAGATAACATGACCCCTGTGAACTTTCTATCTCCTAGGTGCAATGACTTCATAAAAAGAACCCACTGGAA
Source organism: Mastomys coucha (assembly GCF_008632895.1). NCBI lineage: Eukaryota > Metazoa > Chordata > Mammalia > Rodentia > Muridae > Mastomys > Mastomys coucha. Next base: position 51,715,386 of record NW_022196909.1, on the reverse strand, counting down.
GATTTTAAGTCACTTGTCTTTTTTTTCTAGGAAACCCCTTTTGAGTGATGGTGCATCTTCCTGGAGCGAAGGAGAGCCTGGCAGGTCCTTGGGGATGCCTCTTCTGGCCTCTTTGTTATGGACATATTCCAATCTACATCTACAGACACACTCTGGATCCCGAATAGAACTTGATTTCCCTCCCTCAACTGTGTCTTTCCTCAGCTCCTTCCTCTAACTTTTGACTTCCACATCTTTTTTACTGTCTTAGTCTGCCTCTAGAAAACACTCCATGGCTAAAGCCAGGCAGTCTATCAGGAGACACCTATGCACCAAAGTGATACAAGAGTGATTCTGCCAGCCGGGATACCCAGCACTTCAACATCATTATGAACTACAGAATATCAACTCTGCAAACAGATATTTCTTCCAAGACAAGTCTTGACTGGGAGGAATATCAATGCGGAGAGTAGGAGGTCAGGAACAGAAAAGCTCATAATACCAGGAAAAGCTAAGTGACCCAGGGTATGAATATGGGAGCCTGAACCAAAACCTGGAGCAAAGACTCAAAAGAATATTGATCAGAGAAACACCATCTTGCTTTGGCAGCCTGGTGGGAGGACCTTGAGAAGCAAGGGCTGAGAACTGGATCTGCTACCCCATGTTCCACACCTTGGTGTCCCTCATACTCCTGCCTCTCATTTCCTCCCTCCTATTTCTCTGAGTACCATGTGGTTTTTTTTTGTTTGTTTTGTCTTTTTCTTGCAACAATTACTACTTGGTGGTCTACCAGACAAGCTAGGTGCTAATGAATAATACAAGTTTCTCTGTGCATACTTTTCTTTCCTTGTGTATTTCCTTCATCATCCACTGCTCTCCTGCTCAAACCTCCTGATGGCAGGGGTCAATCTTCAGGAAAAGAAAAAAAAAAAAAAAAAAAAAAAAAAGACCTCCCTTTGACCCTCCCACCCACTTCTTTTATTTTTAAAAATTTTATTTACTTTGTGGGGTAGGGAGAGGGGGGTCCTGCAGGGGCATGTGTGAAGTCAGGAATCAGTCCTCTTCCTCTGTCCCAGAGGTCTCAGGGTTCAAACTCATGAGGTCATCGTCGGTGGAAACCTCCATTGCCCACTGATCCGCCTCATCATCATCCTCAGACAGGTCTTCTCTTTCAGGATTCTCTCTGTATGCACATTTCCGTCTTCTCTTTCTGGATTCCATCCTTCTTCCTGAGGATTCCCTTACTTTAAAAATATTTCCCTGCGCAACAGGTTCATGAAGATAGCCAAGCAAATAACCCAGGATTTCCCAGCATTTACTGAATCTGATTGGTCTTCGGCAGCACAGGTGATCCAGCAAGCTCTCCTTTCCCCTAAAGGAGCTGTCACAGACGGGGCAATTGTAGATCTTTTGCATCCTGAGTGTGTTGGATGAGTGGGCCTCTCTGCAGCAGACGTGCTGGTTGGGTTGGCGTCTGAAGTGGATCTTGAGGTGGCTTAAGAGACAGGTTCTCAGGGTAAAAGTTATGTGACAATAGGGACAAGAGATCTTTTCTCTTGAGCGGATCGCCGGAACAGAGTTGGATCTGACATTCAGGGACGAGGCTCCGCTGTTCCGTGCCTTAGCCCTGGCCACTGGTCCCTGGATCACTTTCACATACTTGAGGGCCGCCGCTTGGGATCTAGTTGTAGGAGGAACCCTACTCTTCCACTTCTGGTTGCTAGGCCCAGGCTTGTTTTGGTGTACCTTCAGGTGGCGGTTGACCTCAGACTGATCCCGGAAGCACTTTCCACACTCAGGGCATGAACGGGGCCTGTAACCTAAATGAGCACGTCGGTGACGGCTCAGGCCAGAAGCATCCCGGTAAGTCTTGCCACAGAGATTGCACGAGAAAAGTCTCTCTCCACGATGCTGAGACTTGTAGCGGCTTTGTGAATTGGTGACTGCCAGCCTCCGGGACCTCACAGGAAACTGGTGACTAAAGAGGAAGGTGTTCTTTTTGAAACATTTGCCACAGGTCAGACAGAAAAAGAATGGTCCACCTTTGAATACCCCTGTGCAACTGGAGGGCTTGTCCGCATCACCATCCTTATGTTCGGGACCCGGGGTAGGTTCTTGAGGTTTATTCTTGCTTCCTGTAGTAGAGGAGGGAAAAAACACAGTTCACTATGAGAATGCCAGCACAGTACAAGCCACTTTCCCTTTTCCCAAGCTTTAAAATGCAACCATTCGCCCTTGGACCTCATAGGCTAGAAATAGGGAAAAAAAATAATAAAATAATGGCTAGTAAAAATTTCATAGGCATCTTCTATAATTTCATATATCTAAATACCAACTTACATCATTGAAATCCATCTTCCCACTCTCAATATGACTCATATGCTCACAGATACTCCACAGATAACGAAGCAGTAACCCTCCCCTCATCCCTGACCACACGCACGTCAGCCAAGTACACAATATTAAATGGAGAATTCCCTACTGTAAGACCACATTCACATCACTTTTAAATTATAGATAATTATTCCATCTTATTAGTATTTTGGTTTATTACTTTATCTAGTACAGAAAACAGAACTTAGGACCTGGAGATATGGCTCAGTATAGCACAGCACTTGCCTAGTATACAGAAAGCCTGGGGTTCAATTCCCCAGCTCTGTAAAAACAAAAACCATGCAAATAGGCCTCAGTACTATGTGTGGCTGCAGCTTCAGGAACCACCTGAACAAAAAAATACTTTCAGATAACAGAGAGCTCACCTCCCAGTGTTGGGGAAGCAACACACAGACACACACAGATGTACCAGTGAGCTACATCTCTCGCCCAAAGGAAGACTATTGTATCATGAAAATTGATACTTGTAATTACTAATAATTGAATTGGAGTAAGAAGCAACACACCAGGACTGTCTGAGCCGGGAAGTGTGGCCAACCTAAATTAACATTCCTCTCAGTTCCTTAACTCCTATCTCTGGGGACAAGCTTATCCTTCGACAGATCAACATTGTCAAGATCTTGTTTCTCACTTCTCCCAGTTAGTGTCAAAGGGTGACACTAACTGAGGGGCTCACATGCAATCTCTTGATTCCTGGAAACTAGACTGCTTGTTTTGAAAATCTTGGCTATTTATTACGAAGCCAGTGGACTTAGAACTTTGATCTCAGGGTTTCCTCTAGTCCCAAGTCTAACACAGATGGGAAGATACTGAGCCTGGTGCACTAGGTCAGCTCACCATGCTGGGACTGTCCTGGGTCTTTTTTTATCCTCCTCTCTCCTCTGCATTTTTTTTTTTTTAATTACACTTTCGCTATTTTGCATGCATGTGTGCAAGGATACACATACCGCGGCACGCTTATGGAGGCCGGCAACTTGTAGGATTGGTTTTCTCTATACACCAAGTACATTCAAATTCCAGTTGTGAGCCTTGGTGGCAGGCACTCCTAACCACTGAGCCATTTTGCCGGCCCTTGGTTCTGTGAGATGATAGGCCCCCAAATACATGGTGAAATCAAGGTGTTGGGGTTACAGATGTGAGCTACCACACCCAGTTTCCTTTACAATTCTCACCCGTTGTCTTTGGAGAACAGAGACCTGATCTCTGTCCTTTTCCTTTTTGTAAGCTGTTCCAATCTGGTTTAGGCAAAAAAATATTTTAGCTCTAAGTGGAGTCATATTTTGGGTGGGGAGGAGGGCATGGCTTTGTTGGTTTTGGCAACAAGGTATCCATGTACAATGCAAGCTGGCTCTGAATTATCTCCATCCTTCTGAGTGAGATGCACTACCAAGACTGTCTGCAGTGTGGAAATGAAGCAATGTGGTCCCATGCTAAGCCCCATTACGTCTTATGCAGACAACAGGCTTGCCTTAAGAACATTAATCTAGGGCTGGCAAGATGGCTCAGCAGGTAAGAGCACTGACTGCTCTTCCAAAGGTCCTGAGTTCAAATCCCAGCAACCACATGGTGCCTCACAACCACCCATAATGAGATCTGATGCCCTCTTCTGGTACTGATGCCCTCTTCTGGTACTTCTGGTCTGAAGACAACTACAGTGAATTACACCGGAGGGAGCGGGACTGGCAGAGGTTCAATTCCCAGCAGCCACACACATGATGGCTCAAGGCCACCTGTACAGCTACATTGTACTCATACACATAAAATAAATAAATCTTTAAAAAAAAAAAAAAAAAAAAATTTAAAAAAAAAAAAAAAAAAAAGAACATTAATCTAGGGCTAGCAGCTCAATGCACCTGTCCATCTTGTAGAGGATTTGATACTGTTTCCAGTAACTGGTGGCTCACAACCATCCCTAACTCCAGTTTCAGGGGATCCCATCCCCTCTTCTAACCAGTATGGACGCCAACATTCTTATAAAATAAACCTTTAAAATGTGGGGGTTTGTTTTTAAAGGACATTAAGACACTTGGTTGCAGCTTCTAGTATAATGCCTCACACACAAGAGTGACTAAATATCGGTTGGATATACAGGCAAGGTATTTTTTGAGGTCGTTTCACAATGTAGTCCAAGCTGGCCTCAATCTCTATAACCAAGGTTGGCGTTTAGTTTGCAATCTTCCTGCATCAGATCCAGGAATGTTGGGAGTGTTGGAAGTCTTGGAATTACAGGCTTTTGTCAACAAACCAGGCCAGACAGGCAAATTTGCATATTTTCACAATATAATTAAAATAATAAAAGTGTTGCCCTGGGGTTGGGAAAGTAGCTCAGTAGATAACACTGCTTACCACACAGTCACAAGCACTAGAGTTTGATTCTCAGAACGCACATTAAGAAGGCCAGATGTAATGGCACTTAGATGTAAAACCCAGCACCATGAAGCATAAAAAGGCAGATACTTAGGGCTCACTGGTCAGTCAGCCTAGCAGAATCAGTGAGACCCAACACAATACGAAACGAAAAGTGCAGAGTGGTTGTATCCTGAAGAAGGAAGCCCAGATTTGACCCTGGCTTCCATGTGAGCATATCAGCGTACATATACATAAACACATATACAACATTATCTTTATTCCTGGGTTGCTTTTTTTTTTCAGGTTTATTTTTTGTGACTTTACGTGTTTTGCCTGCTTATATATATGGATATACGTGTATTTGTGTAGATATGTATATATGTATGTGAACCACATTCATGTCTTCATGTCTGCTGTCCATAGAAGTTAGAAGATGTGGGACCCCTGGAATTAGAGTTCCAAATGTTTCTGAGCCACCATGTGAAGGCTAGAAACTGAACTCAGGTCCTCTGCAAGAACAAGTACTCTCTCAACCCCTAAGTCACCTCTCTGGACCCATGCAGGTAGTCCAGGCTGGCCTTAAAGTTGCTATGTAGCTGAGAATTGCCCTAACCTGGTATCCTACCTCTGTTTCCAAGCCCAGTTTGTCATTTAAGTTTTGATTTCTTTTACTTTTACCTCTGAACTTTGTGACTCGGATCTTTCAGGCTGACTCTGGTCTATCTAAGTAGAAACGCCAACCATATTTTCTAAGGCTCAAGGACAGGGAGAATGCTGAGGGAGTCACAGTCTCTTACCGACGAATGTCAGGTTCTTGAAGGTTTCTGACATCACTTTCTGGTAAAGATTCCTCTGTGTAGAAGTCAGATATTCCCATTCGTCCTGGGTGAACGTCACTGCCACGTCCTCATAACTGACTGGTGTCCTGAATGGCTGGTCAGACTTAGAATGTAAACACAGAGACCTGAAATGTCTGCTCAGGCACTCTTCAGTCCCTAAGCCTCTCTGAACCATATCACATCTGCCTTGGCAATGCATTCAGGACTTTCTACAGTCCTGGCCATAGCCCATCCATCTACAGTCCTGGCCATAGCCCATCTATCTACAGTCCTGACCATAGCCCTCCATCTACAGTCCTGACCATAGTCCATCTACAGTCCTGACCATAGCCCAAATGCATAACCGAATCTCTGCTGAGTGTGTAAGCAGAACACACATTACAGATTCCCTTAACCTATCCCTGAGAATGTGGCTTCGCTTTTATAAATGCGGTACACCTGAGTCTCCGTGCCAAGAGCTTTCCGGAGGCACTAGCCTGCTCCTGGCCACCAGCTTAAATAAAGGACAATTATTTAGCCATATGTGTATGGTAGTATGTAACGTCCTCACTTGGACTATAAAAAAACTGACATAGTCTCAAGATTTAGAGAATTCAAACCTAAGAGAAAGACAATACCGTGAAAGGGTATGGGGAAGGAAGGGCACATAGTTGGGACATACAGACAGCAAAGGATTAGTACAGAAAAAAGAGACCCATTGAACTGAGAGAAGAGGAGGGGAGGAGAAGGGAGAGGAGAGGGGGGAAGAGGGGAGAGAGGGGAGGGGAGAGGGGAGGGGAGGGAAGAGGGGAAGGGAGGGGAGAGGGGAAGGGAGGAGAGGAGAAGAAAACTATGAAGGATTCCAAGGTGGTATGGGAGATATAGAAGATCTTGCCATTCCTTTTGTCTATTGTTTGTCCTGGGACAATCTGGGGTTCTATCAGATCTGCAGGCAGGTAAAAGACCTAAAGAAAGTCTAGGGCCTACCACTTCTTTACCTGACCGTCTCCTTTCTGTTGTTGGATTTCACTAGTAATCTCTCTATGTGCATGTGTGCCTTCCTCTATTTTTGCTGTTTTTTGAGAAATCTCTCACTGAACCTGGAACTCACCAATTCAACAAGAATATCTGGCTAGAAAACCTCTGGGATTATCCTGCTGATCTAGTCTGTCTGTCTTTCTGTCTGCCCTTCTCTCTCTCTCTCATTTGTTTTAATGTGGGGACTGAAGATCCCACATTCGCTCTTTAACTTTGTGCAACAAGTACTTTACAACATGCCGAACCATCTCCCCAATCCTTCCACCATAATCTTTCTTTTGGGCTTCTATAGAGCAGCTAACATCCTACCTACCCCACGGAGCAGTTTATCTTTAGCGGTGTCTCTTTCTACTTTTAGAGCCTTCTGGTCTGGATCCCAAGGCTAATGGGACTCTCTATTTCCCAAGTACTGTGCAGTTGGATGGTTCCTACAAGGGCCCCTGAATGAGATACTGCTTCTTGTAACAAAAGTATCTACTCTAAAAGAGGTTGTCTTCCTTGATGGTTCAACTCTCCAAACTCTCCTTTCACAACTGAGCTTTAGTTCCCTCAAAGCCCAGGCCATAGAGTTCAGGGTTCTGGTTACCTGTCTCTTAGCTGCCATTGTTTGGTAATGCCAGGCTGGTCCTAGGCGTTTGACTTCCAGTCCAGACTGCTTCTAGCCACAATTTGTTGTCACCCACTTCTAGAAATCTAAGGTTTAAGGAAAATATGTAATATCAGCAAAAGGAGAGAGTAAGGAACAAGTGCTTCCATAGAACCCAATGACTAACTTCCTGCACTGTGATGGAGCCTTCTCAGCAGTACCAAGTGAGGTAAATTGGCTCCATTTTCACAAACCTCAAGTCCTCCATTCCAGGACACGTGATCCATGGAAGAGCGATGCTTAATTCTAGATTCAGTTCCACCGAAGAAAAGTACATACCTGAATGTGTCACACACCACTCTGCGTTTGCCTCTTCTTCATCCTCTATGACTTGATCTCATTGGAAAGATGAAAGTAAATATCTCTTCCAGGACCAGAAATTAAAATATAGATTCTGTGATTTGAATATGTGCGTGGTATCCTGGGGCTCAAACCTAGCGCCTGCTAAGCAAGTGCTATACCACTGAACCTGATGCACACCCCAAGCTCTGTGACTTCAGTGTTTAATATAGACATACGACATTTACAATGGCGCTAGCCTCTGATGACCTCTCAAGCTGAAAATATCATTAGGTCAGAAATATAAGTAATACGCCTACCTACAGAACCTCATGGCTTAGTAACAAAGTACACCGTGTTGTTTCCTTTCCTGATCGACTAGTTGTCTGGAAAGCGCAGCCTGTGACTACGACCCAGCATGAAGGAATATCAGAGTATCTATCTATCCCCATGTACCACATAGTACTAGTCTAGAGACAAGTTAAATCAAACCCTAGGCTTTCCCATCATTTTGGATCATCTTAAATCTTGGCAGCATGAGTCCAGTATCACTTTGTACAGTACAGTGGTAATAACCCAACAACATTTAAATCCCTTGTTCACTCTGAAAATTTTATCTCTATTTCTCCTCTCTGGACGCAAGGGAAGCATAAAGGCACAGAGACTTCTCCCCCTTTCTTTTCCTCTCAATTCTTTTGCTGAGTGAAAGTACCAGCAGGGAGCAAGACATTCAGGGAATTGCTAACTCTGATCCCCAAAAAGTTGCCAGGGAAGCTGCATTCTGAGGCTGATTGTCTTCCTTCCTTCTGTCTCACCTCTCATCATTCTCCTGTTGAAAAACCTGCCCAAACAGTTAGCTCTAGGCTAGTATCTTCCAGGACCTGTCCTTAACCATTCTCAGCAAAGACTCCCTTATCAACAAGTCTTCACAATACCATGAAGATGTGTGGTGACCTAGACGGTTACCCAAACCCCAGGAAGGCTGAGACAGGATCTCCAGGAGTTCTAGGACAGCCTGAGCCACATAAAGCATAAATCGTCGTCATCAACAACAGCAACAGCAGCAGCAGCACATTTACACAAAGCAGGGAGGGGTCTTTAATACAAATTTAGGCTGCTTAAGGAGACTAACAGGTGTTTTGTACCTCCATTCACCTCCTCACTCATTTACCTCTGATTGTTCTTTCCTGGTGCAGGAGCCCTGAGAATGCAAGGAAACTGAATAAGACTTGGCTGTTGATTGGCAGGAGGTCAAGTCCCGTCCCTCCCAACTCCCCCCAGCATGGGAGACGGGGTTAGGCCTGGCCTGGCCTCACTCTTCCATTGGGTAAATTTCTGGAGGGACTGAGCAGACATCTCTCAATCCTGAGTGCACTCCTCTAACTAAAGCCCATTCATTGTTTTGAAAATCTGAGGAGTCGACCCCCAACAGCACAAAGGAAGCTAAGACAGGAAGATCAGCCAGACTTGCCACAATACACCCTGTCTGTTCGGCTCTCTAAATCTGGGGCCTCGCCGCTCTCACGCACACAATCTGACAAGAAGAAATACCCGCTGGCTTTGCTGGGTCTGCCCTGGTCCCAGACCCGAAATCCCCTGGGTTTCAGCCACGTGAGCCTTTCCACCGCGGAGCCAGGCCGCTTCTCCCACCCAGGTGTCGGGCCTCGTGGTCCCACCGCGAGGCTCCACCCGGGTCCCCGCACGCTCTCACCGCGCTCGACAGCCCTACTTGGGGCTCGGCAGCCCCGCCGTCCCCAACGCTCGTCTTCCGAGCTGTAGCCTCGGACCACAGCCACACAAAGGGCTGGGCGTGCGTTCCAGCCCGGACCAGAACGCAGCGGCGTGAACCCAGAAAGAGGCCCTTGCTCGAAGTCTGGAATCCGCTACTTTGTCCCTCTGCTTCCGTTCTGCTCCATCCGCAGGTAACACATCTCAAGTGGCAGTCTGCCAAGGTCAGAAATTTAGATCAGAAGAAGCCCAATGCCTGCATGCCACGCCTTCTCGTCCCGCCTACTGTCGGTCTTCACTGGTCTCAGCTGCGCTAGGAAATTCCATTTCCTAAGATAAGTATTTACTCCTGGGGTGGGGGATGGGAGTGGGGAATGTGGGTGGGAGATAGCAGTGGGGGGTGGGGGAGGCTGGGAAGGGCGGGTGACTCAATTTCCGCAATTCCCTGTACTAAGCTGCACAAAGCGAGTTCCTGGCCAGCCTGGGCTACACGTAAAACACACACACACACACACACACACACACACACACTCAAATAAAATAAGGTGAGACCAAAGGGAAACTGGAACACTTTGCAGACAAGTAAAATGAGTCGTGGAGCAACATCTTAGCTAAAGTAAAAGCCAAGAAAGCACAGGAGACTTAACATTCTGTAGTTACAGAATAGCTCGGTAATAAAGGAAGATTCCAGGAGACCTAGCACAGAGAGGCGATCACAACGACCTGTAACCAGCGAAGCCAACACTCTTCTTTTGGTACTATCCCGTATGTGGCATGCACTCACACACACAAGAATAAAAATAATGATTTAAAAAAAAAAAGATATAGACACTTCATGGGTATTACATCAGGGTCAAATCTTCTTTTAAAAGATTTACTTATTTATTATATGTAAGTACACTGTAGCTGTCTTCAGATACCCCAGAAGAAAGCGTCAGATCTCATTACGCATGGTTGTGAGCCACCATGTGGTTGCTGGGATTTGAACTTCAGGAGAGCAATCAGTGCTCTTAACCTCTGAGCCATCTCTCCAGCCCAGATAAAGTCTTATTAGCGTTTCACATACCAAATTCACTTCAGTCTCTCTTTCTCTCTCTCTGTAACCCTTTCTTTTTTTTCTTTTTGCTTTTAATAAGTTCAATTGAAATTATACCACTTAGCCCATGTGTCAGGCAGCCAAAGCACAAACATAGGTGGGGAGGGTGATAGGAAAGTATAGAAGGTACTAGGTTGAAACAATCCACATGAAACAGGTGAGTAATGAGGTAAAAATAAAATAAATTAAAAAAAAAAAACACGCTTTCCATCAATAACAAACTGTTTCTCACCCTGGCTTCAAAGTACCTTATTTATAAAATTGGGCAATCACAGTTAGCTGATTTAGGTTGATCTTCAGCTTTAAATAAACTATTTATTTATTAACTTATTTATTGTTTACTTATTTTCTTAGAGACAGGTCTTCCTAGGAACTCACTATGGACTGCTGCCTTTGAATTCAAGACCCCCTCGATTCAGTGATTGCAAGTATACTGTTGTACCTGGCTTCTGGTCCTTAGTTCTTGAGGTTGGAACAGGGATCTAGCTGATGTGACTGAAGCCACTGAGTTGTAAACACCATCTTGGCCAGCAAGTACCCCCAGCACACATTCTAACCCTATAGGACAAATGGAGCCCTTACAACAGTTTGGCCTTTCATGCTGGCCATCCTACTGGCACCTAGGCTATTCCCAGTTCATGTTTGATGTGCTGAGAACCGTTGAGAAAGCCCAGGTACATTCTAGCCCACTGCACCCCACCTTCGTCTAGCTCAGCATCCTTCTTCCTGCCTTGGAGTAGCAGGAATCCCCTGCTTTGTTGATGTCTAAGAAATGCTTTTGTCAGCCGGGCGGTGGTGGCGCACGCCTTTAATCCCAGCACTTGGGAGGCAGAGGCAGGCGGATT
>NW_022196909.1:51686291-51704042 GCF_008632895.1 Mastomys coucha | reverse complement strand
AAAAAAAAAAAAAAAAAAAAAAAAAAAAAGAAATGCTTTTGTCTATAAATCTTTAGTTAACTACACTCTGCATAGCATTAGGTTTGTCGCTTCTTCAGTTTAAGCGCTTCTACGATAGATGAAAACTTGACTTAGAGAATGAAGAAAATTTTATCCACTTCTAAAGAGAACATCTCTCATGTGTGGTGGCACATGCCTGTCATCCTAGCACTTGAAAGATGGATGAAGGAGGAAATCAAAGTTATCCTCAGCCACATAGTGAGTGAGTTCAAGGCTAGCCTGGACTAAATGAGACTCTATCTTAACCAGGAAGCCAGTAGGTGTGTGTCGTTGATTCCCTGCCAGAGTTTGGGTTCACATTATAGAGAAATCTGAATAGGGAGCCAGACATAGTCACACACAATTCTAACCCCAGCACTTAAATAGCTAAAACAAGCCAGGTGGTGGTGGCACATGCCTTTAATCCCAGCATTTGGGAGGCAGAGGCAGGTGGATTTCTGAGTTCAAGGCCAGCCTGGTCTACAGAGTGAGTTCCAGGACAGCCAGGGCTACACAGAGAAACCCTGTCTCAAAAAAACCAAGTAATAAAATAAATAAATAAAAAGAGCTAAGACAAGAAAATAGCAAACTTTAAGTAAGGATCATCCTGGGCTACATAATTAGTCCCAGGCTGGCTTAGACTGTGAGACCTTGTCTGAACAATTAACTTGATGAACTTTAGAAACTGGTAAAGCACATAGGTGTGTGCGTATGTGAAGGTACTTCTAGAAACAATTACGTCATAAAGTTTCCAAGCTAATGAATTTATGGATTTGGAGTTTGAATAGACTAATCCAATGGGAGGTTGTAAAGCTGTGGAAGCTAGGGCCCGGTTGGAAGAAGTAGGCCACTGGTAGTAGACAAGTCTTGCCGTGGCTGCTTCCTGTTACTGCTCCACTGTACGTCATAGAATGTGAACTCCGCTTTCCCATACGACACCCTCCCTGACACGATGTGAGAGAAAAAGACAGGAGAGGAAGAAAGGAGAAGGAAGGAGAGGAGCCGCTCGTGCCTGGATTCACGCTAGTAGAAGGAGTTCGAATCCCAGAACTTGCATGGTGGAAGGTGAGAACCGACTTGCCCAAGTTGCCCTCTGTCCACCACGGTAAGCAAGAGCTGCGAGTCTCCGGTCTTTGTATCTGTGCTGGATAGTTTTATGTCAGCTTGGCACAAGCTAGAGTCATCTGAGAGGAGGGAGCCTCAATTAAGAAAATACCTCCAGGGGGGGCTGGAGAGATGGCTCAGTGGTTAGGAGCACGGACTGCTCTTCCAGAGGTCCTGCTGAGTTCAAATCCCAGCAACCACATGGTGGCTCACAACCATCTGTAATGGGATCTGATGCCCTCTTCTGGTGTGTGTTTGAACCCAGCTACAGTGTGCTCATATAAATAAGAAGAAAAGAAAATACCTCCATAAGATCAGGTTATAGGCAAGCCTGTAGGGCATTTTCTTAATTAGTGATTGATGGGGGGAGAGCCCAGCTTACTGTGGGTAGTACCACCTGTATGCTGGTGGTCTTGGGTTCTACAAGAAAGCAGGCTGAGCAAGCCAGGAGGAGCCAGCCAGTAAGCAGCATCCCTCCATGGCCTCTGCATCAGCTCCTGCCTCCAGGTTCCTGCCCTGTTTGATTCATGTCCCGATTTCCTTTGATGATGAACAGTGAGTGCTATGAAGTGTGAGCCAAATGAACCCTTTCCTCCCCAACTTGTTTTTTGGTCATGGTGTTTCATATAACAACAGACACTCCAAGGAGTACCAATAAGTGTTTACCAACCCCTAAGCAAATTACTGCAGCCCCAGTGGCTCAAGTATTGACAGTATTCAGACCAGGAGACAAGCACAGAAGGACTGAAATCCAAACTCTGAATATAGCTGGCGATGCACTCAGTGTAGAATGTTTGGCTAATGTACAGAAAGCTCTGGGGTTCGTCCCTTGAATCATAAACAAACAAAAATCTAAACACAAGCTCTACCCAAACTCCAAGCTGACTACTAATGTAAGTATTAATGAGGTATAGAGAAACCGGACCATGCAGGAATTCTGTCCCTAACCTGGTGGGATTTGCAAGTCTGCACATTTTTATTTGCCTTCCCACCCCCAGTCGACATACTTACAAGTGGAATACCTGTAATCTCAGAATTTAGGAGAAATGATTGCAGCACATTTAGGTTACAGGAAAGGATCCTGTTTAAAATTAACAAAACAAACGAAAAACCCTTAACGGGATAAATCACTAACCTCCAGAATTTTTAGTTGTTCTTACGCTTGGAAATTTCGAAGAAATTATAGAAACTAGATGACCACGGAAAGGTGCAAAAGCCTGAGCATAAACTGAACAACCCTTTGTTCATCACTAAATCACGTGGATGCAGAACAAGCCACTTCCGGTGCGCCTTTCTCTCTAGTTTCCACCCAGCATTCCTTTTGACCTCCTTCCTAGTCTCAATTTACCTATTTTGACTTTTGTGACTTCCTTGTCTTCCCGGGATAATGCCCTGGGTGGTTCTGGCTCCTCCCCCATCTTATTTGTGGAAAGTTCTGGGCTAGTTCCCAGAAGGAGGGAAGATACAAACTAGCTGTGTCGTCAAGCCGGAGACTTGTATCGTCAGAGACCACCATCACTCAAAGAAGAGGACGCATCTGTGTTTGCCTGGATTTGGGAAGCACTCAGGCTCTGTGTCGGCACTTAACACAGCTTTTGAGTACTGAGTCAGGTCTCAGGAAGTTTCTGTAAGAGGTTGTAGGGGCTTCTAGCCTCAATGTCACGGCCACACGAGGGCGCTGCTACTCTCAGATTGTGTAAGGGAAGAGGAGAGGATTGTCTGGGAATCAATCCTAAATGACCTACTGGAACCTGGGCAAGGTTTGTAGGGGACTAGATGCTTCTGAACACCCAGATCTACGCCGTAGCTGGAAGAAAGTTAAAGCTGTTAGATAGCATCCTGCCGTATCTCTGAGTATTCCCCCTCTCCAACCGCTTCATGTCAACACTGGACAATGGAACAGATTGTTTTGTTGTTCCAGTTTCTGTTGGTTGGTTGCCGGGTGGGGGGTGGTGTGCATATGCACACAGAACAAGGGATTCAACCCGGGGCACGTATTAAGCAAGCAATCTATTACTGAACAACACTCTCGGCCCCTGAAGACTGTTTTCTAAACAAGACCTTTTAAATTTTAGAATGTATGGGACTGGAGAGATAGATGGCTTAGTGCTTAAGAGCACTTACTGCTCTTGCAGAGGGCCTGAATTTAGTTCCCAGCACCCGTATCAGATGGCTCACAACAAGTCTGCAACTCCAGCTTCTCTGTCACACACACATAAATAAATCTGTTTGTTTGTTTTTGTTTGTTTGTTGTTGTTGTTGTTGTTTAGATTTATTTTGTGTATGAGTACACTGTAGCTATTTTCAGACAGACTAGAAGAAGGCACTAGATCACATTATAGATGGCTGTGAACCACCACATGGTTGCTGAGAATTGAACTCAGGACCTTTGGAAGAGCAGTCAGTGCTCTTAACAGCTGAGCCATTTTTCCAGCCCGTTTGTTTTTTGAGACAGGGTTTCTCTGTGTAACCCTGGCTGTCCTGGAATTCACTCTGTAGAGCAGGCTGGTCTCGAACTCAGAGATCTGCCTGCCTCTGCCTCCCGAGTGCTGGGATTAAAGGCTTGCACCACCACTGCCCAGCATAAATAAATCTTAAAATAAAATTAAGAATGCTTTTTTTTGGGGGGGAGGAGGCTGGTGAAATGGCTCAGCGGGTAGGAGCACCAACTGTTCTTCCGAAGGTCCTAAGTTCAAATCCCAGCACCCACATGGTGGCTCACAACCATCTGTAATGAGATCTGACGCCCTCTTCTGGTACGTCTGAAGACAACTACAGTGTACTTATTTATAATAATAAATAAATCTAAAAAAAAAAAATGCTTTTTTTTTCCCCCAGAGAAATTGCAAAAGTAGTATACAGAGCCTTCAGTTTCTCTGTTTAAACATCCTATAAGGGCTGTCTGCTCTTGCAGAGGATCCAGGTCAAGAGGACCCAGTTCCAGATCCAACACTCACATGGTAGCTCACAGTCCTCTTATGATTTCCAAGGGCACTGCATATATGTGCTTCACATGAGCTCATGCAAGCATACACATACATAAAAATAAATCTCACACTGGGCAGTGGTGGCACACGCCTTTAATCCCAGCACTTGGGAGGCAGAGGCAGGCAGATTTCTGAGTTCGAGACCAGACTGGTCTACAGAGTGAGTTCCAGGACAGCCAGGGCTACACAGAAACCCTGTCTCCAAAAAAAAAAGAATAAATAAATAAATGAATATTAAAAAATAAAAAAATAAATCTCACATCACCATACATTTATTTATACTCTTCAGTTATTACTAATGTCCTTTTTCTTTCCTAGGACATTATCCAAGGCACCACACACTCAGTCTCAGTTGATCCTTAGGGTTCCTCTGTGTGACAATTTCTCTGATTTTCCTTGCTTTTGATAACCCTGACACTTTTTTTAAAATTTATTTATTATTGTAAATAAGTACACTGCAGCTGTCTTCAGACTCATCAGAAGAGGGCATCAGATCTCTTTACAGGTGGTTGTGAGCCACCATGTGGTTGCTGGGAATTGAACTCAGGACCTTCAGAAGAGCAGTCGGTGCTCTTATGCACTGAGCCATCTTGCCAGCCTAACCATGATACTTTTGAGGACTGGTCCAACATACTGAGGGTTGCTAATTTGACTTGAATTTGACTGGGGCCATGCATTTAAGAAGTCCAGAGAGGTAAAATACCGCCTGCACTGTGTCAGGCTTGTGCACCATGCTCTTGATTTGTCTGGGAAAATATCTGTAACTGTGGCCACTGTATATTGTATAATTAAGTGCTTCCTTAGTTTTAAAGAAACTACTGAGTATCTCCCATGGTGGCTAGACTATTTGTATTTCTGTCAGCAAATGAATGGAGGCTTCTGATGGTTATAATTCTTACAAGTACTTGCTATAAAATTCTTTTTCTCATTTCTGTGACCCGATGCGTCACAAGAAGTAACACGTTGGGGAAAAGCTTATTTTGGCTCATGGTCGAAAGGTAAAGCTCACCTTGGAAGGAAAGACAACAGGAGCAGCTGGCAGTGGTACTGGTGGGGTCTGGGTGGATCCAGAAGTAAAAAAAAAAAAAAGGAATGGAAGTGCTCAAGCTGGCTTTCTCCTGTTTCTGTTTTCTTTCAGTCTGAGGATTAAGCCTGTTTGATAATGCCATTCACATTCAGGGTGGGTCTTCTCTTTTCTAAAAGCTCCCTTGCAGGTATGCACAGTGGGTGGTTTCTAAATCCAGACAACTGATAAAGAAGATTAATCTTGAGGCTGCAGAGATGGCTCAGCAGTTTAAGAGAACTGGCTGCCCTAACAGAGGACCTGGGTTCAATTCCCAGCACCTATATGGCAAGTCACAACTGTCTGTAACTCCAGTTTCAGGGGATCTCACACCAACGCACGTAAAAGAAAATTAAGTAAATTATTTTCAAAAAGGTTAATCATAAGTCCATCCCATGTGAACGTTACACCCAAACTATCACTTTAATCTGCCCTCAATCCCCACAAAGTTTGTCTCATAATGCAAAGTGCAGATAGTTGTTGGCTCCTCTGGAAGAGCAGTAGGTGGTCTTCACACTGAGCCATCTCTGTGGACCCACTTTCCACAGTTGTAACAGCTGCACCATTAGGAAATCTAAATCCAAAATCTCCTCAGAAGTTCTAACTATGATCCCTGTTTAAAAATAATAACAACAGCCGGGTGGTGGTGGCGGCTCATGCCTTTAATCCTAGCACTTGGGAGGCAGAGGCAGGTGGATTTCTGAGTTCGAGGCCAACCTGGTCTACAGAGTAAGTTCCAGGACAGCCAGAGCTACACAGAGAAACCCTGTCTCGAAAAACCAAAATAAATAATAATAATAATAATAATAATAATAATAACAACAACAACAACAACAACAACAACAAAAAGTAGATACTCTAATAATGGTATAAAGTTAATATTTCTATTCAGAGAGAGAGAGAAAGAGGAAGGAGGGGGAATAGAAGAAGGAGGAGGAAGAAGAGGAGGAAGAGAATAGAGGGGAAAAAAGGAAAAAAATAGCAAGAATATACTGGTATTGTGGTTTACCCCAAACCCAGCAAGCCAAATGCCAACTACTGAAGTTCTGTGCCCAGCATCCAGAGCCCTTGGTGGCAACATCTGGGCTCCTTAGCTCCGCCTTTTGAAGCACTTTTTGGCCTATCTTTGGGTCTGGCTCAACTGTCTTGTATTTTTGTTGTTCTTGTTTTGAAATGGGTCTTGCTGTGTAGGCAGAGGTTGGCCTAGAACCTGTGACAAGACTTCTTGCTTGACCCCCAACCCCCCACCCCCAGTTTCAGAACTATAGGTATGAACTGTGATGCCTGGGTTAGAAATCTGAGTCATGGTTTGTCTGTTTACTCCAAGTGTTTTGCTAAACGATCTAAACAAACTTTTCAGACATGTTTGTATTAGACCTTAAAGAACCTGAGTACAAACTCTTTTCATTTCCATTGTGGTCAGTAACTCACTTTCTAGTATAAGACCAGAGACCCTGAAGAGCGTACTTGACTGGGCTGCTTCACCTTTAAATATCGAGTGGAAGTATGAATGCAAATGAGGACATGGCTGCTACTAGGAATGGTTGAAAAGAAGTTTTTCTGCTTTTTATTGTAGATCTGAGAGAGAATTCATTCAACTACATACATCTGGAAAGGTACAGACTGAACTGGGCCAAGAGAGGGAGGAGGTGAGAAGCAGAAGAGGAAGTAAAGAGAGAAGGGGCAAGAGAGGAGGAGCCATGGCCCAAGAGGCAAAGGGCGATCCAGCACTTGTAGGCAAAATGGCTGAGTTACACAGAAAAGAGAAGCTAGGGAAAGGGAAGCAAGACCCAGCCCCTGGGTTGGAGAGGTTTAGGTAGGGGGCGGGGCTAGAAATGCTGGGCGGAGCCAGAGGGGCTAGACTAGCCTTGGGTTTCTTTCAGACCTAATAAAGTAGCCACACAATTCTTTGGAAATGATGTATAGGAAAACAAGAAGTGAAAATAACTTTTGAGGGGGTGGAGGGAGGGAAGGGAGAGTGCTAAATCAGGGTCTCACTATGTAGCTCTGGCTGTCCTGAAACTCACTGTGTAGACCAGGCCTCCTGAGTGCTGGGATTAAAGGTGTGTCCCACTAGGCCTGGCTTGGGGAAAAAAATGATTTATTTATTTACGTTTTTCAAGACAAGGTTCTTCTCTGTAGCTCTGGCTGTTCTGAAACTCACTCTGTAGACCAGGCTGGACTAGGATTAAACGCATTTGCCACCACTGCCCAGCAGAATTTTTTTTGTTTTGTTTTGTTTTTGTTTTTGTTTTTTTTCAAGACAGGGTTTCTCTGTGTAGCCCTGACTATCCTGGAACTCACTCTGTAGACCAGGCTGGCCTCGAACTCAGAAATCCACCTGCCTCTGCCTCCCAAGTGCTGGGATTCATGGCATGCACCACCACTGCCCCGCAAAATATTTTTTTTAAAAAATGAGCAAAATGGAGAGGTGCCTCAGAGATTAAGAATGCTTTATCTTTTTAAGCATTCCTGGTTCAATTCCCAGCATCCACTTGATTCACAACCACCTGTAACTCCCATTCCAGAGGATACAGTGTTTTCTTCTGACCTCTGTGTGCATAAACACATACATGATACACATAAATGCATGCAGATAAAACACTCACATATAAAATTAAGTGAATATATCTAATTAGAATTAAAAAAAAAAAACATTGCTCTTAAGAAAGCAAATCTTGGCTTTGAATTTTGCAGGCAGCCTAGCACTACTGCTTTTGTGGGGATGTGTTAAGGGCGTACTCCTTAAATATCAAGACCCTCCAGGAGTTCCCTTCCCCCTCTAGTAAGATAAAATCACATACCCTAACAAGCCAATAATCTTTCCTGGCAGCCTAGAGCTGAAAGTGGAAGATTCAAAACTGGAGTTTTATTGTGATTTTTCTCTAGTCTCGGGTCAGAGAAATTATGAATAACTGACATTTCTGATCCCCTTGAGCTGTCCTTGGAATCAGTAAACAACTGGACCCATTTAATGGTCCAGCTATCACAGCCAAGTCATATCAGGCACTCTTAACGTTGCGGGCTCTTTTGTTCTCTGACTTCTCACCAGTGTATATTTAGAGAGAATTTTGTTATATAAGTTTAAAGTTACCGTATAAAATCATAAGGAAGTGGTTTTACTTCCATGTCCTCAGAGCAGACCTCACACTTCCTACTTATTGCCATTTTGGAAAGTTATCTTGGTGTAGTAGTGTGAGGACAGGACTACACGTGACAGGAAGCCTCATCCAGCTCCTGCCCACACTAATGGCTAATGCGGATGGGCTCCTCCTGACCACAGACCAATACCCTTTCCTGAGAAGGGGAACAAACCTTCCCCCTACGCAGAAGAAAGAATGTCCTCCTCCCTTTTAGCTGGCTTTGTTTTTGCTTCTTCACCCTATAAAGCCAATCTTGTCAGTAAAGGAAGGAGGAAATCGGACTCAGAAGCAAAATACCTTGATTTGCAGAAAACAAAACCCTGAGTGCTATAATTCTTTGAATCCCCTCAGGAAGATGGGTCCTGGTCATCTTTCTTTTACATTCCTTCACACACTGACTGGATATTTCTCTCTGTACTCAAATTTAGAGAGAGAAAATTAATCTGGAGTCCAATACCTGGGGCATAATGTGAATTTCCTTCAGGGTTTTCTTCAATACTTAAGGATGTTTTAGATTCCATAGCCTTTACCCAAGGCTCCATCCATCCTCACACAATATGCTGATAATTTCTTAACCAGATAAAACAGGGTGTCCTTAGAGACATCATTCAGAAAGCTCCTGATAAATGAGGCTATGAAGCCTGGAGGTCCAAATGTCAGTCTCTGCAAAATGCCTCCTCTAACCTAGGACATGAGTTACTTCAGGGCACTTCAAAGCTCAACTCAAGTCATGTTTTTGGGGCTGGTGAGGTGGCTCAGAGGTTAAGAGCACTGACTGTTCTCCTGAAGGTCCTGAGTTCAAATCCTAGCAACCACATGGTGACTCACAACCTTCTGTCCAGCTACAGTATACTCATATACATAAAATAAATAAATAAAATATTTGAAAAAATTTAGGAAGCCTCTGGTTAGTTGGACTATTTAGAGAACTGGGAACCATTAAAAAAAAATCATGCTTTTGATTTTGTCCAAACAAGTGCCCCAAAGAAGCAGTCATGTACATTTTAGGAGCAGCTGGTTGCCACCACCAGTGGAGGCCTAATGCTACCTCTCTCAGAGACCTTAACTTCTTTTGAGACACTGAACTTAATACTGTCCATACCTTTTTATTTCAAATTTAATTTAATTTTTACTTATTCACTTTACATCCCACTTCGTGTCCTGCTCCCAGTTACCCCCTCCCACAATCCTTCCCCCTCCCCTTCTCCTCTGAGCAGACACACCACCTCCACCTCACCCCACCCCCAATTCCCGACCCTGGCACTTCAAGTTTCTTCTAGCTAGGTGTTTCCTTTCCCACTGAGGGCAGACAAGGCAGCCTAGCTATGATGTATTCCATGTACCGGCAACAGCTTTTGTAATAGCCCTCGCTCCAATTGTTCAGGATCCACATGAAGGTCAAGCTCTACATCTGCTACATATGAGTGCAAAGGCCTAGGTCCAGCCAGTGTATGTTTTTTGGTGGGTGGTTCAGTCTCTGAGATCCTTAAGGGTCCAGGTTAGTTGACTCTCTTGGTCTTCTTGTGGAGTCCCTATCCCCTTCTGGGGTCCATCCCTACCTTTGATCTCTCTAGATTATCCAATTTCAAGAAACCTTTCAACCATACTACCACAAAAGACACTGTGAGACAGCCTTTGCCTCACAGATCCATCCAATGGTACTTTTTCCATGCCGATTGGACCCTCGGTCAGCAGGCATGATGTGGAGGGGACAGGAATCCATCTGTCTGGACGTGAAGTGTATCAGTGACAAAGTTGAGATTGTGGTCTATTCACTTTTATTATGTATGCAGTATTCTGCCTGCATATGCCTATAAGCCAGAATGGGGGACAAGATCTCATTATAGATGGCTATGAGCCACCATGTGGTTGCTGGGAATTGAACTTAGGACCTCTGGAAGAGCAGCCTGTGCTCTTAACTGCTGAGCCATCTCTCCAGCCCCCAGAACAGCAGTTCTTTCTCTCTCTCTCTTTCTCTCTCTTTCTCTCTCTCTCTTGATTTTTTGAGACAGGGTTTCTCTGTGTAGCTCTGGCTGTCCTGGAACTCACTCTGTAGACCAGGCTGGCCTTGAACTCAGAAATCTACCTGCCTCTGCCTCCCAAGTGCTCCACCTCTACCCGGCAGAACAGCAGTTCTTAAAGCATGTTCTCAAAGTCACGTAGATGCTTTCTTAGGATCTATGACGTCATGATAATTTCATGCTTTTTTACAATTTACTTCCCATATTTCCTGGCAGCTGGCTAATCTGTTGACATGTTATTATGACTCCAGGCTGAGGAGACCAATTGCAATTGGACTTATTAATAATCATATTATCCAACAGTGATTACTTACAGGACAAAAAGGGTATTTTCACTTGTCTTTTGTTTTGTTTTCTGGTTTTTGTTTGGTGGAGACAGAGTCTTATGTAGTCTATGCTGACTTCAAACTCTGTAACAAAACTGTCTAACACCCCAACTGTTGAGAATACATGCCTGAATCACTATAGCTACTTATCTTTCAGAAAAAAAAATATTTACTCATGTGTATGTGTGCCTCCTTGCCTGTATGTGCACCAGTTGTTTGCAGGAGCCCTAGAAGGCCAGAAGAAGGGGTTAGTACCCAGAAACTGGAGTGGTTGTATCCATACTCATGATTTCCAGATTATCTAAGTCTGAGAAATTTCATCTACAGCTACAAAACAAAATTGTCCAGTATGGATGTTGGAAACCCAACCCAGATCCTATACATTTCTCTAGCGCTATCTTTTGATTTTCAATATGATAAATGCGGGCGGGTGTAACATGCCATATCTCTCTGAGGTCCTCACATTTGTAAAATAATCTAGAGATCCTGGAAACAAAATGTTGAAACCCAGCTCCTGGCACCAGGTGCAGGAGGAAGAGGGTGGTAAAATTCCTGGTCTCTGGTATGACTCTCAGGTCTGCTCTTCAAGGGATGTATGGATTCCTCCTTATCTTTGAGTTCCTTTCTCCAGCTTATGTATGGTCCTTCTGCCTGAACTCACTGCACATCTGAATTCTGGAGGAAGCCATTCATCATCGTGGTCTCTCACCACACACTGCAGTGCTATAAAATCGCTCAGTTCCACAGAGGAACAAAGTCTCAGTCCCTCTAGACCTTCTAAACACCGAGGATGAGAAGCCCAGCGCTTTCTGCCCTCCTACCCTTGCTGCTCTCCCGAGCATTGGCCTTGACCCAGGTTCGAGAAGGTGAGTGCCGGTCAGGAGGGAAACTGCCTCCTGCCAAGGAGAGTGAGGGCATCGGTTGGAAGTGGCGCAACCGAATTGCCTCTCCATCTTCCCTCTCCTTTCTCCAATCTGCATCCTGAGCCCCACGCCCTGTTCCCCTTCTGGCACCAACATCTCCACAAGTCCTGCAAGAAGGATTTATGTCTTCCGCCGCCAGACATCCATTCCTTGCAGTTTTTTGCCACCGCCATGACTCAGCCTGGTTTGAGGGAGCATTCCTTCATCTTTGTCGGCTTCGTGGACGACACACAGTTTCTGTGCTACAACAATCAGGGGGAAAGTCAGAGAATGGAGCCGCGCGTGCAGTGGGTGAAGCAGATGGGGTCCGAGTATTGGGAGCAGCAGACTAGGACTGTAAAGGACATTGAGAAGAATTCCCTAGTGAACTTGCGGGAGGCCATGGGCGTCTACAACCACAGCGAGGATGGTGAGTGACCCCCTTCACATCCTTTTCGGATGACCCCAAGTTCCCGGGTCCTCAGCTCCGAGGTTTGGCCCGAGGCTGAGGGACTCGAGGAGACCCTGGACCGGGTTTCGCGCAAGGTTTTTGTTCCAAATATGACCGGGGCGGGGCCAGGCTCTCACGTCTTTCAGTGTGTGTCTGGCTGCGAAGTGGGGCCAGATGGACTCTTTCTTCGTGGGCATGAGGAGCACGCATTCGACGGCCGCGATTACCTCGCCCTAAACCAGGACCTGCACTCCTGGACCGCAGGCGACACAGCGGCGCAGATCACGCTGCGCAAGTGGGAGGAGGCTGGTGTCTCTGAGCAAAGGCGATCCTACTTGAAGGGCGAGTGTGTAGAGTCGCTCCGCTTATACTTGGAGATAGGGAAGGAGACTCTGCTAAGAGCAGGTACATGAGACCGCGGGGGATCTCCTCCATCTATCCTCGGGCCGGGGCTCAAGGTCTAACTGGAAGGAGCTTGGCTAGAATACTGCTTTTTTTCTTTGCATCTGAAGAGGGAAGAGTGTTCTGGGTTTCCTGATCAAACACTAGACAGAGACTCTCCTGACTTTCTCTCAGGAGAGTTGAGATTGTCTCAGGAAGGAAGGAGAGAAGATCCCTGAACAGCCTTTCCCTTCAGTCTTCAGCCCTTTGTGAGCCATGGGCTTTCTCAGGCCATGTTCTCAGCTCACACTCAATCTCTTTGGAGTCTTGACTCCAGTGATGCTAAGTCTCTCAGCCTTCACCCAGTCAGGACCTTTCTCCTTTCTCCCTTGGGAGTCCTGAAGTCCATCTTATCTGAGTCATCCTATTTCTAGAGCTTCCCAAAAAGTAGATTATTCCAGGTGCCTGAATTTAGAATACTGTATGGTACTTAAATCCTTCAAACACCCATTCCATTTCCAGGATGGCCCATAAACATTGTTGCAGTTCAGGGAAGAATCCAAGATTCCTGAATTGTCCAACTCTTTTCCTCAGATCCTCCAAAGGCACATGTGACCCATCACCCCAGACCCAAAGGTGATGTCACCCTGAGGTGCTGGGCCCTGGGCTTCTACCCTGCTGACATCATTCTGACCTGGCAGAAGGATGGAGAGGACCTGACCCAGGACATGGACCTTGTGGAGACCAGGCCTTCAGGGGATGGAACCTTCCAGAAGTGGGCAGCTGTGGTGGTGCCTTCTGGAGAGGAGCATAGATACACATGTCATGTGCAACATGAGGCACTAACTCAGCCCCTCATTCTGAAATGGGGTAAGGAGTGGTATGGACACAGAGATGATCATTAGAGAAACTGGAATCTCTTCTGGAGACCCTGAGAAAGTCATGGGTAAGGGTTGAGGGCTCACACCTTCTCTTTCTTTCCCTTTTCTTCCCAGACCCTTCTAAGCACACCATACCCATCATGGGAATCACTGCTGGCCTGGTTGTCCTTGGAGGTGTGTTCACTGGAGCTGTGGTTGCCATAGCGATGAGGAAGAGGCGAGGTAGGGAATGGGTTATATCTGAGGGCTTTTGTCTTACTATTAGTAGAAGATATATGCATATAAGTGTGCTGGTGAGATGGCTCAGCAGTTAAGAGCACTGACTGTTCTTCCAAAGGTCCTGAGTTCAAATCCCAGGAACCACATGGTAGCTCACAACCCTCTATCCAGCTACAGTGTACTCATATACATAAAATAAATAAATAAAATCTTTTTTTTTTTTTAAAAGTGTGCTTATCTAATCTAGGATCTTGTGTTCTAACTCTTTCTAAAGCACATTTGGAAAGAAGTGACAAATATCTCACGCTGATGTGATCGAACATGACATTTCAGTTGGGACAGATCTCCAGGCTGGAACTTGTGGGCTTTTCTAGAGTACCTCCCTTCTCTCAATTCCTGATTCTACTATAGTTCCTCATATACTAATTCTAAAACATTCCTGAAGTGCTGAACCCAGGAATTCTTCTAGGATCTCCCATCCTCCCTCTCTCCCCATCTTTTTCTTCCCACAGATGGAAAAGCATGTATTCTGTCTATTCTAAGAGAGTTGACTTTTCCCAATTACTTCTATTCCATGGCCACTTGTCTCACCTCTTGAATTCTATACTTGGGAATGGGAACTACCCCTCTGAGAGTCTAGAAAGGAAGGAGAGACCATGTCCCTCCAACACCTTCCCAAAAGCATTCCTGCAGCTGAGCACAGCATGAATCCTTGTCAAGTGTCCACATGCTGGACTTTGCTTCAGTACACAGTGATAAGGAAAAGCTGACACTGTAGAGAATGTGTTCAGCAAGGGTCCATGGCTACATCCAATTTCCAGGAGCTACAGGGAAACTGCCCCAGCCACAGTGACCTGTACCTGTGTCCAGCACCCGTGTCCAGTGGCAGGAAGTGTATCCTGGGTGGCACCTGGAGTTGATAGGCTTGTGTGTTCTCCTCCTACTATGAATACTCAGACCTGGATCCATAATGAAATAATGAAATTACCTTCAACCCTTCATATCACATATAAAATTACGTTATGTTTAATAAATGACAAGCATTTGAATTCTAGTATTTTCTTTTTTTTTTTTTTTACCTAGAAATTAGAAATCAATCTAGGTGCTTTTCAGATAGCAAATAGGCAGAGGCTTCCATTTTATAAATTATTCCCTAAGTCTTCTGCCTGAAGCCAAGCCTCATAGGAAAGGGAAAAAAACAAAACAAAACAAAACAAAACAAAAAAAACCATGTACCTATCAACATAACAACTCAGGGCTGATGACAAGAGTCCTTTATTGTGTTCTCAAAGAAAAAGAATATATTCCCATATGAGATTGTTCACTCTGGTTGACACTCTGATAATTGGTATCAGTGACCAACAAATCTTGTTCTAAATGATTCGGGCTTCTTCCCAGACTTGTCTTAGATGGTTGAGCAGGGAGCCCCAATATTACTTCCCCCCTGTCTTGAGAAAGGTTTTACATTTTAAAATTATTTTTCTTTAATATTTATTTATTTATTTGGTTTTTTAATGTATGTGAGTACACTGTAGTTCTCTTCAAGCACACAAGAAGACAGCACTGAATCACATTACAGATGATTGTGAGCCACTATATGTTTGCTGGGAATTAAACTCAGGACCTCTGGAAAAGCAGTCAGTGCTCTTAACTGATGAGCTATCTCTCTAGTCCATTTTTTATATTATTATTATTTACGTGTATGTGTAAGAGTATGTATGTGTACTGCCTGCATGAAGGAGCCTTCAAGCTGGGCAGTGGTGGTGCACACCTTTAATCCCAGCACTTGGGAGACAGAGGGAGGCAGGCAGATTTCTGAGTTCAAGGCTAGCATGGTCTACAGAGTGAGTTCCAGGAAAGCCAGGGCTATACAGAAGAACCCTGTCTCAAAAGAAAATAAAGAAAAAAAATGAAGGAGCCATCAGAAGCAGAAAACTTTTTGGGTCCCCTCAAACTGGAGCTAGAGATGATTGTGAGCCACAGTGTAGGTGCTAGGAACTGAACCCTGGTTGGCTACAGTAGCAACCAGTGCTGCTCTAAACCACTAAGCCATCTCTCTAGCCAGGTATTTTTATTTTTATGAAGTTTTGCTTACTTATTTTAATTTGTTCATCTGTGATTTGTGTATGTATCATTGCTTGCATGAGTGTGCACCATCCCAAGGAGACCAGAAAAAGATATTCCAATCTCTGGAACTGAAGTTCCAGGCAGTTGTGAGCCACCGTGTTGATGGGAGTAACTGAACCTTCCTTGGTCTTTGGCAAAACCAACAAATGTGGTTAACTACTTAGCCACCCTCTACCCTTCCCCCATCTTTATTTTGGCAGGGTGTCACACTGTACCCCAGGCTGGGCTAGAACTCACTATGTAGCTATGAATGCTAATCTTCCTGGTCGGCTTGACTGGATTTAGAATGGCTTTGAAGGTGTTTTCTAGAGAAGATTAACCTGAGGCAGGGAGAGCTGCACTGAATGATTTGGGGGCCCAGATTGAAGACATGGGAGGAAGAGGAGGAAGCCAGATGAGATCCAGCATCCACACTCTCTGCTCCTGATGCATGGAGATGTGAGTCCAGGAACATGCTCCACCTGCCATGAGCTCCACCATGCCTCTCCTTCCAGGGTGGAATGTACCTTCTTAAATCAAAAGCCAAAATAAATCCTTTTTGCCTTGTCGATTCTTTTAGATTTTTTTTTCATTTGTTTTGTTCTTACATTAATGAGAAAAGTGAGTGATGCAATAGTTTAGGTTGTCTGTCTACTCCCATAAATCATCCTGCTTCTGCCCTAGTGCTGCTATTGTAAGTAATGGGGACTACCATCTGCTATAAATTCAGTAGGACCATGTGGGCTTATTAGAATTCTATTAGGAAAATCACGACCAAGAACTATGGAGCACACCCAACTAATGAAGGGGTACATCTCCTTCATCAGAGGCCCAAAAAGATGTGGACATCCAGCACTGTAATGCCATTGGTCCCACACCAGTCTGTCATTTGACCCTCATGTATGCATCAGTGACTGACAGAGAACCTGGCTATCCCTGGGGCTTTGGCTCAGCTATGTGGATGTGGACTATTTTATTATAATTTGCCCATCCTCCTCGGATCGATCTGAACCTATTTGTCCATTTGTCCATTCCTTTCCCTAGATCTCACCCCCTCTTTTTTTCCCACTGCAGCTGGACTCATTTCTCAGTCTTTTGCTCAGTGTCTGACTCTATAGCAGCAGCTTCCTCCCATACACTGTTTGGGTTCCCTACTGGGATGGTTTGTGTATGCTCAGCCTGGGGAGTGACACTATTAGAAGGTATGGCCCTGTTGGAGTAGGTGTGTCACTGTGGGAGTGCACTTTAAGACCCTCATCCTAGCTGCCTGGAAGTCAGTATTTTGCTAGCAGCCTTCAGATGAAGATGTAGAACTCTCAGCTCCTCCTGTACCATGCCTGCCTGGATGCTGCCATGTTCCTGCCTTGATGATAATAGACTAAACCTCTGAACCTAAAAGCCAACCCCAATTAAATGTTGTCCTTATAAGAGTTGCCTTGATCATGGTGTCTGTTCACAGCAGTAAAACTCTAACTAAGACACCTATCCTATCAATAATATTTATTTAATTATGAAAATAAATAAATAATATTTATTTAAGGTTTTTTCCTTTTCTGTGTATGAATATTTTGCTTGCATGTATGTCTGTATACAAGGTGTGTTCCTGGTGCCTGCAGAGGCCAGAAGAGGGTGTCAGATGGCCTGGAACTGGAGTTACAGGTGCTTGTGAGCCACAGCCTGTGTGCTCAGAATGAAACCAAATGCTCTTAACCTGGGTCATCTCTCTAGATCCCTTATTTCTATAAGCCCACTTCTGAAGCATCATGAAATGCTACTGTAACCTCCTTAATCTTTTCATCTATTCTGTGACCCTCATCTATACATGTATTTATTGTGTGATATGTCATATTTAAGATAATATCAGTAATTAAGATTGGAATAAACGGGTATGGTTTTGCTTCAATTAGATTACCAAGGAAAGCCATTTTAGCTGCCAAATTCCCACCTTGGAAACTGAATTCACTTACTGAATTTATTGTAATTCAATTGTGACATTTTGGAAAATTACAAGCTTGTTCATCTTTCTATTTGTGTTGTTTGGTTTGGTTTCTTGAAACAAGGTCTCTCTGTGTAGTCCCAGCTGTCCTGGAACTCACTCAGTAGGTCAGGCTGGCATGTGCCACTATTG
>NW_022196909.1:51685572-51686280 GCF_008632895.1 Mastomys coucha | reverse complement strand
TTTGAGGTAACTTATAATTTTATTGATTTTCTTAAAACCTAGAAGTAGGCTCCTAGAGATGGCCCAGAAAGTTGGAGAGATGTTAGGAACCTGGCTGTTCTTGCCAAAGACCTGGGGGATCAATGCCAAGTATGCACATGGTGGCTCACAAACATCTGTATTACCAATCCCAAGGGGATCTGATGGCTTCTGTGAGCACTTTGTTCCTGTGGTACACATAAATCCATGCAGGTAAAGCATATAGAAAATATAATAAAGATGGTTTGGATGTAGAGGAAGGGAAGGCTGCTCACTGGGTACAACAGAGCCTTGGTAAGCATTTTGACAGAGACAAAACTACATTACAGTTCTGTTCTTCAAGGTCTCTCAGGAGACTCACTGAGCAGGAAGAGTTTACAGGAGAGATTAGGTCAAGTGTATTCAAATTATATTCAAAGACCTTGCCTGGATCCCCTAGAGCTTGAGTTACAGGTGGCTGTTGAATGGAAATAGAAAGGAAAGGACATGGGTGCTCCTAGGTATGGTGAGGAAGAAAGTATTGCAGATAAAAGGGAGAGTACAGCTAGAGGTGGAGGCATTTGGGAGAGTCCAGAGTGGGGGAGAGATGGGGAGGAGAAGGGAGAGAAAAGGGAAACCAGACAGAGCAGCCAGGAGTTCAGAGGTACAAAAAGGGGCAAGTAACCAAATGCCTGGATTGTACAGGGAAGA
>NW_022196909.1:51681633-51684032 GCF_008632895.1 Mastomys coucha | reverse complement strand
TTCCCCCACCTCCAGCCCCTGGCCCTAACTAATCAGATGAACCTCATTCTGAGTCTGGATTTGTTATTCGCTTTTCATTCTTTTCTTTTGAACCAAGAACACTCTAAGAACCCACAAGTGGGAACCCTCTTTTCCCCAGTAATATTTGGACACCCAATTGTAAGTAGGAATTTTGTAGAACCACTAAGCGTCATGGTGTTCTGCCCACATACACCCACGACACTATATAACTCCATAGACAGGAACTTGCTCTTCAAGTTCTCCAAACATCGTGGATGGAGTCCGTGGTGTTGTGCATCCTCTTTCCCTTGCTGGGGACTGCCCCAGCCTCAATTCAGGCCAGTGGGGGTGAGTGCAGGGTGGAAAGTGAAGCTGCTTCTACAGGGAGGAGGGAGGGCACTGCCAGGCATCAAGAGCACCTGGAAAGCTAAGTCTAGGCTAAGTCTCCCAACCAGACACTCCATCACATCCCCTACCCCAGCCTAGAGTTGTGCAGCCCCTGCCAGGCTCTCTTCTCCAATCACTGTCCAGAATCCTGTGCCCCAGCTCTCCTCCCAGTGGGGTCCACCTGGGTTAACCCCACACCGCTCTTAGGCTCACACTCCCTGCGGTATTTCACCACTGTCTTGTATGATCCTGGCTACCGCAAATCTCGGTTCACCATCGTGTGCTACGTGGACAACACAGAGATCCTGAGCTTCGACAGCGACTTGGCGAGTCAGAGGGTGGAGCCGCGGGTGCCATTTATAGCTCAGGACCCTGAGCATTTGGAGGAACTAACACGCATTAGCAGAGAGATCTTAATACTTAGCCGAATCGAACTGTGGACCCTGTTGGGCCAGAGAGAGAACGGTGAGTGACCTGTAGGGAAGGCTAGTCTACGGTCTTGGCATATTCCTATGGAATATATATACCTTGGGCTGGTGAAATCCGCAAGTTCCTGCCATCCTGGAAAAGCCTGCAGAAATTTATGGTGGTTTCATTTCAGTTTGAAATAGGCTTTGACCAATTATGAGCAGGTTGTGTGCAATGAGTCGGGCTAACGTTCCCACGGCGCTGACCTCTTTGGCTTCAACAGGGTCTCACACTCTCCAGTGCAAATCTGGCTGTGACATAGGGTCAGACCATCACCTCCTCCGTGGATATATGCACCTCGCTGATGAAGGCCAGGATTCCATCTCTCTGACTGAGGATCTGCACTCCTGGGTTGCTGTGGATACCAAGGAGGCTCAGATCACCAGGCGCAAGTGGGAGACAGCTGGTGTTGCTATATCATGGAGGTCTTTCTTGGAGGGCAGGTGTGTGAAGTGGCTTCTCAGATACCTGGATAAAGGGAAGGAGATGCTGCAGCGTACAGGTATGAGGGGTAGCTTCTTTTGGCCCTTGAGCAGAGTTTATGGGAAGGAAAGAAAACAGGACCAATTCCTAAGCCACCTAGTGTGAAATACTGTCCCCCAGGCTCAGCACAGGGCTGTTACTGTTTCAAATTCAGAATAGCTGTGATTACACTCACTGGGGATTCTAGCCATTCACAACCTCCTATGTCCTCCAATCACAAAAGATCCTACTAGCTACATCTGGTCTACAGAGATGTTAGTGTGTATAGGAAGGTTCATTGATGGTATGGGTGTAGTTGCTGATGCCTTTAGTACCATCATTGAAGAGACAGAGGCAGGCAGATGAGTGAGTTGGAGGCCAGCTTTGCCTACATAGAGAACTTCTGGATAGCCAGGATGGTGAGTGTGTGTGTTCATGCGTGTGTGTGTGTGTGTGTATGCTAACTGATGGATTCATTGGTGGCACACTCCAGTAAGGTAGCTTTTGTGAGTTGTCATTCATGCTGAAGTGCACTTTTCAGTGTTATAGGTGTTTTCTGAGTATTAAGTAACTCCTCGCTCCTGTCTATAAGTAACCTTCAATACACTTATGGGATTGCCAAACTAGTGTTGGATGGTAAAGATGGGCTTGGATGGAATCCTTCCTTTGATCTGTTGTTGGAGTCCTGGCTGGGGTGATTAGAAATCCGCCATATCTCTCTAGAGAAAGTAATAAAATGCTCTACACCTGAGCGGGAACACAAATGGACCAAAAAGGGGCTTGGGAGGATCAGTTTCATGGTTCCTGGGATATAAGACATGAAATTGAATCTGAACCATCCATGGGGGAAAATATTGGTGTGTCTCTGCTTTCTCCATGTGGTGTGGAATGGCAGCTAAGAGTTGCATTGCCCTTGGTGTGGATGATAGGGCTCGAATCTGGGAGTTGCTCCATCTGAAGGCGTATGGATACCTCCACATGGTGTGAGATCTAAACACCAACAGCAACTTCTGCAATAATACTTGGGGGGTGGGATCCTAAGCAGACAGTGACAGCAGTCCTCTGGTCTTTGCTGTGGGCAA
>NW_022196909.1:51679603-51681321 GCF_008632895.1 Mastomys coucha | reverse complement strand
GCAATACAAAGGAGTCATTGGGCCAGCAAGATGTCTCCATATTATGTGCTTGCCATGAAGCCTACCAACCTGACTTTGGAATCCTGAACACACATGGGAGAAGGAGAGAACAGGTTGCCTTCTGACCTTCAGAGAAGTGTCACACACACTTTGTGTGAAGGCGGTATCCGAGGAGTAAACTTCAAGGAAAGTCAGTCTCTTGTCTCTGCATTGTCGCCTGGCACCCCAAACTCAGAGGTGGCCCAGATATGTCTTCCTACTAGTGTGTTAGGAACTCACCAAGATATCATTTTTTTACAGCTAGCAAGAGAAAATTCGGACATTGTTTTCTGACCTTCACCAATGTTTCCAACTATCTTAGTTTAATGTTTTAAGTACTAGAGAGTAATTGAAAGGTTTCTCTCACTCTAAGACTTTAGCTGAAAATGTTAGGTCGAGATTCTCCTCTGCCTGCCTCCAGCAAGAACCAGAGAATTAGCATAAGAATACCTCAACAGGGAGGGCTCCACCCCTCTTCCTCCTGCTTCACACCTAGCTACCAGACCCTGCTGACCTGGGTGTGTGGGGGTCGCTTGCCTAGGTAATGTCAGTCTAACACTAAGACTGGAGGAAGAAGGACTTAGACTCACATGCAAGACTAGCACTAGAACTTAGATGGGCTAGGACTCAGATTCATGTATCTCTCGCAGTCCCTCGGGCCCAGAACACTTGGGCCTGGGGGATGCAGCACCAGTTCAGAGGAGATAACTGCGACTTTAGACCCAGTATGTTTCAAATAGCCTCAGAGGTACCTCAACTGTTGAGCTGCCAGATTTTTCATTTTCTCTTTTACAATGATTGTAAAAGCCTCATGTCATTTTTAAAAGAAATACACTCAGATTTTACACCACCCGTGTGTAGTCTGTTTGCAAAAGCCGAATCCCGTGCCCACCTGGCCAGAACCCATCGTCCCGCAGAATAAGGGACCCCGCAAGAAACCCCGGTCCGCGGTAGAGAAGTGCTGCACATGTATTGGTATACACACACACACACACACACACACTCACACACACTTGCATCCCATCACCCCATATTTGAGTGTTTGGATTTCAGAGTGGACTGTGTACAAAGGGTTAGGTATGTGCCCATGTTGGAGGAGTATGTCATTGGTGGTGGAGTTTGAGATTTCAAAAGATTTCTAGCTAGCTTGCTCCCTTCCTTTTATAAGTTGCTTTGGTCGTGGTGTCTTGTCACAGCAATTGAACAGTAAGTACTAAGACATTTCCTGTTGGTGTCCTATCTGGGATGAACAGATACTTGCACGTGCCTCTCCAGAAAGTGACCAGACATCCTGTTCTCCTTGGTCTGGAGCAGAGGAAGCCTCCCTGATTTCCAGATCCCACAGGATCCACCTCCTTTCAAGGACTGCATTAGTTGCTTCTCTCATCCCTGTGACAAAGTATCTGAAAAGAAGCACCTTCAGGGAGGAAGAACCTAGTGTGGTTCTCCAACCATCAGCTAACAATTCACAGGGGAATGCACAGAGGTGGGAGCAGCTCAGGGCCAGATCCTGGAACCTTGCTCACCTCTGGGCAGACCAGGAAGCAGAGGACAACTAAAAACAGTCTACATAAATCTCAAGGCCCTACCTCCCAGTACACAACTCCCTTCAGCTACTACATCCTAAATGTTCCACTAGAGTCGTCAGCATCACCAGATCCAAAGCATCAAACACTTGA
>NW_022196909.1:51669603-51671711 GCF_008632895.1 Mastomys coucha | reverse complement strand
CCCACCAATCACACACACACACACACACACACACACACACACACACACACACTCACACACACACACAGGTACACACAAGTATATTAACCAGGCTCATCTAACCTTATTTTCCAAGGGCTAAGACTTCAGGTATGTGCCTCCAGACTTAAGATTTGATCTTAATTTCTTAAAACATGAGATATATATCCATCATACACATAAGCCTAAACAATTTGTGACTAACTTAGGAATGGGATGTTGGTTTAATAGGTTTTGGGGAAATGTGTTTAGATTTTTTTCTTTTCTGTTTAGGCTTATACTAACATATGTTCTTTTCTCTCTCTCAAAATTTATTGCCATTTGATTACTAATTTGATATTCCTTTCCTCAGCTACCAACTTCTGTGTGAAACTTCTAAAGGAATTTCAAATAGGGGAAGTGACAGAATCTAGGAACTGCCATTTCAAAATACCGGTTTCTGGCATGGCGATTATTTTGAGTAAAGAAATTTAGTAGCAAAGGCTTTACTCTGCTATCCACTAACTGGCCTAACATTCTGACCCACCAAAACAGTAAACACTTACCTCTGATCCTCTCCCTCAGTTTTGTTAAGTGACTCTTATAGAGGGAAGCCTGCCAGCATCCCAGACAGACTTTTGCCAAGTACCATTACCATCTACTTCAGTCCCATTTGTTGTTCAAATAGAGCAAATTTTGAACAGTTTACAAACCAGCCTGCTTTCTGGACCCAATAGTCCGTTGATGTTCTCCAAGTCCACTGACCTTGAAAAGTCATAGACTATCCCCTGACATTTTGCATTTGCATTCTACAGCCCAGAGAGGGCTATAGAAGCTTTTATATAGCCCATGCTATTCTCTAAGTCTCAGCAACCCCTCTGCTGCAGCCTCTTAAAGTGGTTTGAATAAAGATGTGTCACTAAGTCCGATTAAAAACAGTAGTTCTTGAAGCTCAATACAACCATGAAGTTTCTTAGAGACTTTTATAAGATTCATGAAGCCAAAATATAAAAGGTTCTATAATTTATTTGCCGTTATTTACTGTATTGTGCTTGATAGTGAGCTTGTCTGTGGGCAGCTTAGTATGCATCAAGGCTGTGAAACAAAACTAGTTAGGAGTTATTACATTCTTCACCACCACTCACTTGCAGAATAAGAGGAAGTTGAACTTGTAAAATGTCTTTTTAAATTTTAAGATTGATTCCCCAGGAGCTGGAGAGATGGTTAAAAGTGCTTGTGAATCTCACAGATGACCTCAGTTTGGTTCTCTGCACCTAGGACTCCCAGCTCACAATTTCTTGTAACTCTACTTTCAAGCATTCTGATCCCCTCTTCTGGCCTCCACAGGCATCCTCATGTTTTTGGTATACACTCACACAGACTCACACATATACACATAAATAAGGATAAATTTTAAAACGTTAGTCTCATGTGGTCATCACTGGCCTCACAGTCAGGTCAAACTTGCTGTCTCAGCACCATCTCCTAAGTGCGGGGTGTACGGGATCAGCCATCACCAACCACAAAATATCTCGGGTGGGGAAATGGGGAGGGTTGTTGTTGTTTTGTCATTGTGTGTGATGTGTGTGCGTGCGTGAGTGTGTATTTGTGTGTGGTTTCGTGTTGGGTGGGTTTGGTTTTTGTTTTTTGAGGCATGTTTTATTCTGTGTACCCCTGGCTGTCCTAGAACTCACTTTGTAGATCAGAGATCCTCAAACCCATCTACCTTCCCCTGACTTTCAAGAGCTGGGACTAAAAGGAGTGTGCCACCATGTCCTGGCTTCAGTTTCAGTTTTTAACATGGCAAATGTCACTAAATATAATATACATTAAAAACTCTTGGAAGTCCTCAATGATATCTAAGTACAAAGAAGAGATCCTGAATCCAAAACATTCAGAATCTTGTATGACACCGTTTCTGAACAGGATTCAGAGAACTGATGTTAGAAAGAGCACCAACTGCTGGGCAGTGCTGGGGCATGCCTTTAATCTCTGCACTTGGAAGGCAGAGGCAGGTGGATTTCTGAGTTTGAGGCCAGCCTAGTCTACAGAGTGTGTTCCAGGACAGCCAGGGTTGTACAGAAAATCCTGTCTCAAAATAAAAAAAAAAA
>NW_022196909.1:51666852-51669568 GCF_008632895.1 Mastomys coucha | reverse complement strand
TTCAGAAGCAGAAATCTTATTGGGTCTTCTCAAACAGGAGCTAGAGATGATTGTGAGCCACAGTGTAGGTGCTAGGAACAGAACCCTGGTTGGCTACAGTAGCAACCAGTGCTCTCAACCACTAAGCCATCTCTCTAGCCAGTTATTTTTAATTTTATAAAGTTTTGCTTACTTATTTTAATTTGTGCGTCTGTGACTTGTGTATATATCTTTGCCTGCCTGTGTGTGCACCATCCTAAGAAGACCAGAAAAAGATATTAGATTCTCTGGAACTGAAGTTACAGGCAGTTGTGAGCCACCATGTTCATGGGAGGAACTGAACCTTCCTTGGCCCTTGGCAAAACCAACAAATGTGGTTAACTATTTAGCCACCCTCTACCCTTCACCCATCCTTATTTTGGCTGGGTGTCACACTGTACCCCAGGCTGGGCTAGAACTCACTGTGTAGCTGTGAATGCTAATCTTCATTGTCAGCTTGACTGGATTTAGAATGTCTGTGAAGGTGTTTTCCAGAGAAGATTAACCTGAGGCAGGGAGAGCTGCACTGAATGATTTGGAGGCCCAGATTGGAGACATGGGAGGAAGAGGAGGAAGCCAGATGAGATCCAGCATCCACACTCTCTGCTCCTGATGCATGGAGATGTGAGTCCAGGAACATGCTCCACCTGCCATAGCTCCACCATGCCTCTCCTTCCAGGATGGAATGTACCTTCCTAAATCAAAAGCCAAAATAAAGCCTCCTTGCCTTGTTGATTCTTTTAGGTTTTTTTCATTTGTTTTGTTCTTACATTAATGAGAAAAGTGAGTGATGCAATAGTTTAGGTTGTCTGTCTACTCCCATAAATCATCCTGCTTCTGCCCTAGTTCTGCTATTGCAAGTAATGGGGACTACCATCTGCTATAAATTCAGTAGGACCATGTGGGCTTATTAGAATTCTATTAGGAAAATCAGGACCAAGAACTATGGAGCACACCCAACTAATGAAGGGATACATCTGCTTCATCAGAGCCCCAGAAAGATGTGGACATCCAGCACTGTAATGCCATTGGTCCCACACCAGTCTGTCATTTGACCCTCATGTATGCATCAGTGACTGACAGAGAACCTGGCTATCCCTGGGGCTTTGGCTCAGCTATGTGGATGTGGACTATTTTGTTATAATTTGCCCATCCTCCTCGGATCGATCTGAACCTATTCGTCCATTTGTCCATTCCTTTCCCTAGATCTCATCCCTTCTTTTTTTGCCACTGCAGCTGGACTCATTTCTCAGTCTTTTGCTCAGTGTCTGACTCTATGGCAGTAGCTTCCTCCCATACACTGTTTGGGTTCCCTACTGGGATGGTTTGTGTATGCTCAGCCTGGGGAGTGACACTATTAGAAGGTGTGGCCCTGTTGGAGTAGGTGTGTCACTGTGGGAGTGCACTTTAAGACCCTCAACCTAGCTTCCTGGAAGTCAGTATTCTGCTAGCAGCCTTCAGATGAAGATGTAGAACTCTCAGTTCCTCCTGTACCATGCCTGCCTGGATGCTGCCATGTTCCTGCCTTGATGATAATGGACTGAACCTCTGAACCTAAAAGCCAACCCCAATTAAATGTTGTCCTTATAAGAGTTGCCTTGATCATGGTGTCTGTTCACAGCAGTAAAACTCTAACTAAGACACCTACCCTATCAATAATATTTATTTAATTATGAAAATAAATAAATAATATTTATTTAAGGTTTTTTCCTTTTCTGTGAATGAATATTTTGCATGTATGTCTGTATACAAGGTGTGTTCCTGATGCCTGCAGAGGCCAGAAGAGGGTGTCAGATGGCCTGGAACTGGAGTTACAGGTGCTTGTGAGCCACAGCCTGTGTGCTCAGAATGAAACCAAGATGCTCTTAACCTGGGCTATCTCTCTAGACCCCGCATTTACATTTCTATAAGCCCACTTCAGAAGCATCATGAAATGCTACTGTAACCTCCTTAATCTTTTCATCTATTCTGTGACCCTCATCTATACATATATTTATTGTGTGATATGTCACATTTAAGAGAATATCAGTAATTAAGATTGTAATAATCGGGTATGGGTTTGCTTCAATTATATTACCAAGGAAAGCCATATCAGCTGCCAAATTCCCACCTTGGAAACTGAATTCATTTACTGAATTTATTGTAATTCAATTGTGACATTTTGGAAAAATACAAGCTTGTTCATCTTTCTATTTGTGTTGTTTGGTTTGGTTTCTTGAAACACAGTCTCTCTGTGTAGTCCCAGCTGTCCTGGAACTCACTCAGTAGGTCAGGCTGGCATGTGCCACTATTGCCCAGCCTCATCTATGTTTCTTTGGTTAAGTAAGAGTCTCATGTAACCTAGACTGGCCTCAAAGTCATGGCAGACCTCCTTCCTCAACCTAACCTCCCACACGCTGGTTCTTCAGTCATGGGCTAGAATGTACCACATTTTAAGTATTTTTTTTTTAAATATTACATTAATTTTGAAATTTTCTTTATGTGGGTGTGGGGGAGAGATCAAGTATGTTGTGTGATTCTGATTGAAGGTTTCTTCAGGAAAACAGCTTTAATGTGCATTCCATACACCCAGACAAACTCTTTTTCATAAAGAAATCAAACAGTAAAACAGAGCTTTTAGGCTGGAGTGAGCAGGGCTGGAGTGAGTGTGGGGCTGGCAGAGGTCCTGAGTTCAATTCCTAGCAGCCACACACATGAT
>NW_022196909.1:51659969-51665658 GCF_008632895.1 Mastomys coucha | reverse complement strand
TACATTCCCCCTTTGATGATCCTTACTCTTCTCTCTATTTCACTCCAGACAGCCCCTGCTAAGATTATGGTTTACTAATGCTGTTGTCTCCACTCACCTCCCATGTTCGCTCCATGCCCCCCCCCACCCCCAAACTAATGAGATGAAGCTGGAGTGTCCTTCTGAGTCTGGCTTTGTTATTGGGTTTTCTTTCTTTTCTTTTGAATCAAGAACACTCTAAGAACCCAGAAGTGGGAACCTCCTTTCCCTGAGTAATGTTTGGACACCCACTTGTATGTGGAAACCCACTTCTATTTCGTAGACCCACTAAGAGTCATGGTGATCTGCCCACACACACACAATGCTATAAAACTCCATAGACAGGAACTTGCTCCTCAAGTTCTCCAAACACTGAGGATGGTGTCTGTGGTGCTGTGCATCCTCTTTCCTTTGCTGGCAACCACCACAGCCTCAATTCAGGCCAGTGCAGGTGAGTGCAGGGTGGAAAGTGAAGCTGCTTTTGAGGGGAGGAGGGAGGGTGCCAGGCAGCAAGAGCACCAGGAAAGCTATGTCTAGGCTGTCTCCCAACCAGACACTCCATCACACCCCCTTCCCCAGCTTAGAGTTGGGCGGCCCCTGCCAGGCTCTCCAATCCCTGTCCAGAGCCCTGTGCCCTAGCTCTCCTTCCAGCGGGTCCACCTGGGTTAACCCCACATCCCCTCTAGGCTCACATTCCCTGCAGTATTTCACCACCGTTTTGTATGATCCTGGCTACCGCAAATCTCGGTTCACCATCGTGTGCTACGTGGACGACACTGAGATTGTGAGCTTTGACAGCGACTTGGCAAGTCAGAGGGTGGAGCCGCGGGTGCCTTTTATAGCTCAGGACCCTGAGCATTTGGAGGAGCTGACTCTCAACAGCAGGGAGATCTTAATACTTGGCCGAATCGAACTGTGGAAGCTGTTTGGCCAGAGAGAGAATGGTGAGTGACCCTGTAGGGAAGGCTAGTCTACAGTCTCGGCATATTCCTATGGAATATATATACCTTGGGCTGGTGAAATCTGCAAGTTCCTGCCATCCTGGAAAAGCCTGTAGAAATTTATGGTGGTTTATTTCACTTTGAAATAGGCTTTGACCAATTATGAGCAGCTTGTGTGCAATGAGTGGGGCTAACGTTCCCACGGCGCTGACCTCTTTGCCTTCAACAGGGTCTCACATTGTCCAGTGCCTATCCGGCTGTGACATAGGGTCAGACCATCGCCTCCAACGTGGATATCTGTACGTTGCTGATGAAGGCCAGGATTACATCTCTCTGACTGAGGATCTGCACTCCTGGGTTGCTGTGGATACCAAGGAGGCTCAAATCATCAGGCACAAGTTGGAGGCATCTGTTTATGCTACATCATGGAGGTCTTTCTTGGAGGGCAGGTGTGTGAAGTGGCTTCTCAAATATCTGGATAAAGGGAAGGAGATGCTGCAGCGTGCAGGTATGAGGGGTAGCTTCTTTTGGCCCTTGAACAGAGTTTATGGGAAGGAAAGAACACAGGACCAATTCCTAAGCCTCCTAGTGTGAAACACTGTCCCCCAGGCTCAGCACAGGGCTGTTACTGTTTCAAATACAGAATAGCTGTGATTACACTCACTGGGGATTCTAGCCATTCACACCCTCCTGTGTCTTCCAATCACAAGGAATCTTACTAGCTACATCTGGTCTACAGAGATACTAGTGTGTGTAGGACGGTTCATTGATGGTATGGGTGTAGTGGCTGATGCCTTTAATACCATCCTTGAAGAGACAGAGTCAGGCAGATGGGTGAATTGGAGGCCAGCTTTGCCTACATAGAGAACTTCTGGATAGCCAGGATGGTGTGTGTGTGTGTGTGTGTGTGTGTGTGTGTGTGTGTGTGTGTGTTAACTGATGGATTCACTGGTGGCACACTCCAGTAAGGTAGCTTTTGTGAGTTGTCATTCATGCTGACGTGGACTTTTCAGTGTTGTAGGTGTTTTTCGAGTATTAAGTAACTCCTTGCTCCTGTCTATAAGTAACCTTCAATACACTTATGGGATTGCCAAACTAGTGTTGGATGGTAAAGATGGGCTTGGATGGAATCCTTCCTTTGATCTGTTGTTGGAGTCCTAGCTGGGGTGAATAGACATCCACCATATCTCTCCAGAGAAAGTAATAAAATGCTCTACACCTGAGCTGGAACTCAAATGGACTAAAATGGGCTTGGGAGGATCAGTTTCATGTTCCTGGGAAATAAGACATGAAATTGAAGCTGAACCATCCATGGAGGAAAATACTGGTGTGTCTCTGCTTTCCTCATGTGGTACGGAATGGCAGATGAGTGTTGCATTGCCCTTGACTTGGATGATAGGACCCGAATGTGGGACTGCTCCATCTGAAGGTGTATGGATACCTCCACATGGTGTGAGATCTAAACACCAACAGCAACTTCTGAAATAACACTTGTGGAGCAGGATCCTAAGCAGATAGTGACAGCAATCATGTGGCCTTTGCTGTGGGCAATTGAGACTTGCAACTGGTGCTGAGCCATCTTCTCAGGGCTCTTGAGGCTGTGGGACATGGAAGCCGAAGGGGTCTGAGTGATGTAGAAGTAGAGAAGTTGAGGGCTGTCACTGCTCATTCCTCTATGAAACAAAGGCAATACAAAGGACTCATTGGGCCAGCAAGAGGTCTCCATGTTATGTGCTTGCCATAAAGCCTAACTAACAACCTGAGTTTGGAACATTTGCCGTTGGTGCCCTATCTGGGATGAACAGATACTTGCACATGCCTCTCCAGAAAGTTACCAGTCACCCTGTTCTCCTTGGTCTAGAGCAGAGGAAGCCTCCCTGATTTCCAGATCCCACAGGATCCACCTCCTTTCAAGGACTGCATTATTTGCTTCTCTCATCCCTGTGACAAAGTATCTGAAAATAAGCACCTTCAGGGAGGAAGAACATAGTGTGGTTCTCCAACCACTAGCTAATAATTCAGAGGGGAGTACACAGGGGTGGGAGCAGCTCAGGGCCAGATCCTGGAACCTTGCTTACCTCTGGGCAGACCAGGAAGCAGAGGACAACTAGAAACAATCTATATAACTCACAAGGCACCACCTCCCAATACCCAACTTCAGCTACTACATCCTAAATGTTACACTAGAGTTATCAGATCACCAGATACAAAGCATCAAACACTTGAGACTTGGGGAACATTTTACTTTCAAAGCACAATAGCAACTCTATCTTTTCATTGATGAAGTTGACACTCAACTCTGAAAAGAGTGAGTGTCAGTTCTGTTTTGATCTCAGCCCCTATTTCTGCCAATGTTCATAGGTCAGGAATAGATATTTCTTCATTCTAAGTCCATGCTATTTAAGAGCTGCTGTTTAAATTTTCAACACAACTATGGGGGTGATCACATGACTAATGCTCATCTAGTTCACAGGAAAGAAAAGAAGGTTGTTCTCCTCTGACTCTTCTCCTCAGATCCCCCCAAAGCAAATGTGACCCATCACCCTACACTTGAAGGTGATGTCACCCTGAGGTGCTGGGCCCTGGATTTCTACCCTGCTGACATCTTCTTGACCTGGAAGAGGGATGAGGAGTACCTGACCCAGGACATGGAACTTGTGGAGACCAGACCTTCAGGAGATGGAACCTTCCAGAAGTGGGCAGCTGTGGTGGTGCCTTCAGGAGAAGAGCATAGATACACATGCCATGTCCAACATGAGGGGCTGCCTGAACCTCTCATCTTGAAATGGGGTAAAGAGGGTGTGTGGGGGCACAGAAGAGTCTGTCCTTGGGAAAGCAAGAGCTCCTCTGCAGACCTTGAGCATGTCCCTCACATCTATCCTCCTCTCCCCTCTCTCTGCCAGAGCTGCCTCTCTCTCCTACTACCCCCATCAAGGGGATCACTGCTGGTCTGGTTCTCCTTGGAATTTTGCTCATTGGAGCTCTGGCTGCCTTTGTGATGAGGAGGAAGCATGCAGGTAAGGATGGGCTTTGAGATTTGGGTCTTACTGAGAAATTTCAAGTCCTGGATACAAATGTGCCTATCTTTTGTTATTTTAAAGTTTAGCCATTCCTGTGTTTTAGCCACTTCGGGACCTTTTTTAAAACTAACTGTGAAAGGAACACCTGTAAATAGAGGACCAGGCTTTCACCATGTGGATCCTGTTGATGTGGACACAAATCTGAGGCAGGGTCTCCAGGAAGAGGGAACAGGCCTCTGGGAGGGCACGCTATATTTTTTTTCCCCCAAGACAGGGTTTCTCTGTGTAGCCCTGGCTGTCCTGGAACTCACACTGTAGACCAGGCTGGCCTCGAACTCAGAAATCCACCTGCCTCTACCTCCCAAGTGCTGGGATTAAAGGTGCGCACCCCCACTGCCCAGATCATTCTGCTAAACAACCCAGCAGCTGGGCACAGCCTCAGTCCTCAACTTGCCTAGGATCTGGCGTTGTTTGGCTTTTGTGTTGTGTCCCTGGATATGAAGACTCAAGCTTAGGGTTTTGGATTTTTCTAAGATTAAAAATAAAAAAAATCTGTAAGCCTCTAATGTCCCATATAAAATTTTGTTGTATTTAAACAATAAGAGTTTAGATTTCATTATTTGTGTCTAAAAGTTGGAAATCAGTCTAGGGAATTTTCAGATAGCAACCAGCAAGAGACTTTTATCCTGTAAATTGCTTACTAGGTCTTTTACCTGAGGCGATACTCAGTGGGAGAGAAAATAACTCAAGGCTGATGACAGGTCCATAGGTCCTTACATTCTCAGGGAAAAATACTATATTCCCACTTGGTTCTATTCCTTCTGTGGGCACTGCTCTGACGACTGACATCAGTGACCTCAAACCTTGTTGCAGAATCCTCATAACTCTTCTGAGACCCTTGCTGTCTTAGACTGTAAAGCAGAGAGGCCATGTATTACCTTTTTCCTTCCTTTTTGGCAGGGTCTCACACTGCACCCCAGGCTGGGCTGGAACTTACTATGTAGTTGTGATGGCAAATCTTCATCGTCAGCTTGACTGGATCTAGAATTGTGACTCTCCTACAGCTGAAGGCTGATTCTATCAGACCCTGCCTTGCCACAGATAACCATGCCTCTCTGCCCACCTCCTGCTAATTGCCCTGCCTCTCTGCAAGTTCCAGTTATGTAGGAAGTCTCTCCTCCAAAGACTGAAGATGAAGCTGCTGATTGGGCCAAGTTCCAGATGAACTTGGGGGAGGGGGTTTTGCTTTACCTATCTACCTGTTTGTTTGTAACAAAGAGATTTCAATGAATGATGTCAGACTGAAAGCACACCATGTGCTGGTCTAATTTTTTTCAAGCTCTTCCCACATTCCCAGTACCCTTAAGTTTCAGGCCCTTGACTCCCATTTCAGGTGACCCATTTGTATATGAGTGGCTGCAGGCAGCCACATAGAATCTCCTAGGACTTGCAATTCTGGAAATGTCTATGACGCCTCCAGAGATTAACTGAGTAAAGGAGAATTTGCTTGGATGTGGATGACACCATCCCAGACCGAAGACCTGGGAGGAAGAGGCTGAAGGCAGGTGAGAGC
This sequence comes from Mastomys coucha, assembly GCF_008632895.1. Taxonomy (NCBI): domain Eukaryota; kingdom Metazoa; phylum Chordata; class Mammalia; order Rodentia; family Muridae; genus Mastomys; species Mastomys coucha. The sequence continues at coordinate 51,660,106 of NW_022196909.1, read as the reverse complement.
CAGCATCTCCACACTCTACTCCTGATACATGAAGAATAGTCATCCCAATCACATGCTCCAGCTCCCTGAACTCCACCATGCCTTTCCTGACAGGATGGTATATACCTTCTTTTTTTTTTTTTTTTTTTTTTTTTTTT
>NW_022196909.1:51655166-51656478 GCF_008632895.1 Mastomys coucha | reverse complement strand
ACCATCTCAATTCTCAGAGTGCTATAAAATGGGAACTTTGGTTCTGCCATACTCTGATTCTCTCTCCAGGGGCCCCAGCCAGGCTGCTTGTCTCTGGTCCTGGGGCCTGAACTCCTCTCAGAAGCCCACCATGTTGATGTCTTTCTATTCTCTGTCTATCTATGGCATTAGTAACTCTTCTAATAAACTCCTTACCCCGAACACTCTCCATCCATCTCGAATCCATGTCCCGCATGTTTCAGGGAAAGTATTTCATTTCCATAACCTCAGACCAACCTCAAGCTTCCGACATTCTTTATAGAAACCTGATTGGATTAAAAACCTTCTGGAGAGAATGACAACTCACAGGAAGTATAATCCAGTGTGGAATTCACACATGACATGCGATTGTCTCTGACCACAGACCATGGGTGATGTCTCTGAAAGGAACTATGCCTTCCCTTCAGAACCCAGCACCGCCTCTCAGGAGACACAGAAAATTTCCCTTTCAATGGGATGTCTAATTGCATTTTCCTCACTTCTCACCCCAATCTTTTTAATTAAGGAAGATGAAAAATTGACCCACTCATCAAATCCACAAATTAGGAACATACAAACATAGGGAAGTGCTATGATTCTTTTTTTTTTAAATATTTATTTAATGTATATGAGTGCACTTTAGCTGTCTTTAGGCACTCCAGAAGAGGGCATCAGATGCCATTAGAAATGGTTGTGAGCCACCATGTGGTTGCTGGGAATTGAACTCAGGACCTCTGGCAGAGCAGTCTGTGCTCTAAACCACTGAGCCATCTCTCCAGCTTGCCAAGACGCTTTTTATCCCCTCATGATGATTATCCTAGTTCACAATGATCATCCCCTATTGTCTTGCTTTTATATTTCCTCACACCTGGCTTGCTATTTCTCTTTGATTTGTGAAGTGAGAAAATTAACCTGAGGTGGGACACCCCCAGTATATATGAATTTCATCAATACTTAACTATGATTTGGATTCAATAGTATTTACCCAAAACTCCAGGCAGATACATTACATTGATAATGTCTTGGGTTTTTTTTTTTAAGATTTATTTATTTATTATCTGTAAGTACAATGTAGCTGTCTTCAGACTCTCCAGAAGAGGGAGTCAGATCTCTTGTTACAGATGGTTGTGAGCCGCCATGTGGTTGATGGGATTTGAACTCAAGACCTTTGGAAAAGCAGTCAGTGCTCTTAACCACTGAGCCATCTCTCCACCCCTGGTAATGTTTTATTATGTAATAAAATGAACAGTGTGTCCTTATAGGATCTCATAGTTCAGAAAGCTCTTACAGAATG
>NW_022196909.1:51652054-51654479 GCF_008632895.1 Mastomys coucha | reverse complement strand
TGGCGATTATTTTGAGTAAAGAAATTTAGTAGCAAAGGCTTTACTCTGCTATCCACTAACTGGCTTAATATTCTGACTCACCAAAACAGCAAACACTTACCTCTGGTCCTCTCCCTCAGTTTTGTTAAGTGACTCTTATCGAGGGAAGCCTGTCAGCATCCCAGACAGACTTTTGCCAAGTACCATTACCATCTACTTCAGTCCCATTCGTTGTTCAAAGCACCACTGCCCGGGTGTTCAAAGAAAGTAATTTTTGAACAGTTTACAAACCAGCCTGCTCTCTAGACCCAATAGTCCGTTGATGTTCTCCAAGTCTACTGACCTTGAAAAGTCATAGACTATCCCCTGACATTTTGCATTCTACAGCCCAGAGAAAGCTATTGAAGCTTTTATATAGCCCATGCTATTCTCTAAGTCTCAGCAACCCCTCTGCCACAGCCTCTTAAAGTGGTGTGAATAAAGATGTGTCACTAAGTCCGACTAAAAACAGTAATTCTTGAAGCTCAATAAAACCATGAAGTTTCTTAGATACTTTCATAAGATTCATGAAGCCAAAATAAAAAAGGATTTCTGAGTTCTCGGACAGTCTCGACTGCAGAGTGACTTCCAAGACATCCAGGACTATACAGAGAAACCCTGTCTCAAAAAACCAAAGCGGGGAGGATTGAGGTCCTTGATCTTATGTAAGCACAAAGAGATCTTGAATCTCAAACATTCAGAACAGGATTCAGAGAGAGCACCAAGTACAGGAGGAAGAGTGTTTTCATAAATCCCCAGTCTGAGGTTTTGTCTTCAAGGTGTCTGCGGTGGGGAAACCACGGGCTGGGAAGTCCCTCCTCCACAACCCCAAATTCCTTCTGGGTAGCCTACAAACTGTGTTAGTTGTGCTATCCTTCCATCTGGACCCATGTTTTCATGCCCAGTGCATGTAGGAATTTTGGAGAACTACTCACAGTCACTGTGGTATCTCCCCACAACCCACAGCGCTATAAATTCCACAGAGAGGAACAAAGTCTCTTTTCCCTCCAGTTTTCCCACACATCAAGGATGGGGGCTACAGCACCGCGTGCCACCCTCCTGTTGCTCTCAGCGTTCCTGACTCTGACCCAGACCAAGAACCAGAGCTTTACTCGTGAGTATGGGTCTGGTGGAAAGTAGCTTCTTTTTGGAGGAGCAAGGGCGATGGGCTCCAGGTAGCTCCGGGCAGCACCCAGGAAGCCATTCCTTCTCATCACCCAGCCAGACTCTCCAGCTCGCTTCTCCATCCTATGTTCTGAGTCTGGTGCCCTGAACCCCTCTCGGCCTGCGCACCCCCCGGAGATCCCAGGAGAAGGTCGGGGTCTCATTGTGCTCTGTCTGCAGGTTCACACTTCATGCGGTATTTGGTAACCACAACTGCATCTCGTCCGGGTCTTCGAGATTCCCACGTCTTCATTGTTGGCTATGTAGACTACATGCAGTTTATGCGCTTTGACAGTGATGGAGCTAATCAGAGGATCCAGGCGCGAGGGCCCTGGGTGAAGCAGATGGGGTCTGAGTATTTGGAGTTGGAGAGAAGAGGTTCGGAGAGTTATTCACACAGGGCCCGAGAAAACCTGCGATTCGCAATCCGGGTCTATAACCAGAGCGATAACGGTGAGTGACCCCTTCACATCTCAGCAGACCAATCTGGGTCGCCCAGGATCCCAGACCCTAGGTTTGGCCAGATCCTAGGATCTGCAGAGACCCGGAACCCAAGAGAATAGTGGACCGAGGGCAGATTTCCAGTATAGGTGAAAATTCGATGGGTGGGCAGTGCTGACTTTGTGGCCCTGGCAGTCTCTCATACCTTCCAGTGTTTACTCGGTTGTGACTTGGGGCCAGACGGAAGCCTCCTCCGTGGGCACTATAGTCATGCTTTTGATGGCCACAATTACATCAGCCTGAATTCAGACCTGAGAACATGGACTGCGGCAGACAGGACTGCTCAGATCACGCAGCGACAGTGGGAGGCAGATGGTGTAGCAGAGCACTTCAGCCACTTCTTCAATGGCTTTTGTGTTCTGTGGCTATTGAAGCACTTGAAGATAGGGAAGGAGCTTCTACAGCGCTCAGGTATCGGGGCCTGAAAAGTAACTCCTCTATCTGCCCAAAAAGTAAGGAGCATACTTCCAAGGAGGGAGGAAAATGGGGCCAGCAGAAATACTGCCACTCTCTTATGGCTTCCAGAGTTGGAAGGAAGCTCCTGGGTTCCATGACCCAACACCAGGCAGTGACTGTCCCAGGGCTCACCCTTCTCTCAGGACAGTTCAGTGTCTGTCAGGGGGATAAGTAGATTCCTGAAATAACGTCCTTCAACCTGCCACCCATTGTGAACTCTGAAATAACCAATAGCCACGTCCTTCAACCCGCCGCCCGTTGTGAACTCTGGCCTCCCATATGCTAG
>NW_022196909.1:51648885-51652043 GCF_008632895.1 Mastomys coucha | reverse complement strand
TTAAATTTTCAACACAACTATGGGGTGATCACATGATTAATGCTCATCTAGTCCACAGGAAAGAAAAGAAGGTTATTTTCCTCTGACTCTTTTCCTCAGATCCCCCCAAAACAAATGTGACCCATCACCCTACACTTAAAGGTGATGTCACCCTGAGGTGCTGGGCCCTGGATTTCTACCCTGCTGACATCATCTTGACCTGGCAGAGGGATGAGGAGGACTTGACCCAGGACATGGAACTTGTGGAGACCAGACCTTCAGGGGATGGAACCTTCCAGAAGTGGGCAGCTGTGGTGGTGCCTTCAGGAGAAGAGCATAGATACACATGCCATGTACAACATGAGGGGCTGCCTGAACCCCTCATCTTGAAATGGGGTAAAGAGGGTGTGTGGGGGCACAGAGTCTGTCCTTGGGAAAGCAGGAGCTCTTCAGCAGACCTTGAGCATGTCCCTCACTTCTGTCCTCCAATCCCCTCTCTCTGACAGAGCCCCCACCCTCTCCCACCACCCCCATCACGAGGATCACTGCTGGTCTGCTTCTCCTTGGAGTTTTGCTCATTGGAGCTGTGGCTGCCATTGTGATGAGGAGGAAGCATGCAGGTAAGGATGGGCTTTGAGATTTGGGTCTTACTGAGAAATTTCAAGTCCTGGATACAAATGTGCCTATCTTTTGTTATTTTAAAGTTTAGCCATTCCTGTGCTTTAGCCACTTGGGACCTTTTTTTAAACTAACTGTGAAAGGAACACCTGTAAATAGAGGACCAGGCTTTCACCATGTGGATCCTGTTGATGTGGACACAAATCTGAGGCAGGGTCTCCAGGAAGAGGGAACAGGCCTCTGGGAGGGCACGTTATATTTTTTTCCCCCAAGACAGGGTTTCTCTGTGTAGCCCTGGCTGTCCTGGAACTCACACTGTAGACCAGGCTGTCCTCTAACTCAGAAATCCACCTGCCTCTACCTCCCAAGTGCTGGGATTGAATATGTGCACCCCCACTGCCCAGCTCATTCTGTTAAACCACGCAGCAGCTGGGCACAGCTTGAGTCCTCAGCTTGCATAGGATCTGGTGTTGTTTGTCTTTTGTGTTCTGTCCCTGGATATAAAGACTCAAACTTGGGGTTTTAGATTTTTCTAAGATTAAAAAAAAAAAATCTGTAAGCCTCTAATGTCCCATATAAAATTTTGTTGTATTTAAACAATAAGAATTTAGATTTCATTATTTCTGTCTAAAAGTTGGAAATCAGTCTAGGGAATTTTCAGATAGCAACCAGCAAGAGACTTTTATCCTGTAAATTGCTTACTAGGTCTTTTACCTGAGGCTATACTCAGTGGGAGAGAAAATAACTCAGGGCTGATGACAGGTCCATAGGTCCTTACACTCTCAGGGTAAAATCCTATATTCTCACTTGGTTCTATTCCTTCTGTGGCCACTGCTCTGACGACTGACATCAGTGACCTCAAACCTTGTTGCAGAATCCTCATAACACTTCCGAGACCCCTGCTGTCTTAGACTGTAAAGCAGAGAGGCCATGTATTATTACCTTTTTCCTTCCTTTTTGGCAGGGTCTCACACTGCACCCCAGGCTGGGCTGGAACTCACTATGTAGTTGTGATGGCTAATCTTCATTGTCAGCTTGACTGGATCTAGGATTGTGACTCTCCTACAGCTGAAGGCTGATTCTATCAGACCCTGCCTTGCCACAGATAACCATGCCTCTCTGCCCACCTCCTGCTAATTGCCCTGCCTCTCTGCAAGTTCCAGTTATGTAGGAAGTCCCTCCTCCAGAGACTGAAGATGAAGCTGCTGATTGGGCCAAGTTCCTGATGAACTTGGGGGAGGGGTTTTACTTTACCTATCTACCTGTTTGTTTGTAACAAAGAGATTTCAATGAATGGTGGCCAACTGAAAGCACACCATGTGTTGGTCTAATTTTTTCAAGCCCTTCCTGCATTTCCAGTACCCTTAATTTTCAGGCCCTTGACTCCCATTTCAGTGACCCATTCGTATGAATGGCTGCAGGCAGCCACATAGAATCTCCCAGGACTTGCAATTCTGGAAATGTCTATGACGCCTCCAGAGATTGAGTAAAAGAGAAGTTGCTTGGATGTGGGTCACACCATCCCAGACCAAAGACCTGGGAGGAAGAGGAGGAAGGCAGGTGAGAGCCAGCGTCCCCACACTCTACTCCTGATACATGGAGAAGAGGGTCATCCCAGACACATGCTCCAGCTCCCTGAACTCCACCATGCCTTTCCTGCCAGGATGGGATATACCTTCTTACATTAAAAACCAAAGCAAACTCCTTGCTTCTTTCAGATGTTTTCATCGTTTTGTTTTGTTTGTTTTATATAATAATGAGAGAAGTGAGGGATACATTTACTCCCATAAATCTTCCTGCCTTTACCTGAGTGCTGATATTGTGCGTGTAGGACATACAATTGGTTTCAAGAATGACTTATGTTGGGCTGAAGATATGGCTCAGTGCTTAAGAGCACCAACTGCTCTTCTGAAGGCCCTGAGTTCAAATCCCAGCAGCTACATGGTGGTTCACAACCATCTGAGGTGAGATCTGACTCCCTCTTCTAGAGTGTCTGAAGATAGCTACAGTGTACTTACATATAAAGTACACTGAAAAACAAAGTATATAAAGTATAAAAAGGAAGTATATAAAGTACAGTGTAAAAAAAAAGTATTTTTATAAATAGATCTTTAAAAAATGATGAATGTTACCAGCTGTGATCCTGGTCTACCTTCTTGCAGATGAATGTGGAGGTCAGAAGACAACTTTCTGGAGTCATTTTTTTGTTTGTTTTTTTGGTTTTTTTTCGATACAGGGTTTCTCTGTGTAGCCCTGGCTGTTCTGGAACTCACTCTGTAGACCAGGCTTGCCTCGAACTCAGAAATCCACCTGCTTCTGCTTCCCAAGTCCTGGGATTAAAGGCATGTGCCACCACTGCCCTACTGGTCTAATTTTTTTTCCTTCCACCAAGTGGTTCTGAGGGATCTAACTCAGTTTGTCAGGCTTGGCAGGAAGCATCTTTACTTTCTGAGCCATCTCACTGACCCCTAGACAAAATTCTTTTGATAGAGAGTATGTGGCTTGAGGAAGTTAAAAGTGAGCTGTCTATGGTAAGACCACTCCTGTATCATCATGCCCTC
>NW_022196909.1:51647559-51647937 GCF_008632895.1 Mastomys coucha | reverse complement strand
AAAAACCTTCTGGAGAGAATGACAACTCACAGGAAGTATAATCCAGTGTGGGATTCACACATGACATGCGATTGTCACTGACCACAGACCATGGGTGTTGTCTCTGAAAGGAACTATGCCTTCCCTTCAGAACCCAGCACCGCCTCTCACCAGACACAGAAAATTTCCCTTTCAATGGGATGTCTAATTGCATTTTCCTCACTTCTCACCCCAATCTTTTTAATTAAGGAAGATGAAAAATGGACCCACTCTTCAAACCCACCAATTAGAAACCTAGAAACATAGTGAAAGGCTATGATTCTTTTTTTTAAAAAAAAAATATTTATTTAATGTATATGAGTACACTGTAGCTGTCTTCAGGGACTCCAGAAGAGGGCA
>NW_022196909.1:51635771-51636982 GCF_008632895.1 Mastomys coucha | reverse complement strand
CACTGGGTACAACAGAGCCTTGGTAAGCATTTTGACAGAGACAAAACTACATGGCAGTTTCTGTTCTTCAAGTTCTCTCAGGAGACTCACTGAGCAAGAAGAGTTTACAGGAGAGATTAGGTCAAGTGTATTCAAAGTATATTCAAAGACCTTGCCTTGATCCCCTAGAGCTTGAGTTACAGGTGGCTGTTGAATGGAAATAGAAAGGAAATGACATGGGTGCTCCTAGGTATGGTGAGGAAGAAAGTATTGCAGATAAAAGGGAGAGTACAGCTAGAGGTGGAGGCATTTGGGAGAGTCCAGAGTGGGGGAGAGATGGGGAGGAGAAGGGAGAGAAGAGGGAAACCAGGCAGAGCATTCAGTAGTTCAGAGGTACAAAATGGGGCAAGTAACCAAATGCCTGGATTGTACAGGGAAGAGGCTAAGGGGACGGGGGCAGGGAGGACAGCCTAGGTCAGAGAGGAGGGTAGGGTACTCCAGCCAGATCCTGGAGGGTAGGGTACTCCAGCCAGACCCTGGAGGGTAGGGTGCTCCAGCCATACCCTGGAAGTTAGGGTACTCCAGAGATACCCTGGAGGGTAGGGTACTCCAGCCATACCCTGGAGGGTAGGGTACTCCAGCCATACCCTGGAGGGTAGGGTACTCCAGCCATACCCTGGAAGGTAGGGTACTCCAGCCAGACCCTGGAGGGTAGTGTACTCCAGCCAGACCCTGGAGGGTAGGGTACTTCAGCCAGACCCTGGAGGGTAGGGTACCCAAGCCAGACCCTGGAGGGTAGGGTACTCCAGCCAGTCCCTGGAAGGTAGGGTACTCCAGCCAGACCCTGGAGGGTAGTGTACTCCAGCCAGACCCTGGAGGGTAGGGTACTCCAGCCAGACCCTGGAGGGTAGGGTACTCCAGCCAGACCCTGGAAGGTAGGGTACTCCAGCCATATACTGTCAAGCAAGGGATACAGGAAGAATCTGGAGGCCACTCCACTTTGGTATGTTAAACAGGCACCTCTGCCATTTGTCCTGGGTTGGAAACCTAACAGCTGTGAGCTGCAAGACAGATGATGGGAACTGAACTCAGTATGTGTTTTACTTTTTAACCCAAGAAAGATCGATGGGTGTACCCTGCACAACATCTGTTTGAGGTCCTCCTTAATCTGTGAGAACATACAGAGATGCTGAAACCAAAATGTTGGGACTTCCTGACACACTCAGCTCTCC
>NW_022196909.1:51633691-51634862 GCF_008632895.1 Mastomys coucha | reverse complement strand
CCTCTCATGTCCTTTCCCCCACCTCCAGCCCCTGGCCCTAACTAATCAGATGAATCTCATTCTGAGCCTGGATTTGTTATTCGCTTTTCAGTCTTTTCTTTTGAACCAAGAACACTCTAAGAACCCACAAGTGGGAACCCCCTTTTCCCCAGTAATATTTGGACACCCAATTGTAAGTAGGAATTTTGTAGAACCACTAAGCGTCATGGTGATCTGCCCACCTACACCCACGACACTATATAACTCCACAGACAGGAACTTGCTCTTCAAGTTCTCCAAACATCGTGGATGGAGTCCGTGGTGTTGACCATCCTCTTTCCCTTGCTGGGGACTGCCCCAGTCTCAATTCAGGCCAGCGGGGGTGAGTGCAGGGTGGAAAGTGAAGCTGCTTCTACAGGGAGGAGGGAGGGCACTGCCAGGCATCAAGAGCACCTGGAAAGCTCAGTCTAGGCTAAGTCTCCCAACCAGACACTCCATTACACCCCCTACCCCAGCCTAGAGTTGTGCAGCCCCTGCCAGGCTCTCTTTTCCAATCCCTGTCCAGAATCCTGTGCCCCAGGTGTCCTCCCAGTGGGGTCCACCTGGGTTAACCCCACACCGCCCTTAGGCTCACACTCCCTGCGGTATTTCACCACTGTCTTGTATGATCCTGGCTACCGCAAATCTCGGTTCACCATCGTGTGCTACGTGGACAACACAGAGATCCTGAGCTTCGACAGCGACTTGGCGAGTCAGAGGGTGGAACCGCGGGTGCCATTTATAGCTCAGGACCCTGAGCATTTGGAGGAGCTAACGCGCATTAGCAGAGAGATCTTAATACTTAGCCGAATCGAACTGTGGACCCTGTTGGGCCAGAGAGAGAATGGTGAGTGACCCTGTAGGGAAGGCTAGTCTACGGTCTCGGCATATTCCTATGGAATATATATACCTTGGGCTGGTGAAATCCGCAAGTTCCTGCCATCCTGGAAAAGCCTGCAGAAATTTATGGTGGTTTCATTTCAGTTTGAAATAGGCTTTGACTAATTATGAGCAGGTTGTGTGCAATGAGTCGGGCTAACGTTCCCACGGTGCTGACCTCTTTGGCTTCAACAGGGTCTCACACCCTCCAGTGCAAATCTGGCTGTGACATAGGGTCAGACCATCACCTCCTCCGTGGATATATGCACCTCGC
>NW_022196909.1:51626445-51632768 GCF_008632895.1 Mastomys coucha | reverse complement strand
CCTTCCTTTGATCTGTTGTTGGAGTCCTGGCTGGGGTGATTAGAAATCCGCCATATCTCTCTAGAGAATGCAATAAAATGCTCTACACCTGAGCTGGAACTCAAATGGACTAAAATGGACTTGGGAGGATCAGTTTCATGGTTACTGGGAAATAAGACATGAAATTGAAGCTGAACCATCCATGGAGGAAAATACTGGTGTGTCTCTGCTTTCCTCATGTGGTGTGGAATGGCAGATGAGTGTTGCATTGCCCTTGACTAGGATGATAGGACCCGAATGTGGGACTGCTCCATTTGAAGGTGTATGGATACCTCCATAGGGTGTGAGATCTAAACACCAACAGCAACTTCTGCAATAACACTTGTGGATCAGGATCCTAAGCAGACAGTGACAGCAATCATGTGGCCTTTGCTGTGGGCAATTGAGACTTGCAACTGGGACTGAGCCATCTTCTCAGGGCTCTTGAGGCTGTGGGACATGGAAGCTGATGGGATCTGAGTGATGTAGAAGTAGAGAAGTTGAGGGCTGTCAATGCTTGTTCCTCTATGAAACAAAGGCAATGCAAAGGAGTCATTGGGCCAGCAAGAGGTCTCCATGTTATGTGCTTGCCATAAAGCCTAACAACCTGAGTTTGGAACATTTGCCGTTGGTGTCCTATCTGGGATGAACAGATACTTGCACGTGCCTCTCCAGAAAGATACCAGACACCCTGTTCTCCTTGGTCTGGAGCAGAGGAAGCATCCCTGATTTCCAGATTCCACAGGATCCACCTCCTTTCAAGGACTGCATTAGTTCCTTCTCTCATCCCTGTGACAAAGTACCTGAAAAGCAGCAACTTCAGGGAGGATGAACCTAGTGTGGTTCTCCAACCATCAGCTAACAATTCACAGGGGAGTACACCGGGGTGGGAGCAGCTCAGGACCAGATCCTGGAATGTTGCTCACATCTGGGCAGACCAGGAAGCAGAGAACAACTAGAAACAGTCTACATAACTCTCAAGACCACAGTTCCCAGTACCCAACTCCCTTAGCTACTACATCCTAAATGTTCCACTAGAGTTGTCAGCATCACCAGATACAAAGCATCAAACACTTGCGACGTGGGAAACATTTTACATTCAAAGCACAATAACAACTCTATCTTTTGGTGGATGAAGTTGACACTCAACTCTGAAAAGAGTGAGTGTCAGCTCTTGTTTTGATCTCAGCCACTATTTCTGCCAATGTACACAGGTCAGGAATAGATATTTCTTCATTCTAAGTCTATGCTGTTTGAGAGCTGCTGTTTAAATTTCCAACCGAACTACGGGGGTGATCACATGACTAATGCTCATCTAGTCCACAGGTAGGAAAAGAAGGTTGTTCTCCTCTGACTCTTCTCCTCAGATCCCCCCAAAGCAAATGTGACCCATCACCCTACACTTGAAGGTGATGTCACCCTGAGGTGCTGGGCCCTGGATTTCTACCCTGCTGACATCATCTTGACCTGGCAGAGGGATGAGGAGGACCTGACCCAGGACATGGAACTTGTGGAGACCAGACCTTCAGGGGATGGAACCTTCCAGAAGTGGGCAGCTGTGGTGGTGCCTTCAGGAGAAGAGCATAGATACACATGCCATGTGCAACACGAGGGGCTGCCTGAACCTCTCATCTTGAAATGGGGTAAAGAGGGTGTGTGTGGGCACAGAGTCTGTCCTTGGGAAAGCAGGAGCTCTTCTGCAGACCTTGAGCATGTCCCTCACTTCTATCCTCCTCTCCCCTCTCTCTGCCAGAGCCGCCTCTCTCTCCCACCACCCCCATCACGGGGATCACTGCTGGTCTGCTTCTCCTTGGAGTTTTGCTCATTGCAGCTGTGGCTGCCATTGTGATGAGGAGGAAGCGTGCAGGTAAGGATGGGTTTTGAGATTTGGGTCTTACTGACAAATTTCAAGACCTAGATACAAATGTACCTATCTTTTGTTATTTTAAAGTTTAGCCATTCCTGTGTTTTAGTCACTTAGGGACCTTTTTTTAAACTAACTGTGTAAGGAACACCTGTAAATAGAGGACCAGGCTTTCACCATGGGGATCCTGGTGATGTGGACACAAACCTGAGGCAGGGTCTCCAGGAAGAGAGAACAGGCCTCTGGGAGGGCACGCTATATTTTTTTCCCCCAAGACAGGGTTTCTCTGTGTAGCCCTGGCTGTCCTGGAACTCACACTGTAGACCAGGCTGTCCTCTAACTCAGAAATCCACCTGCCTCTACCTCCCAAGTGCTGGGATTGAATGTGTGCACCCCCACTGCCCAGCTCATTCTGTTAAACAACCCAGCAGCTGGGCACAGCTTGAGTCCTCAGCTTGCATAGGATCTGGTGTTGTTTGTCTTTTGCGTTCTGTCCCTGGATATAAAGACTCAAACTTGGGGTTTTAAATTTTTCTAAGATTAAAAAAAAAATCTGTAAGCCTCTAATGTCCCATATAAAATTTTGTTGTATTTAAACAATAAGAATTTAGATTTCATTATTTCTGTCTAAAAGTTGGAAATCAGTCTAGGGGATCTTCAGATAGAATCCAGCAAGAGACTTTTATCCTGTAAATTGCTTACTAGGTCTTTTACCTGAGGCTATACTCAGTGGGAGAGAAAATAACTCAGGGCTGATGACAGGTCCATAGGTCCTTACACTCTCAGAGTAAAATCCTATATTCTCACTTGGTTCTATTCCTTCTGTGGATACTGCTCTGACGACTGACATCAGTGACCTCAAACCTTGTTGTAGAATCCTCATAACACTTCCGAGACCCCTGCTGTCTTAGACTGTAAAGCAGAGAGGCCATGTATTATTACCTTTTTCCTTCCTTTTTGGCAGGGTCTCACACTGCACCCCAGGCTGGGCTGGAACTCACTATGTAGTTGTGATGGCTAATCTTCTTTGTCAGCTTGACTGGATCTAGAATTGTGACTCTCCTACAGCTGAAGGCTGACTCTATCAGACCCTGCCTTGCCACAGATAGCCATGCCTCTCTGCCCACCTCCTGCTAATTACCCTGCCTCTCTGCAAGTTCCAGTTATGTAGGAAGTCCCTCCTCCAGAGACTGAAGATGAAGCTGCTGATTGGGCCAAGTTGCTGATGAACTTGGGGGAGGGGTTTTGCTTTACCTATCTACCTGTTTGTTTGTAACAAAGAGATTTCAATGAATGATGGCAGACTGAAAGCACACCATGTGTTGGTCTAATTTTTTCAAGCCCTTCCACATTTCCAGTACCTTTAATTTTCAGGCCCTTGACTCCCATTTCAGGTGACCCATTCATATGAGTGGCTGCAGGCAGCCACATAGAATCTCCCAGGACTTGCAATTCTGGAAATGTCTATGACGCCTCCAGAGATTAATTGAGTAAAAGAGAAGTTGCTTGGATGTGGGTCACACCATCCCAGACCGAAGACCTGGGAGGAAGAGGAGGAAGCCAGGTGAGAGCCAGCGTCCCCACACTCTACTCCTGATACATGGAGAAGAGAGTCATCCCAGACACATGCTCCAGCTCCCTGAACTCCACCATGTCTTTCCTGCCAGGATGGGATGTAGCTTCTTACATTAAAAACCAAAGCAAACTCCTTGCTTCTTTCAGATGTTTTCATCATTTTGTTTTGTTTGTTTTATATAATAATGAGATAAGTGAGGGATACATTTACTCCCATAAATCTTCCTGCCTTTACCTGAGTGTTGATATTGTGCGCGTAGGACATACAATTGGTTTCAAGAATGACTTATGTTGGGCTGAAGATATGACTCAGTGCTTAAGAGCACCAACTGCTCTTCTGAAGGCCCTGAGTTCAAATAACAGCAGCCACATGGTGGTTCACAACCATCTGTAATAAGATCTGACTCCCTCTTCTGGAGTGTCTGAAAATAGCTACAGTGTACTTACATATAAAGTACACTGTAAAACAAAGTACATAAAGTATAAAAAGCAAGTATATACAGTACACTGTAAAAAAAGTATTATTATAAATAGATCTTTAAAAAAATTATTAATGTTACCAGCTGTGATCCTGGTCTACCTTCTTGCAGATGAATGTGGAGGTCACAACACAACATTCTAGAGTCATTTTTTTGTTTGTTTTTCAATACAGGGTTTCTCTGTGTAGCCCTGGCTGTTCTGGAACTCACTCTGTAGATCAGGCTTGCCTCGAATTCAGAAATCCACCTGCCTCTGCTTCCCAAGTGCTGGGATTAAAGGCATGTGCCACCATCGCCCTACTGGACTAATTTTATTTCCTTCCACCAAGTGGTTCTGAGGGATCTAACTCAGTTTGTCAGGCTTGGCAGCAAGTATCTTTACTTTCTGAGCCATCTCACTGTCCCCTAGACAGAATTCTTTTGATAGAGAGTATGTGGCTTGAGGAAGTTAAAAGTGAGATGTCTATGGTAAGACCACTCCTGTATCATCATGCCCTCATCATGCCCTTTTAGTTTCTGGATTCTCATCAGCAAGTCTTAGAGAAATTTCTAATATTTGTTTTGGAAGTCGATGTCATTATTATAATAGCATAATGGTGTAATAGTGTCAGGGCATGGCAACACGTGACTTTAATCCAACCACTGGGGAAGCAGAAGCAGGTGGATCTATGTAAATTCAAGGTCAGCCTGGTTTCTGGGTTGACCATCACTACATAGTGAGACCCTGACTCATAAACAAAATTGCTACAATCTGACTATTGCTCAGGCTTTGATAGTTGCAGCCTTGCTCCCACTCTCATACATAACACAGAGACACTGTTTATAAATGCCTGGCCAATAGCCTTTTAGATATCAGGATTTCTCATGTGTGGAATGTATGGAATCTAGTTTGTATGGAAGTGGGTATTGGCAACCACACATCCTGCCCCGTCCCTGCCCTTTCTTGATTCTCCCCTGGGATTCAGAGACTGCCTGCTGGCTTGCTTGTGTTGTGCAACCATGTCAATTCTCAGAGTGCTATAAAATGGGAACTTTGGTTCTGCCATACTCTGATTCTCTCTCCAGAGGCCCCAGCCAGGCTGCTTGTCTCTGGTCCTGGGACCTGAACTCCTCTCAGAAGCCCACCATATTGATATCTTCCTATTCTCTGTCTATCTATGGCATTAGTAACTCTTCTAATAAACTCCTTACCCCCAACAGTCTCCATCCATCTCGAATCTACACCCCACATGTTTCAGAGAAAGTATTTCATTTCCATACCCTCAGACCACATTCTTTATAGACTTACATTCTTTATAGAAACCTGACTGGATTAAAAACCTTCTGGAGAGAATGACAACTCACAGGAAGTATAATCCAGTGTGGGATTCACACATGACTTGCGATTGTCACTGATCACAGACCATGGGTGTTGTCTCTGAAAGGAACTATGCCTCCCCTTCAGAACCCAGCACCGCCTCTCACCAGACACAGAAAATTTCCCTTTCAATGGGATGTCTAATTGCATTTTCCTCACTTCTCACCCAAATCTTTTTAATTAAGGAAGATGAAAAATGGACCCACACATCAAATCCACAAATTAGAAACCTAGAAACATAGTGAAGTGCTATGATTCTTTTTTTTTTTAAACATTTATTTAATGTATATGAGTGCATTGTAGCTGTCTTCAAGGCACTCCAGAAGAGGGCATCAGATCCCATTAGAGATGGTTGTGAACCACCATGTGGTAGCTGGGAATTAAACTCAGGACCTCTGGCAGAGCAGTCTGTGCTCTAAACCACTGAGTCATCTCTCCAGCCTGCCAAGACTCTTTTTATCCCCTCATGTGGATTGTCCTAGTTCCCAATGATCATCCCCTATTGTCTTGCTTTTATGTTTCCTCATACCTAGCTTGCCATTTCGCTTTGATTTGTAAAGTGAGAAAATTAACCTGAGGTGGGACACCCCCGGTATATATGAATTTCATCAATATTTAACTATGGTTCAGATTCAATAGTCTTTACCCAAAACTCCAGTCATGCACACATTGGTAATGTCTTGGGTTTTTATTTTTTAATATTTATTTATTTATTATATGTAAGTACAATGTAGTGTCTTCAGACTCTCTAAAAGAGGGAGTCAGATCTCTTGTTACAGATGGTTGTGAGCTGCCATGTGGTTGGTGGGATTTGAACTCAAGGCCTTCGGAAAAGCAGTCGGCGCTCTTATCCACTGAGCCATCTCTCCACCCCGATAATGTTTTATTATGTAATAAAATGAACAGTGTGTCCTTATAGGCTCTCATAGTTCAGAAAACTCTTACAGAATGAAGCCAGGAACATTCTAAATCTAAACATCAATGTGCAAAAACCTGCTGTATCTTAGAACATGAGATACTTTGGGGCACT
>NW_022196909.1:51620253-51625499 GCF_008632895.1 Mastomys coucha | reverse complement strand
AGTCCGTTGATGTTCTCCAAGTCTACTGACCTTGAAAAGTCATAGACTATCCCCTGACATTTTGCATTTTCATTCTACAGCCCAGAGAGGGCTATTGAAGCTTTTATATAGCCCATGCTATTCTGTAAGTCTCAGCAACCCCTCTGCCACAGCCTCTTAAAGTGGTTTGAATAAAGATGTGTCACTAAGTCCGATTAAAAACAGTAGTTCTTGAAGCTCAATGAAACCATGAAGTTTCTTAGATACTTTCATAAGATTCATGAAGCCAAAATAAAAAAGGTTCTAGAATTTATTTGCCGTATTTACTGTATTGTGCCTGATAGTGAGCTAGTCTGTGGGCAGCTTGGTATGCATCAAGGTTGTGAAACAAAACTAGTTAGGATTTATTACATTCTTACTTGCAGAATAACAGGAAGTTGAACTTGTAAAATGTCTTTTTAAATTTTAAGACCAATTCCCCAGGAGCTGGAGAGATGGTTAAAAGTGCTTGTGAATCTCACAGATGACCCCAGTTTGGTTCTTAGCACATAGGACTCCCAGCTCACAATTTGTTGAAACTCTAATTTCAAGCAATCTGATCCCCTCTTCTGGCCTCCACAGGCATCCTCATGTTCTTGGTATACACTCACACAGACTCACACATATACACATAAATAAGGATAAATTTTAAAACGTTAGTCTCATGTGGTCAACATTGGCCTCACAGTCAGGTCAAACTTTCTACCTCAGTACCATCTCCTAAGTGCTGGGTGGACAGGATCAGCCATCACCAACCACTTAAGATCTAGGGTGGGGAAATGGTGTGTGGGGGTGTTGTTGTTGTTTTGTCATGGTGTGTGGTGTGTGTGCCAGAGTGTGTGTGTGTGTGTGTGTGTGTGTGTGTGTGTATGTGTGTGTGTGTGGTTTCGGGTTGGGTGGGTTTGGTCTTTGATTGTTGAGACATGTTTTTTTCTGTGTACCCCTGGCTGCCCTGGAACTCACTTTGTAGACCAGAGATCCTCAAACCCAGATCTACCTGCCCCTGACTTTCAAGAGTTGGGACTAAAAGGAGTGTGCCACCATGTCCTGGCTTCAGTTTCAGTTTTTAATATGGTAAACGTCCCTAAATATAACATACATTATAATCCCTTGGAAGTCCTCAATGATATCTAAGGACAAAGAAGAGATCCTGAATCCAAAACGTTCAGAATTTCATATGACACTGTTTCTGAACAGGATTCAGAGAATTGATGTTAGAAAGAGCACCAACTGCTGGGCAGTGGTGGTGTATGCCCTTAATCCCAGTGCTTGGGAGGCAGAGGCAGGCAGATTTCTGAGTTTGAGGCCAGCCTGGTCTACAGAGTGAGTTCCAAGACAGCCAGGGCTATACAGAGAAACCTTGTCTTGAAAAACCAAAAAAAAAAAAAAGAAAAAAAAAGAAAGAAAAAGAAAAAGAAAAAAGAAAAGTAAAAAGAAAAAAGAGCACTAACTACAGGCCTTCCTAAGTCCCTGGCTTGAGGTTTTGTCTTCAAGGCATCTGAGGTATGGGAAGGACTTGTATTGGGGAATTCCTCCTCACTTACCACCTGAGTTAGCTGTCTGGTCCTTTCATCTGGACACAAATTTTCACTCACACTGCATGTTCAAATTCTGGAGAAAACCACTTACAGTCGCTGTGGTATCTCCTCACAACCCACAGCGCTGTAAATTCCACAGAGAGGAGTTCTCAATCCCTCCAGGGTTTTCAGACACCAAGGATGTGGTGCTGGGGTGGGGGAGGCTGCAAAGCTGCGTTCCTTCTTGCTGCTGCTCTCAGCCCTGGCTCTTAAACTGAGACTCAGAGCCATGAGGGTGAGTGTAAAGTCCACAGCGAGGCAGAGTCTGCGGGAGGGACAAGGGCAAATCAGGGGATAGCTGCCTCTCTGCCCTCACCCAGGCAGCTCCAGCTATCCAGTGTCCCAAGTTCGGCATCCCGCTCCCCTCCACGTGCGGGTCCCCGGGGAAGGGTTGGGGTCTCGTGGAACATATTCCCGAGATTCACACTCGTTGCGCTATTTTGTTACCACGACTTCAGATCCCAGGGTCCGGGAGCCCCAAATTATCAACGTTGGTAACATGGATGACACAGAGATCATGAGCTTCGACAGCGACGGGGAAGGTCCAAGGACAGAGCCACGGGGGTCATGGATAAAGAAAATGGGGCAGAAGTTGTGGGAGGAGATATGTGTTAAGAACAGAGGGCCTGAGAAAACCTGGGTTTGGCAATGAGTATCTACAACCACAGCGATGACAACGAGTGACCTTAACTCATGCTGCTGCAGGCTCCCAGGTCTACGTGGTTTTGATACCAGTTTCAGTCCAAATAACTGGAGTGAGTGGGCCAGAACCTCTTGGGCAGTACTCACCTTGGGAGTGGGACCAGGTTCTCATACCATCCAGTGTTTAATTATCTGAGAAGTTGGGCCCACTGGCGGTTCCTACAAGGGCACCTAAATAAATTTCTCTAGCCCAAACAAGGCTGCCAAACCTCACCAGACTTTTCTGTCTCAGTTATCAACCTGGTTACTTTGTGTGCATTTTACTGTCTGCAAACAACAAATATATTCTGCTACTTCTGCAGTCCTAAACTTTTGGTATCATCTTTACTTATTTTGTAGTCCACATTTAATCCACTAAGAAATATTGTAATGTCCATCTCTTTTTCTTTCTTTCTTTCTTTTCTTTCTTTCTTTCTTTCTTTCTTTCTTTCTTTCTTTCTTCCTTTCTTCCTTTCTTCCTTTCTCTCTCTCTCTCTCTCTCTCTCTCTCTCTCTCTCTCTCTCTCTCTCTCACACACACACACACACACACACACAAATCTTTTTAAAATGTCGGTGTCGTGTAGTTTAAAGTGGCCTCAAGCTCAAGTCCAACCTCCTGCTGTATGTAGCACAGCCTCCTAAACACTGGGATTACAGATGTTGGCCGCCAGGAACTGCTTAACTGTCAGTTTTTAACACAGTAAATGTCATTAGATATAACCTACATAAAATTTTGGGGTTTGCCCGGCAGTGGTGGTGCATGCTTTTAATCCCAGCACTTGGGAAGCAGAGACAGGAGGATTTCTGAGTTCTCAGACAGTCTGGACTACAGAGTGAGTTCCAAGACAGCCAGAACTACACAGAGAAACCCTGTCTCAAAAAACCAAAGGGAAAAAAAATTGAGGTCCTTGATCTTATGTAAGCACAAACAAAGAGATCTTGAATCCCAAACATTCAGAATCCCCTATGACAAAGTTCCTTAACTGGATTCAGAGAGAGCACCAAGTACAGGAGGAAGAGCGTTTTCATAAATCCCCAGTCTGAGGTTTTTGTCTTCAAGGTGTCTGTGGTGGGGAAACCACGGGCTG
The DNA here is from genome assembly GCF_008632895.1 of Mastomys coucha. Classification (NCBI taxonomy): domain Eukaryota; kingdom Metazoa; phylum Chordata; class Mammalia; order Rodentia; family Muridae; genus Mastomys; species Mastomys coucha. Next base: position 51,622,133 of record NW_022196909.1, on the reverse strand, counting down.
GGAAGTCCCTTCTCCACAACCCCAAATTCCTTCTGGGTAGCTTACAAACTGTGTTAGTTGTGTTATCCTTCCATCTGGACCCATGTTCTCACGCCCAGTGCATGTAGGAATTTTGGAGAACTACTCACAGTCACTGTGGTATCTCCCCACAACCCACAGCGCTATAAATTCCACAGAGAGGAACAAAGTCTAATTCCCTCCAATTTTCCCACACATCAAGGATGGGGGCTACAGCACCGCGTGCCACCCTCCTGTTGCTCACAGCGTTCCTGACTCTGACCCAGATGAAGAACCAGAGCTTTACTCGTGAGTATGGGTCTGGTGGAAAGTAGCTTCCTCTTGGAGGAGCAAGGGCGATGGGCTCTGGGTAGCTCTGCGCAGCACCCGGGAAGCCGCTCCTTCTCATCGCCCAGCCAGACTCTCCAGCTCCCTTCTCCATCCTACCTTCTGAGTCTGGTGCCCTGAACCCCTCTCAGCCTGCGCACCCACCGGAGATCCCAGGAGGAGGTCGGGGTCTCACTGTGCTCTGTCTGCAGGTTCACACTTCATGCGGTATTTGGTAACCACAACTGCATCTCGTCCGGGTCTTCGAGATTCCCATGTCTTCGTTGTTGGCCTTGTAGACTACATGCAGTTTATGCGCTTTGACAGTGATGGAGCTAAGCAGAGGATCCAGGCCAGAGGGCCCTGGGTGAAGCAGTTGGGGCCTGAATATTTGGAGTGGGAGAGAAAAAATGCGGAGAGTTATTCACACAGGGCCCGAGAAAATTTGCGATTTGCAATCCAGATCTATAACCAGAGCGATAACGGTGAGTGACCCCTTCACATCTCCGCAGACCAATCTGAGTCGCCCAGGATCCCAGACCCTAGGTTTCGCCAGATCCTAGGATCTGCAGAGACCCGGAACCCAAGAGAATAGTGGACCGAGGGCTGGTTTCCAGTGTAGGTAAAAATTCCATGGGTGGGCAGTGCTGACTTTGTGGCCCTGGCAGTCTTTCACACCTTCCAGTGTTTAATCGGTTGTGACCTGGGGCCAGACGGACGCCTCCTCCGTGGGCACTATAGTCATGGTTTCGATGGCCGCGATTACATCAGCCTGAATTCGGACCTGAGAACATGGACTGTGGCAGACAGGACTGCTCAGATCACGAAGCGAAAGTGGGAGGCAGATGGTGTAGCAGAGGCCTTCAGCCACTTCTGGAATGGCTTTTGTGTTCTGTGGCTATTGAAGCACTTGGAGATAGGGAATGAGATTCTACAGCGCTCAGGTATCGGGGCCTGAAAAGTAACTCCTCTATCTGCACTCAGAGTAGGGAGCATACTTCCAAGGAGGGAGGAAAATGGGGCCAGCTGAAATACTGCCACTCTCTTATGCTTCCAGAGTTGGAAGGAAGCTCCTGGGTTCCGTGACCCAACACCAGGCAGTGACTGTCCCAGGGCTCACCCTTCTTTCAGGACAGTTCAGTGTCTGTCAGGAGGAAAAGATAGAAGATTCCTGAAATAACCAATAGCCACGTCCTTCAACCCGCCGCCCGTTGTGAACTCTGGCCTCCCATATGCTAGGTTCTCTGCTCACACCAAATATCTTTGGAGGTCTGACTTAAATGGTGCAGAGTCTCTATGCCCTCCACCCAGATATCCTCTTTTCATGGTTGAAAACTTGGACTACCTTACTATAATATTAGAATTTTCCAAGGAATAGGGTATACTGACACCTGAGTGTAGACTGTTTGTTTGGGGTTTGCATCCCTTCTCACCTTGATTCTCCTGTCCATTGTCAGGACAGGGACATGAATACTGCCTAAATCCCTGAAACAATATACAATGCTTGAATTTTCCAATTTTTTTTCCTCAGACCCCCCAAAGGCACATGTGACCCA
>NW_022196909.1:51618686-51619475 GCF_008632895.1 Mastomys coucha | reverse complement strand
TGGGTTTGTCAGTTCTGTTCTGGCTTTCTCCTGTTCTTCCTTTTATCCCTGGACACCAGCACTCCAATATCATATATTGAATTCCTTTATTTTTTAAATGATAAGAATTCAGATTCTATCATTTGTACCTCAAAGTAAGAAGTCAGCCTAGGGACCTTTGAGATAGCAGCCAGTCAGACCCTCTTTATGTAATTGCTATCCCTCATGGGAGAGAAGACAATATGTATATGTCAACATAGCAACTCCCTCCCTTTTCATTCACAGTTGTCCTCCCACCCTTATCCCCAACTCCCACTGCTGCTGCCAAAATGTATTGCCCATATAAAACCTGTTTCCATCACAGATTCTGTTCTCACTCCTAACATCAGTGGCCATAAATCTTGTCCCCCAAACCAAAGACTCTTTCCAGATCCTCCATTTAGACTGTTTGGGATGTAGCCCAGGACTCATTCTGTTTTTCTGTTTGTTCATTTGCTTGTTTGTTAATAGTATCCCAGGCTGGCTTCGAACTCACTATGTAGCTGAAATGATGAACCTTCATCAACTTGACTGGATTTAGAATCTCCTGGGAGATGCCATTCTGGTCACATCTGGAAGAGTGTTCTCCAGAGATTAGTTGAAGATGGAAGGCCCATGATGAATGTGGATGACATCATCCGTTGGGTTGGAGCCCAAGGATAAAAGAACAAGAGAAAGCCAGATAAGAGGATCTCTACTCTCTGCCTCCCAATCTACTGAAGCCCGAGGATCCCAGGCACATTGTCCCTGCTGCCATGTGCTCCACCATGC
>NW_022196909.1:51615927-51617381 GCF_008632895.1 Mastomys coucha | reverse complement strand
AGTAAGCTATTAAAATTCATGTACATGGGCTGTCTCTCCCTAAAAATGAGGTTGAAGAGGTCAGTTTTGGACATGAGGAAGACAAGATTTCTTTTCTTTTTTTTTTTTAAGATTTATTTATTTTATGCATATGAGTAAACACTGTAGCTGTATAGATAGTTGTGAGCCTTCGTCTGGTTGTTGGAAATTGACATTTAGGACCTCTGCTCGCTCCAGTAGACCCCACTCACTCTGTCCCTGCTCGCTCTGGCCCAAAGATTTATTTATTATTATAAATAAGTACACTGTAGCTATCTTCAGATGCACCAGAAGAGGGTGTCAGATCTCATTACTGGTGGTTGTGAGCCTCCGTGTGGTGGCTGGGATTTGTACCCAGGACCTTCAGAAGAACAGTCAGTGCTCTTACCCACTGAGCCAAAGACACAAGGTTTCTATAGCTAGGAGGTAGGTGGTTTCTCAATGGGGGATTTGGTGGACAAAATAGGTGTGATTATAGGAGCAGAACATAACAAGATGGTCAAAACAATCAGGTAGTCATGACAACAGGTAGTCATGACCTTTATGAAGTGAAGACAGGGCTATAAACTTTTTGAAACAAAGACATTATTGCCATTCCTGGAATAGGCACTAAAAAGCCAACCATTTGTAATTACGGTTGCAGGTGGTGCATAGGATTGCCATTCCTACAATGGGCACTACAGAGCCAACCATTTGTAATTACGGTTGCAGGTGGCCCATAGCCCAATCCTTGAGCCACAGAGGCTTAATCATACACAGGAATGAGCCTAGTTTGTCTTTACAATAAGATGGCTTTTAAGCCTAAGATGGAGGCAGGCTGGCGCATACTTTCAGAAACTTCCCTGAGAGCCAAGACTACAGATTTCCTTTAAGTCTTAGACTCTAGGACTACATAATCCTATATCCTCCTTGGTCTTCTTCTTCCCATAGTTGAAAAATGATGTCCTTACACTAAGATCATTTCTCCAGAACTGATTCTCACCATTCCATGTCCTCCTGACATAAAGTACCAGATGTCCTCACTAGCACTTGAACTCTTCTTTTTTTGTCTTTCTATTTTTTTATTAGATATTTTTTTATTTACATGTCACATGATTTCTCCTTTCCCAGTTTCCCCTCCAAAAAACAGACAAACAAACAAACAAACAAAAACAACAAGAACAAACCCCTGTTGGCTCCCCCTCCCCATGCTTGCCACCCCACCCTCTCCCACTTATTGGCCCTGGCATTCCCTTACACTGGGGCACAGAACCTTCACAGGACTTGAATTCTTTTTATGCACTAGAGACTATGAATGAGACAGAGACCAAGTTCCTCCATCACTTTCCCAAATGATGCTTCAGCCGGGCACAGCATGAATTCTCAGCTCCACCTGCTCAATGACCACATGCTGGATCTTGGACCCAGCACCTGATAAAGAAAACCATGGATTGCAT
>NW_022196909.1:51614939-51615661 GCF_008632895.1 Mastomys coucha | reverse complement strand
AACCTGAGCCTGGCTCGAGTTTTGTAAACTGTCTCAGTCATTTCCATACTGGAGTGACTCAGCACAACTGCTTAAGCCTGCCTTTGCCTAGCTTCTGCTGATGTAGAGTAACTTTGTTGGCTCAGTCAGTCACCCCATACTCTTTGTCAACTCCCCCCTTCCCCCCCCTCATGTCACTTCAACAGAAAACTCCACCTCCTCTCTCAGCCCTTTATAAAGAAAGAATTGATGCATAAAAACAAGTTCCTGCTTGGACAGACTCCTGGCTGGTGTTTGTTCTCCAGAGGCAGGAGATCCGAGCAGCTCACCATCCCGCTCAGTCCCGAAAGGCTCTGCTGGACTGGGTTCTCTCCCTCTCGCCTGGTTCTGTCAGCATCGAGCCTGCCAGGCAATGACCAGCTCCAGGGTAGCCAGTGGCTTTTGTGCCCAGAATTCTGTATGGGACCTGTTGTTGTTGATGCACTTGTGGGTTCTGTTCAGAATGGTGATATCTCAAGTTCCAATTCCTTTATATTTAAATAGGAGTTTGGATTCTAACTGTTTGTAGATAAAGAAATCATCCTAAGGAATTTTCAGGTATCAATCATTCACAGATGTTTGTTATATGAACTGTTTCATAAATTATCTACTCCATGGGTAGGGAAACAAGATATATCTCTTAACGTGACATTTGGGGACATGTCTACCTCTCTTTCATTTATTTCTCAAAAAAAAAAAAAATA
>NW_022196909.1:51614067-51614449 GCF_008632895.1 Mastomys coucha | reverse complement strand
GGGGCTGTGCTGATCCTCTTACTTTCATTAGTTTATTTGTGGTGGTTTGAGTGTGTTTGGCCCATGGGAAGTGACACTATCAGGGGCTATGGCATGACCTTGTTGGAGGAAGGGCGTCACTGTGGGAATGTGCTTTGAGGTTCTTTGCTTAAGCTCTGCCCAGTGAAAAGATAGTCTACTCCTGGCTGCCTTCGGATTAAGATGTAGAACTCTCAGCTCCTTCTTCAGTGCCTTGTCTGCTTCCTGTCATGATGATAATGGACTCAGCCTCCCAAACTGTAAGGCAGCTCCAATTAAATGCTTTTATTTACAAGAGTTGCCTTGGCCATGGTGTCTCTTCTCAGCAATGGAAACCCTAAGACATTATTTAACATTTATTTTT
>NW_022196909.1:51613036-51614056 GCF_008632895.1 Mastomys coucha | reverse complement strand
ACCTCCTTGGCCTGTGGTTGGAATAACCGTTGGTGTAGTTCTCCTTGGGGTTGTCATCATTGGAGCTCTGGCTGCCATTGTGACAATGAGGAAGAAGAGAGAAGGTAGGGAAGAGTTTGTGTCTGAGGGTTTCATAGATTTGAAGCCGTACATGGAAATGTATCTGTTGCCCATTTTATTACACTGAGATGTATCTATGTATGAGCGCTTACCCAACCGAGGGCTCTCTGTAGCACCTTTTGTTGTTGTTGTTGTTGAGACAGGATCTTTCTACATAACCCTTGGTTGTCCTGGTGCTGACTATGTAGATCAGGCTGTTCTCAAACTCTGAGATCCACCTGCCTTTGCTTCTTGAGTACTGGGATTGAAGGTGTGTGCCACCACGCCTGTCTGCACTAGCCCTTTATTAAAGTCCAGGGCTCTGGGGAGGGTGTTCCTCTAGGACATCATCATTCTGCATCTCTATCAGTCATTCTCTTGCCCTATGTGGAGTTACTCAGATAACTTAACCAGGAATCTGCTTTCATAATTTTATTTCTACCTTATACGATCTTATCCCAGCTCTTGTTCTCTTTATACACTAGAGGCTCACCTGGTAAAACTATAGAAAGGAACCAGAGAGTTTTGTCACTTTTCCAAACATTTCTACAGCTGGGTACCACATGAGTTCTCAGCTCCACCAGCTGAATGACCACATGCAGGACCTTGCCCCAGCTGGCAGCTGGACCTTGCCCCAGGTAGACCTTGACCCAGCTGGACCTTGACTCAGCTGGAACTTGACCTAGCCCGTGGTGATAAGAAAAAGCTGGAGCTGCAGAGAATGAATTTGGGGAGGGTAACATTGACACAGTTTCCATGGAAGGCGTCTGAGCCATAAAGGCCAGTGCCAGGGTATCAGTAAGGTGATCAGTGATCCCTGTGTCCCATGGATCCCATGTGAGACCTGATGTTGATGGGTTTGTCAGTTCTGTTCTGGCTTTCTCCTGTTCTTCCTTTTATCCCTGGACACCAGCACTCCAA
>NW_022196909.1:51610846-51612215 GCF_008632895.1 Mastomys coucha | reverse complement strand
CCTCCCAATCTACTGAAGCCCGAGGATCCCAGGCACATTGTCCCTGCTGCCATGTGCTCCACCATGCCTTGTGCTGAGATGGACTGTACCCTCTTAAATCACAAACCATAATAAACTTCTTCTTTTAATTTACTCATGTTGGGTATTGTGTCACAGCAATGAAAATAGTCACATAAACCCATATGGGCCTTGGGGCCTCTGCAGCCCCTCTTTCCCTGTTCTGGAATGCTAGGAAGACATGTAGGAGCCGCCATCCCTGGCAGCCAGAATCACTTATGAAGCATGCCGTGAGTGAGGCTGATGCATAGCCTAGGACATCTGTGTCTACATCCTTGCAGCTCTGTGATCTGAACACCAGCAGCCTTGGCATTCACTTGGTTATGCAGAGCATCTTGACTCTTCACCAGCAGCCTTGGCACTCACTTGGTTATACAGAGCATCTTGGCTCTTTACCAGACTTCCTAAATCTTTTGGTTTTGTTTGTGGTTTTTGTTTATTTTTGTTTGAGACAGAGTCTCACTATACATTCTTGACAACTTAGAACTAGAAGTACAATCAGGCTGGCCTTGAACTCAGAGAGGTCTTATTATTGGAGGTACCTATATCTGTCCTGAGTACTGGGATTAAAGGCCTGTGTCGCCAAGCTGTCTGCACCAAATGTTTTTGGATGTTGACTCTCTTAGCACTCCACACACTTGGGACTTGAAATCATCTTTCCGTGGTGGGAAACCTGGAGTGTTCTACTGGGCTGGCTCACCATGATTCTAGAACTTTCCAGGGAATAGATTGTCCTGATGCCTGAGAGCACCCTAACATGGGGGATTTGCACTCTTACAGCATCTCAATTTTGCTATGAAGCCACACTGGCTTCAGATTATCCTAAGAACTGGAATTACATGCACTTGTCACTCTACCATGCTTAAAGAAACTGTTTTCTCTCATGTTTCTTGATTTGACTTGGGTCTGCCACCATTCATTAATGGAACAAGAAAGACCATTTGTTAGCAATCAGACATTTCCACCAGTCTGTCATCAGGGACCTAGTGGCAATCTATATTATCACCCACCATTTCTCTAGGTGAGCCAGGTGAACTAGGTGCAGAGCATAAAAGGTCCTGACCCCATCTCATTCCCTGTCTTGTTCATTGTCTCTGTCTTTCTTTCTGTCTCTGTCTCTGTCTCTCTTCCTCTCTCTCTTTCTCTCTCTCTCATGCTCTCGCTCTGAGATGGCCTTTCATTCTCCTCTAATAAACCTTTGACACTAGATCTGGTGCATGGAGTAATTTCTTAGCAGCACACCTTGCCATGAACCTGCCAAAGGAGCTCCATCCTTTACAGCTTTATCTTAATACCACTGACCCAAATCATA
>NW_022196909.1:51578246-51610835 GCF_008632895.1 Mastomys coucha | reverse complement strand
ATGATTGAACAAGTAGGTCTTCCCAGCTGAGAGAATAACATCTATGAAACAACAGCACATAATGCCCTACAATGTTCTTCATTCTCCATAAATCCCTTAAGAAGCCATTCTCACTTTATAAATAAGAAAGCAATGTTTAGGGCCGGGCGGTGGTGGCACACGCCTTTAATCCCAGCACTTGGGAGGCAGAGGCAGGCGGATTTCTGAGTTCGAGGCCAGCCTGGTCTACAGAGTGAGTTCCAGGACAGCCAGACCTACACAGAGAAACCCTGTCTCGAAAAAAAAAAAAAAAAAAAAAAGAAAGAAAGAAAGCAATGTTTAACAAGATAAATAGGTGAAATGATTCAGTATGTAAAGGATAACCTAAGTTGAATCCCCAGGACCCACATGACAGGAGAGGACCACCTCTAACCTCCACATTGACTCATACACACACGCACACACAGGCACATAGGCACACACACACACACATGCACATATGAACACATGCAGTGTACACATACACACACCACTCACACACAAGTAAATATACTCTAAACACTTTTGAAAGGATAATTTGAACAAATACAAATTGGAAAATAGGCAAACTTTCAAGCCCAGACTATTTGCTAAGTATGTATGTATATAGAGGTCCTGAGTTCAATTCCCAGCAACTACATGGTGGTTTACAACTATCTCTAATATGATCTGATGCCTTCTTCTGGCATGCAAGTGTACTTGCATATAAGACCAATCATATATATTAAATAAACCTTTAAAACAAAAACAAACAAACAAACAAGCAAAAAAGCCCAGAATAGGGCTGGTGAGATGGCTCAGCGGGTAAGAGCACTGACTGCTCTTCCTGAAGGTCCTGAGTTCAAATGCCAGAAACCACATGGTGGCTCACAACCATCCGTAATGAGATCTGACGCCCTCTTCTGGTATGTGAAAAGTCAGATACAGTGTACTTGCATATAATAATAGATAAATCTTATTAAAAAAAAGAAGCCCAGAACACAAAAGATAGATTCATATAAGAAACATGTTGCCGGGCGGTGGTGGCGCACGACTTTAATCTCAACACTTGGGAGGCAGAGGCAGGCAGATTTCTGAGTTCAAGGCCAACCTGGTCTACAGAGTGAGTTTCAGGACAGCCAAGGCTACATAGAGAAACCCTGCCTCAAAAAGACCAAAAAAAGAAAAAAAGAAACATGTTTACATGCTTTCAGGCAGGTGGTAGGGGTGCACACCTTTAATCCCAGGCTTTGGGAGATAAAGGCAGGCAGAACTCTGAGTTTGAGGCCAGAGAGTTCCAGGACAGCCAGCTCTACCCCCACCCTATACACACACCCCTCCACCCCCCCAAAAGAAAGAAAGCAAAAAGAAACATGGTTCTGTCAGCAAAGCTCTGAAACTTTACATATCCTTTATTTTTCCTATTTGAGTTCTCAAAAAGGGTGGTACAGCTAAGAATTTCCTTCCAAAAGGTTTTATAATTGTGCTCAAGTCCTCCTCATCCTGAGATTTTTCCATAAGAATATCTACTTTAATCCGACTGGTATTGGATGGCTGGAAAAGTGGGTATGCAACTACCTTCTCAAACTCTTTTCTCTGTTTCTTCACTGGATTTCGATCGCGTTTCTCAGGAAGCGGGATCTGGCTCAGGCTTTTTCTCAAGATTCGTTCTTCGAGCCTTTGTTGTAGAAGTTCCCTCCCTCGAATCATGCGCTCCCGGTGATCTTTAATTTGGAGCAGTTTTCTCTCAAGTGTCTGCCTTTTTTTCTGTTCTTTCGGAATGCTTTCCTTCTCTAGCACAATTTTGGGTAGTGTTGTTTCACTAAAGAGTCGTTGCTCTCTCTCTCTCCAGGGTTTGTCCTTAAATTCTCTGGCCTGGCCTGTTCTATGAATGTGCCTTTCTATTTGCTTCTTCTCTCTCTCAGACACCCAATAATGCTGTTTCTGTCTCTCTGTGCGTGGTGGTGGTGGTGGTGGTGGAGGTGGTTCCTCTTCCACTTTTGTCTTTGTTTCACCACCTGTGTCTTTTTTCATCAAGTCCGTTATTTTCTTGTTATAATAGGACTCTGCTTTCGCCAGCCAGTAGTCGAGAGAGTGCGCCTGCTCCTGGCAGAGTGCTCTGCTCTCCTCGTGGCATTTCTGAGTTACGAAGTGTCTTGCTGCTGTTGTACGCACACCACCAAAACTCTGTCAAAGTGAGTTTCAGAATTTTGTTATTTTTCCTTTAAACACATTTAAAAGAAGTTTGCCTTCCCCAGTGCTATTATGAGGAAGGAGTCTTGGGCCAAGAGTAGCATGAATCTTAGTCCCAGAACTCTGAAGTCAAAAGCAGGTGAACATGCATCCACCCACCCCTTTTATTTACCTTAGAGTAACAGTTTAAATTTTACACCCCATGCTCCTAGGCAAGTCTGGGTGTTCTCAAAGTATATATATAGTACCCTTCACCAAGAAATGACTAGTTTTTAAAGTATATACATCTGGAATAGTTCACTCTACAAGAGTGGAAGCTGAGTAATGGCTCAAAGAGTCACCTGTGCAGAAGGATTTTAAACCAAACTGTAAATTATTTACCAGGATCTTTTTCTCCAATGGAGACTGCTGACCTTCTGAAATCCTAGGGTCTCTGGATTCTTTTGCCCAAGCCAATCTAAAAGATAAAAAAGCAAAGGTAGATTGGAGTGTGGAAGATATCACATGTTTGTTCACCTATCATCCCAGGCAAAGATCTCAGTGTGTTGGCCAAGAACAAGGGCCATTTCTCCACTGAGAAAACATATGCATTTCCCATGGCACAAAGAACAACAATCATTTCTTATATCCAAACTAAAAGCATACCTCTCCTGTGGACTCAATGTAAACCACTCAGAATCATTTATTTGGCATGGACAGAGGAAAGAAATAGGCCCTTTGGTCAGGGATGGCCTAAGAACACCCAGACCAGATTGTTCAGTTTCAAAGCCATTTTTGTCTTCTGAGATAATTCTAGTCTCTTGTTTGGCCAGCTCATTGTCTTTCTGCACTTTATCCAGCCAGGCCCTCTGTGCTTCTATCAGCACATATAGCATCTTTGCTTTGCTTTGTACTGAAATTCTATTCCTGTTTGATCATCTGGCCCTCTGCTTGACTGACTGACACTGTTAATCATCCTTCACCCTAAAACTATTTTGAGACTATTCCCTGCTGAAACTCTGTAGGCAGAGTTTTGAGGCCCTCTGGGTTTGTTTATCAGGCTGATGGCACCACAAGTGAAGACCACCAAGTTTTTATGAGTCATTCCTGCTCAAAGCTCAGTTTACTGTGAGGTCGCATTTAAGGCACTGAAGCTGTCCAGCACACAGGTTGGGAACCCTCAAACTACAGACAAAAGCAAAGCCTTTGAGTACTGGCAGGAATAAAATTGAACCATAATTCTACTATTTCCTCAATGTACGGTACAGGGAAAGCCAACTACCTTCCATGTCAGTTTCCTTATTTGTAAAAGGCAGATATAAAGGGCCTGCCTCTCAGGGTCATAAAGGCTTAAGTATAAACAGATTACATGGCAAATTCTCAGTAAATGTCAGCTACCTGCCCTTTACAGGTAAGTTGCCCTTTACAGGTAAGCCCCTTGGTCTCTGTTAAGTCTTCCTAGTATACTTTGTCACAGTGATTCTCCCTTTCTCTGGAGTTTTCATTTTTACAACTCACTTAAAAATCAATCACTATTAGGGGTTGGAGAGATGGCTCAGTGCTTAAGAGCACTGGGGCCCTGAATTCAATTCCCAGAATTCACACAGCAGCTCACAACTGTCTGTAACTGTAGTCCCAAGGGATCCAATGACCTTTTCTGGTATGCAGATGTACATGAAGACAAAACACCCAGATACATAAATTTTTTTAAAGATTTATTTTATGTATATGAGTACACTGTGGCTGTACAGATGGTTGTGAGCTATCATGTGGTTGCTGGGAATTGAATTTAGGACTTCTGCTAGCTCCAGACCAAAGATTTATTATTATAAGTACACTGTAGCTGTCTTCAGACACACCAGAAGAGGGCATCAGATCCCATTACAGATGGTTATGAGCCACCATGTGGTTGCTGGGATTTGAACTCAGAACCTTTGTAAGAGTAGTCAGTGCTCTTAACCACTGAGCCATCTCTCCAGTCCCCCAGATACATAAATCTTAAACCATATTATGGGAGAGAAAGTCCATGTCTGATGCTGCCTGGAGGCTGGATAACCCAAAGACCTGGGATAGAACCAAATACTATTGAAAAAAAAAATAATTTAAAAGTCACTGAGTGGTAATGGTGCATGCAGAGGCATCTCTGTGAGTTGAAGGCCAGCTCTGGTCTATAAACTGAGTTCCCAAACAGCCAATGCTCCACAGAGAGACCTTCTCTCGAAAAACCAAAACCAAAATAAATAAGTCAATGAAATGATTCCTAATGATACTCTGATAAACTTTTAGGCAGGAGCCTAGCATAATCATCATCAGAGAGCATTCACTCAGCTACTGATGGGAGCAGATAGAGACCCACAGCTAAATATTGAGTAGAGCTCAGGTAATCCTATGGAAGAGGAGGAGGAAGGATTGTATGACCCAGAGGGGTCAAGGACACCACAAGAAAATGGCCCACACAATCAACTAACCAGGGCTCATAGGGTCTCACAAAGACTGAACCAAAAATCAGGGGTCCTGTATGGGTCTGACCTAGGTCCTCTGAAAATATGTTATGGTTATATAACTTGGTGTGTGTGGGGGGAGGGGCATCTATAACTCTCTTCCTAAGTCACCTATCAGTGTGTGTGTGTGTGTGGTGTGGGGGGGGGGCATCTATAACTCTCTTCCTGATTTGGGAACCTTTTTCCTTTTACTGGGTTGCCTCATCCAGCCTTAATAACTTAATATGAGGGTATGTTGCCTAGTCTTATTTTAACATGATATGCCATGTTTGGTTTTATTCCTGGGAGGCCTGCATTTTTCTGAAGGGAGGGGGAGGGGCTGGGAGGAGAAGAAACAGTAGTTGGGAGATTTATCATATGAGACAAGAATAGATTTTTTTGTTTTGTTTTTTTTGTTTTGTGTTTTCAGAAATCAATCACTATTAGGGTGGAGAGATTGCTCAGTGATTAGGAGCACTGGCTACTCCTTCAGAGGACCTGCATTCAAGTCTCAGCACCCACCTGACAGCTCATGGTCATCTGTAACTCCAGTAACAGGGGATCAGACCTCCTCTGATCTCCATGGGCACAAGGCATGCATGCATGTGGTATACACATACACATTCAAGCAAAACACTCAAAGGCTTACTCCTAAAAATATATGTAAGGATCGATTATTGATTATATCTAGTCATATTTTGATGTTGAAATTTAGAAGTATGTGAATTATAATGTATATCTACAAATGATAAACTTTATATTAGAGGCTCTAATACATAATATTTTGTCTCACTAACTTCTTAGACATTCTTTTAAGATTTATTTCTATTTTTAATGTGTACTGCTGTTTTGTCTGTGCATCACATGCATATAGTCACTCAGAAACCAGAAGAGGGCATCAGATTCTCTGGGACTGGAGTTACAATTCTTAGCTGTCATAGCTGACTATAGCTGCCAGTGGGAATTGAACCTGAGTTCCCTAGAAGAGGAACAAGTGCTCTTAACTACTAGGCCATCTCTCAAGATGATTCTTAGATATGATTTGCTCATTGTTTGAGATTGAAAAAATTACTATCCTAGAGTTTGGAGGTTTTTGTACCTGTAACCACTTAGGAGGCTATGCAGGAGTACTGTGAGTTCTAGGCCAACCTGGGCTATAAGACCCTGACTCCAAAAAATAATAATGACCACCTCACTTGCATTTCTTCTTTATAAAATACATATTTTATGTATGTTTTGTTTGCATCCATGTTTGTGCACCACTTGCATGCCATCGTGGAGGTATGAAGAGGGCATTCGATCTTCTAGAACTGGAGTTATAGATGGTTGTGAGCACCCATGTGGTATGGATGCTGGAAAATGAACCAGGGTCCTGAGAGCAGCCAGAGCTTTTAACTACTGAGCCATTTCTACAGCCCCATACTTTCATTTCTTGCACAAGGCATCCAGTATAGTACTATGACCCTAAGTCTCAAAATTCTAATCATTTCGCACAGTAGCTAAGCATCTTTCCCTCATAACTATCTCAGGATTTAATTCAGCAGTAAAGGGCTTAGCTACCAAGGCCCTGGGGTCCATCCCAGCAGGCATGCATGCACACACATGTGCACTCACATATTTATTTAATATGGACATATTTATTTTAGAAACGGAAGTTTGTTACTTATTGAGGCTGGCTTGGTCCTTGCTCTGTAGCTTCAAACTCACAGCCCTCCTGCCTCAGCTTCCCTGGTGCTAGGATAAAGGCCTGTTCCACCATGCAGACATGCTGTATCTTTTTATTAAAACGTGCCCATCCTCCATGAATCTAGAGGTATATCCTGTAGACTTTATGTCCCTAGCTCAGCCACCCACTGGTGCACTTTCTCCATATTCTAACTATTTATCTGTATTAAAGAGAAAACACAGACTTCAGTTATGCAGAGTCTGGTCTCAGCTTCTAACCCTTGCCCAGGTGCTAAATATGTATTGAACAAATAGAGCTTTAGATGGGAAAGGAACATTATGCCTTATATAGAGCTTTAGATGGGAAAGGAACATCATGCCTTATACTGCTCGTGCAGTAAAGGTAGCAGTCAAACCATGGTGGATGTCTGAAGAATGTCAAACTTTAAAGGGAAAGTGGGGCTAATTTCAATTTCTACTTTGAAAGAAGACAGGTAAAATTCAGAGAGTCCAACCATCAAAGTCTTGGCAGCAGAGTTTTCCTAACAAGCACAACAACACCTGTTTCACCCCTAAGTAAAACGAGAGGGTCTGTCCTCTTTGGCATCTTTTTTTTTTTTTTTTTTTTTTAAAGATTTACTTATTTATTATATGTAAGTACACTGTAGCTGTCTTCAGACGCACCAGAAGAGGGCATCAGATCTCATTACGGGTGGTTGTGAGCCACCATGTGGTTGCTGGGACTTGAACTCATGACCTTCCGAAGAGCAGTCGGTGCTCTTCCCCACTGAGCCATCTCACCAGCCCCCTCTTTGGCATCTTACTGAGGGTTTTTAACTACTTTTTCATGGCTTAATCTTACACTAACTGCACAGAAATACAGATGAGGGTCTCTACTATGAAAGAGTACAGTTTACGTCCTTCAGAACGTAGTTATGTGACCAGACTTAGCATGGTAATCAGGTTGGCTGCTGGAGGTCTGCGGACACTATCTTGGTCCTTCTCCTTACTTTGTAGGCTTCCGGTGAATGAAACGACACGATTTTATATTTACCCTATTGTTCACTTACTGGGTGGCAGGTATTTAAACACGAGTGAATGGGAGTGGAAGATGGTCTGCAAGTGAAAGCCAAGTCTAATCCCTAGTAAATCCAAAGAAGCGCTTTTGATTAAAAACTAACCCCCCTCATCTGGCAAGTGCCTAGGGAGATTCGAGCCCTAGTCTCGCCAGTTGCATCACCTTCAAATCCCTAAACTCCCTCTCAAACGTCTCTCTCATGTGTCTTCTGCTTTCACCCTCACCATTCCACACTCCTTACGAAGCTGACTCCTGTGCTCAGAACTGCCCAAAGCCGACGCGAGGAAGCTGGTGCAGCCGAGGGAAAAACGGCCAGGAGGGCCCAAAAAGAATGCGCAAGGATGCTTCTTAGTTTTGCTTTCGGCCACTGGGCAGCCGCAAAAGGACAAAACAAAAACCCCCAAACCAGAAAAAAACAAAAAAAACAAAAAAACAAAAAAACAAAAAACGGTCTCAGGAACCGGAAAGAGTTGCGGTTCTCTCAATCCAAGCGAACCAGTTGCTCTGGAAACATCAGTACAGTTTTAGGGGGACGTTCCTGCCCCCCCTTCACCTGCTATGTGTAGGATTCCCTACAAAAAAGCAAATAATAATAGTCCAGGGTTAATGCGGAGCGGGAAAGTAGCGGACGGCCTAACACTGGCTACTCGCCTTAGCTTAGTCGACGTCATAGTCCCAGACTGCGTGCCGCCGTAAATTCCCTTCCGCCAAAAGGTTCGGCTCCCTCCCTTAAACGGCCTCGAGTATGTACGCCATTAATTATGACGTCACTACCCAACGGCCACCAGGGCCCGAGGACGCTCTAGGCTGCCGGGCGCACTCGTTGCCCGGCGCCTTGGGATTGGGCGCTCTAGCCCGCGTCTGGGATCTGGACTCTATCGGCTTTCCGCCTACATCGGGCCGAACAAGGTTCCCCAGCCTCTGAGGTTCCCACCTAGCACTCCAGACTCTTGCTGTCAGAGGACCCAGTGGGCGGAGGACTCAGGTAATTCCCTCCTGAGAAGCGATGGGGGAACCTTCAAGGCCAGACTCCTGCGCCTCAGTAATAAACTCCTCCTCCTTCCCAGCTCTCATCCGCCATGGAGCTGGCCCGCCCCTGCTCCAACTTTCAATCAGACTTGGATTTCTGCCCAGATTGTGGCTCAGTCCTGCCGCTGCCTGGAGCTCAGGATACTGTCTTATGCCCTCGCTGTGGCTTCTCCATCGATGTGCGAGGTGAGGGGCTTCTATGCTAGCTAGACTCAGCCAAGGATACTGGTGGAAGGTTCCGCGGTGGGGGGTGACCTCAGCACTGGTTGGGCTTAGGGAGGTGAGACTCAGAACAGGAATCTGTCAGCTAGACATTGGGGAGGAACCGATGTGACTCACCTGGAAGAGTGTTGCTGGGATTCGTTGCCTCTTTTGCTATTTCTGTTATTACTACTTTTTACTTCCTGTGCAGATTTCGAAGGGAAGGTTGTGAAGACCTCAGTAGTGTTCAACAAACTGGGGGCTACTGTACCTATGTCTGTGGACGGGGGACCTGAATCCCAGGGACCAGTGGTAAGTTGATAAGGACCAGCTCCGAAAGAGCAATGGAAAAGTGATTCTGGAGACCTGGTTTTGCACTCCGTTCCAGGAGAATATCCAAGGAGTGCAACAGTCTGATTTCTTTATGGAAGCAGAGACATATTATGACTAGGTCTTCATAACCCTTCTGTCTCTTCCTAGGTTGACAGGCGCTGCCCTCGATGTGGTCATGAGGGAATGGCATACCACACCAGACAGATGCGCTCAGCTGATGAAGGACAGACTGTCTTCTATACCTGCATCAACTGCAAGTGAGACTATTTCCCCTCCCTCTGTCCCTTTCAGTGCTTGCAGAACAACAAAATCAACGGCAGATTTGTACTATTTCATTTGATCCAGTCCATTATAGAGGGATTTGTAGCCTTTTTATTTTTATTATTTGGTGTTTTTCAAGACAGGAAAATCTAGGCTATCTTTGAACTCTCAACCATGCAGCCCAGGTTAACCTCAGATTTGAAGCAGTTTCCTGGGCTCTGTTTCCTGAGTGCTGAGATTCAAACATGTGCCCTTGCATCTGGCTTGTTAAAAAGATATTTTTTTTTTTTTTAATTATGTGTAGGTGTCTGTGTGTACATATTTGAATGTGCAGGTACCCACCAAGGCCAGAGACCTTGGATCCCTGCAGCTGGAATTACTGGTAGTTCTGAGCCGTTGGATGTGGGTGCTGAGAACTGAACTTGGATCCTCCACAGAATGAACTCTTAGTGTTGAGCTATCTCAACAGCCAGTGATCTAAACCTTTTAAGATGTGTGAAAAGAAAGCTGGGTGGGGTTGTGGTGACATGTGCCTCCAAACGAGGATCTTGCTTTCAAGGCCACCCCGAGCTACAGAGACTCACCAAAACTACTAGGAAAATGTAAAACACATGAAGTAGGCATTGCTTTGCATAGTGGTACAACACACTGAAAATTCACACAGAGAAGGAGTGACTTAACATAATCTTGCGTGATTCAAAGAACGCGGTCTGAATAGTTTGGAGCGCTCTTTGTCTTGGTTGTTGTATAGTTCTACATTATTGTGTGACTTTCTGTATTTTTGCTTTTGCGTTTTGTTGTTTTCCTTCTTCTTGGGGGTACCGCCAGCTTTAATTCATGGTCTCAGGTGTGTGAAAGAAGTGCTCTGCACTCAGCTGTACCCCGAGAGCTCTCCTATAGTTGTTCTCTTTAGAATTGTAATCAAACTTGTTTTTAATTCTTGCCCTTCTTATCCTGCTTCCACCTCTCAGATGCAAGGATTGCAGGCATGTGCCACCGTAGCTGTTCATGGTCCTGAGGCTCCAACTCTTGAGCTTTGGAAACTACATGAGCACTCTACCAACTCAGCCACATCCCAGCCCCTTAAGTTTCCCAAGCTGAGATTGGCTTATCGTTGGTCAATCTGGAAATGTATCAGCCATTATCCCATTCCAATATTGCTTGTCCCCCATGTCCTCAAATTTCTTATTAGACTTTCACATCTCTCATCTTCTGTTTCTGTGTGTATTGTCTTCTGGGTAATCACCCAGATCTTTTTTACAGCTCATTACTTTTGTCTTCAATTTGTATGTGTTTATGGTGGTGAGAGTTGTATGTGTAGTATATCTGTGTTCATATGGATGTATGCATGTATTTGTGCAAGTGTACATATGGTGGGCAGAGTTAGACATTGGGTAGCTTCATTAAATCTTTTCTTCCTTCTCCCTCCCTTATTCCCTTCCTCTCTTCTCCTCTCCTTCTCTTTTCTTTCTGTTTTGGGACAGGGTTTATTATATTCTTGGCTGGCCTAGGACTCTTCGTAGAGCAGATTGGCTCCAAACTCCCAGACGCCAATCCGCCTCTGTCTCCAGAGTGCTGGAATTAACAATGTGCGCCCTCCCTTCCAGTTCTCCACATTATCTTACAAGGCAGTCTCTCTGAGCCTGGAGTTCAGTAGGCTGGTTACCCAGTGTGTTTTGGACCTTCATTCTGCCATTGTCCCATGCTTCCCAGATCTGGTACAGTCCATTCTGTACATGTGGACCACCACACCCAGCATTTTCTTTACTTTAAATGGATCCCAGGAATTCAAACTCAAGTTTTAACCCAGCTGAGCCATCTCCCCAACCCCTCCTTTATTACTACTATTTTCAAATCCCATGAATCAAACCAACAGCTCGCTAGTCATTTTAAGTGTTTCAATCATTTCATTTAACATATTATTTTATGTATGTGAGTGTTTTGTTTGCATGTATGTCAGTGCACTATTTGCATGTCTGATATCCAGAGAAGTTAGAAAAAGATGTCAGATTCCCTGGGACTGGAGTTGTGAGCCACCACGTGGGCGCTAGGGATCAAACCTAGATTCTCTGCAACAGCAACAAGTACTCTTAACCAGTGAGCCAACTCTCCAGCTCCCATTAATCATTTAAAATTGCTCCTTTTATTCTTTAAATGAATGTTAAGTATATTAAATGTTTATGTGTGTGTGATGGTTCTGATATCCACTGTTTTTGTGCATCTGATGCTGATTCTGCTGACCTTTTCATGGTACTGTTTTGCTTTGTAATTTTTGACTGTGTGCTAGTTTTTTAGAACTTGAACTCCAGGTTTCTTACAGTTTGGGTGAATGTATCATTCCCAGCATGTATAGGGTTCTTTAAGAAAGATCTGTGCCACCATGTCCAGCTATGAATTTTTTTTTTTTTTTAATTTTTATGAGATACAGTTTAGCCTTTTCTTTTTCTTGGTCTGTGATTTTCTGTCCTAGGAAATCTTTGCATAGTTCAAAGTAATAATTAGATATTGGTTATTAGATATCCTTTTTGGTTAAATATAACGAGTCTTCTTCCTCCATAGGTTTCAGGAAAAGGAAGATTCTTGACCTTTTTTTCTGGCAACTCAGCAGCAATCCTTTCTCCCTCTTGGAAATGAAGATACTGGTCTTTGATGCCTTCTTGGTCCCTTCCGGTTACCATGCCTTGTTCTCAGGATAAGATCATCAACCCAGAATACTCCTTTCCCTTGTTGAATTTACTAAAGTTATTTTTCTATGAAGCCTTGACGTTATGTGCGTTACTCTTAATCTCTTATTCTGGTCAGGCTGGTGATACATGCCCCATAATCCCAGCACTTCACGGATAGATGAACTATATAAGGAATAGAGAGCCAGCCTGAACTACCTAACAAGATGGCTAAGAACTGAAAAATAACAATAACCAGTCTTATTCCAAAGGAAATTTAGGTGAAGTAGAGATAAAGATAGCTATAAAAAAGAAAAAACTATAATAAAATAATGGAGTCTGGAATGGGGATCTTATGGGTCTAAAAGATTCTCCATGATCATAAATAAATTTTAATATGAGGCTTTATTCAATACTCATGGCACCAGGATTGCAATTGAGAGCACTTCTAAGATGCAGCATCAAAGCTTATAAAATTAAAAACCACCAGATTAGATATATTCTGTGTACATGTAGGCAGAGTCTAATTTTAGCATATGTCTTGCAGTTGTCTTAGCCATTGAGCAGAATAGGTAAATTTGATTACAAAAGCAGAAATAGCAGTTAGTCTTATGGCTTATTATCTTGCTAGAACAGCAAATTTTATAAGAACAGTCAACTTAAGAATATTTTTTTCTGCAAGTATAACTATCATTAATAGTGCCAGGGACTGGTGCTTGCCCATGGGATGGGTCTCAAGTTGGGCTGGTTATTGGTTGGCCATTCCTCAGTCTCTGCTCCATCCCCTACACCTGCATTTCTTATAGACAGGATAAATTTCGGGTTGAAAGTTTTATGGATGGATTGGTGTGTCTATTGCTCCACTGAGGTTTCTGCCTGGGTACAGGAGGTGGGCTCTTCAAGGTTCCATATGCCCAGTGTAGTGTGAGTCACAGCTAAGGTCACCTCTTAATTCTTGGGTGCCTCCCTTATCCCAGGTCTCTGCCTTGTCTTGGAGAGCACCCTCCACCCACCTTCTCACCCCTGTTAGCTGCAGATTTCCATGGCCATCTACCTTCTCTCCTGTCCTTCCCCACATTGGATCCTGACTCCATGCCATTCCCGTACCCATTCCCCCTCCTTCCCAGCTCCCTCCCTCCATCTGCCTTATGACTATTCTCCTAAGTGAGATTCAAGATCCCTCACTTGGGCCTTCTTGTTCAGCTTCTTTGGTTCCGTGGAGGGTAGCACGGTACCTGTACTTTGTGGCTAATATCCACTTATAAGTGAGTATATACCATGCATGTGGTCCTCTGAGAGGCTCCACCCAGCTGCTGACTCGATAGATACAGACACCCATAGCCAAACAATGGATGGAGCTTGGGGACACATGGAAGAATAGGAGAAAGGATTTCAAGCCCCGAAGAGAATAAGAACTCCACAGGAAGACCAAATGAGTCAACTAACCTGGACCCTTAGGGCTCTCAGAATCCGAACCACCAAGCAAAGAACATACGTGGGCTGGACCTACGCCTCCCCCAACATATGTAGCAGATGTGCAACTTGGTTGTCATGTGGGTCCCAAACAACTGGAGCAGGGGCAATCCCAAAAGCTGTTGCCTGTACTTGGAATAGGTTCTTCTAGCTGGGCTGCCTTGTCTAGCCTTAGTGGGAGGAAGCACTTACCATCGCAGAAACTTGGAAGTGTCAGGGTGCAAGGATACCCAGAGAGACCCCACCAGCTCAGAGGAGAAGGGGAAAGGGGATGGGGAAAGGATTGTGGGAGGGAATACCCAGGAGGGGGCAGTGAGCAGGATACAAAGCAAATTTTAAAAATTTAATAATAATATAATTCTTTGTTGGATGGTGGTGGTGGCCTTTAATCCCAGCACTCGGGGAGACAATAGTCTTCAATGTCTTGTAAAGGACGTAGGTGGGCTGCCAGGACACAGCTTGTACAAGCTAGGAGGCTTACAAATTAAAGGCTTTTTTCCCTGTTTGGTCTCAAGCATAGTAAGCATAAATGTAAACCATCACAAGGCCAATTAAAAAAAAAGCACTTATACATATTATACACACATATATCTTATTTAAATCTAGTTTCTCACTGTAAGGAAACAAAAACTGGTATTTTGGGATAGATAGTGAAGAGATTTAACAAAATTTAACCGGATAAATTTGAATTTGTTACTCTGCCTCCTGCATCAAGCCTTTGCATTCCTCTAACTGGGAGCTAAATGGCAGTCTAGGTGTTTCACACTTTAATCTTAGGGCCTGCTGCAGTCAAAAAATTTCAGGTTTACTGGGATATCAACAAACAGGGAGACGACTAGAACCCAGTGCATTTCCTGCTCCTGGAAAACCGTTCTCGACAGAATGATAAAACGGAATTTGGCCGAGATAGATCCCTGCCCCACCTATTTTTTCACCCAGGATTAAGGATACAGCAGATAGGTTAAAAGTCCTGGGCACACAGACCTCATCCTTCCAGCATGGCGGCCCCGAGTTGACTGGCCAATGAATTTAGGCCCTGCCTGGCCCCACCCCACAGTGACATCACTTCTGCCAACCTCGGCGTCTGCGCACCCTTGCATTACGGCGGAACTAATCTGGCGATCCCTGGTTTGACTCAGGCGGTGGTGGAGAAGGGAGACTGTGTTCTGCAGGATGCGTCACACCCGGAAGTGAAAGGCCGGAAGTGGGGTTGGACAGGTTTTCCCCAGGGGTGGGGCAGCAGAGGCCCTGGAGGAGTAGGGGAGATTAAGAAGCCAGAGCATCCTGGCCTCTACTCCGAATCGTGTACCGATTCTCTTAGATCTCAGAGGCGCAGGAAAAGGGAAGGGTGTCTCATCCCGCTTCCTAGCTTTTCGCTTTAGCGATGGCGGAGGCAGGGGCCGGGATGAGTGAGACCGTCACTGAGACAACGGTTACCGTGACAACCGAGCCCGTGAGAAAGGCGGGCAGGGGGGCTATTTAGGGGTCTGGGAGGGGGATGGGGGTTTGGAAAGTTGGTGGGTTTGGGATCTGGGACGTGTGGGGTTTACTCATATTGGGGAAATCGCAAGGAACTAGAAAGAAATGCTTGGAGCGCTCAAATGGTTCAAGTGACTTGTCAAGGATTGTTTAATCCGCAGTTACAATTAGAGTATAGGTGTTCCGGCTTGGGGTGGTGGTCTGTGTACGTAATAAACGGAAACCGGGTTAAGGAGCAAGGAAGGTACTGGGAGGGAGTGAAACGCCATTTGAGAAAGCATGGTTTTGGAGGCAAACGTACAGAACGAGCACTTACCAATAGTGCTTACCAAAAGATAGTTATGGAATGGGTGCGTGTTAAAGCGGAGGGAATGAGGGGACAAGAAAATAAGGTGAAGGTAGTGTTTTGGCAGATCAGAGAGGAGAGAAGCAAATGAGCAAAACAACTTTTGCAAAAACAAATTGCTCTCAAAGGGAGAAAGATTCGTTGGGTTTGATAATGTCTGGGTTGAAGGCGATTAGTAGTTTCGTAGTTATTACCAGAGATGCTAGAATATTAAAGAATAAGTGGATTAGGGAGCCCTGGGCTTGAAGATGAGAGAAGAAAGAATGGAGGCTTTCTTTGTAGGAGGAGGGTTTTGGATACTTGTTTTATTTTGATGTGTGTGTGTGTAGGCCTGAAGTCAACCTCAGATATTTCTCAGGCATGGTCTGTCTTTCTCTCTCTTTCTTTCTTTCCTTCTTCCTTTCTTTCTTTCTTTCTTTCTCTCTTTCTTTCTTTCTTTTTGATGCAGAATCATTTTGCCTGGAACTGGCCAAATAGACTAGACTAGCTAGCAAGAGAGCTGCCTTTTTACACCTCTCTCTTTACTGGAATTACAAACATGCACCACCACCACATCTTTTTTTTTTTTTTTTTTTGAGACAGGGTTTCTCTGTGTAGCCCTGGCTGTCCTGGAACTCACTCTGTAGACCAGGCTGGCCTCGAACTCAGAAATCCACCTGCCTCTGCCTCCCAAGTGCTGGGATTAGAGGCGTGTGCCACCACTGCAGGGGTCCATGTGACTTTCTATTGTTGTTTTTGTACCCGTGGATTCGAGGGATCAAACTCGGGTTTTCATGCTTGCATAAAAGAACTTTACCAACAGAGATGTCTCCCCATCCCTACTTTATTTATTTATTTTATTTTATTTTCCGAGAAAATAGCTCTGCCGTGTTGCAGAGGCTGTTTCAGTCTCCTAAGTGCTGAGATTACATGCCTCAATCTGTTTAGAGAGAACATGAATAAGAGGTATGGAGAAGAAAGGTCAAAGATCAGTCACAGGAAAGGGAGGAAATAACATTCCTATATTAATACCACCAAGGGTGATAGCAACGGTTGTGTCTTACTTTGCCGACTTGCTGGCACCTCCCCTAGTTTAAGAATTGTCTTCTTTGCATACTGTTGGTTATCAAGAACAGGGATCCATACTTCCCCAAAACAGGCTGACTTTCAGCACCCTCGCCCCTTCAGGGGCATGGTGCGTGTTACTGACTGAGCCAGGGATGAAAAAAGAGGAGGTTCCATAGGAAACAGGAAAAGTCAAGAGGAAGTGAATCAGATGGGCCCACACCTCTTTAACTTTACAGGAGAATCGGAGCCTAACCATTAAACTTCGGAAACGGAAGCCAGAGAAGAAAGTGGAGTGGTCGAGTGATACTGTGGACAATGAGCATATGGGGCGCCGCTCATCGAAATGTGAGTGTGGGTGGTCCAGTGTCCCTGACCACCGTGTGTCTGATGCTTCACAGTTCTCTCAAGTTCTTGGTTGGAAAGGAAAATGGGTGGGGATAAAACTATGAGGTACCAAGGCCTGGGGGTGGGAGTGGGGCAAGCCATGGCAGGTGCCACGGACTCTCTGAAGAGACAAGAGCCGTGGGTACCTGAGTTCCTCAGGGAGGCAGCTAAGGCAGCTGGATTCCAGAAAGTAGGAAGGAGAGGATTTTCACACAGATCTGGTGGAAATTAAACTGACTGAACACTGTCTTCTTCATCCTTCTTAACTGGCTTCCTCCCTCTTCATTCAGGCTGCTGTATTTATGAGAAACCTCGGGCCTTTGGTGAGAGCTCCACCGAGAGTGATGAGGATGAAGATGAAGGCTGTGGTCATACGCACTGTGTTCGGGGTCACCGCAAAGGACGGCGTCCTACAACCTCGGGACCCACCCCAACCACTCCTCCACACCCTCCTGATCCCTCTCAGCCCCCTCCAGGACCTATGCAGCACTAAATCCCTCTCACCATTCATGTGTCTGCCTGGCCCCAAATGTATCCATCTGACATGGGGACTCAACCCATGGCCTGGTCCCTTCTCCTGCCCCCTTCTTCCCTCTCCTGTCTGATAGAGAAGAGGAAGAGGAGGGTGGATACACAGATCCTGGAATTCTGACTTGCTGCTGTTCTAGAACCCAGGCTTCTGGGTTCTCCCAGCCCCTTCTTCCCTACAGTTTGCCCCCCAATGCCTGGGATCCAGGCATCTTGGTCCTATCTATCCCTTTTGTTCTCACTGCCAAACCACCTGTCCTGGGATCCAGTTATCTTGGCCACCTGCACCCTCAGCTTGAGTCCCAAGCACTTCAACTGGGTTTTCAATGGTCCCAGCTTTCACTGCCAGGGCCCCAATCAGATTCCAGGCAATTTTGCACCCCAGCTCTGCATATTAATCCTGGCTTATGGGTTCTTCCACTGATCCAGTTTTCCTAAATCTTAGTTCTTGCCTGTGGGATGTAATGTTGTGTGGAGACCATAGGGCTCCCTGGCCCTTCTGCTCCTCTTACCCCTTCTGGCTCTCCAAAGGAGTTAGGAGAGATCTTTGTCATTCACACCTCTAATGGGAAGTGGAACCTAAAAATAGTTATGTCCTGAATATAACATTTCTGACAAAGCTGGCTGAGACCACTGACTTAGAGCCAATGATTTTCTCAGCATTGGTGTCCTAGGGGCCTGGGTCCCTAAAAGGAAAGAGGGAGAAAGCGAAGAGATGAGGGGACAGGCCCCTGCAGGACACTCCTACCCTTTCTTCCTAGGCTTTGGTGGCTGCCAACCCAGGTGTCTTGCTCTCTCTCAGCCTTCCCCAGCTGGTGCTGGGATCTGGGTATTGTCCTGTAGCTGTGCACAGTACAGAGATCAGCAAAACCCATGGCACCACTTAGATCTCATTTATTGCCACAAATGCACAAAATAAATAACCCAACATTGCACAACGTGTTAAATACAGGCCCATTTATACACAAGGGAAGGATGGGAGACTATACAGAATGTTTGGGATGCCTGAGTTGCTCCCGGGTTGAGGAGGGAGGTAGCACCATTAGTTCTTTTATGTGCAAGATAAAGTTTCAAGAGGGTGTTCAATGGAACAAGGCCACGAGCATAAGAAACAGTCATAAATGGAAGGTAGAGTATAGACTGGCTTGCATATGTATCCCAAAACTTGTTTTTGGCTTCAGGTCTGAGCTGAGCAGCTTTGACTATGAGTTAAATGTCTTATTTTATTTTATTTTTTGAGGAGAATCCCCAGAGTGGACACGAGCAGGAAGCTCCAGCCTTCCTGCTCTATCATGCCCTGAACCTTTAGGGATTGGAGGTGAATTAGGACTATTTCCCAACAGTGGTGGAACAAACAGAGGCTCTTTCTTTAGCCTGGCCTAGAGTGGTACAAAAAGAGGACTCAAGAAAAAGGTCTTAGGTCATGGAGACTCAGGACTAGACTGGCTTAAAGGCACGAATGTACAAGCCAGTTGAGGTTTTGATTTGGGAGAATGTGAGTGGGCAAGGGGTGCTTATTAATACTCCTGCTCCGATAAGTGCACAGACAAGGTCACTGAAATAGGTGGGGATTTCTGCACCGGACCTGAAGTAGCCTTGAGGCCATTCCGACTATTAGACTCCGGTAGGAGCTAGAGACCTAAGGTTCAGGCTTCTCCAGGCAAGATACGCAGCGGGGCACGGGGGTCACAAGTGCAGAGCAGCGGGAAGACACGCTCCCCGAGCGGGCCCGGCGCCTGGAAGGCGAAAAGCAAGTCCAGTGAGCGGCCGTCATAGAAGGCCACACGACCCCGCTCCCAGTCCAAGTCCACGCGAATGCGCTGCGGCGGGGGCCTGGCGCCACCTAGCAGAGTGGGCTCTGGGGCCGTGAGCGCCCACAAGCGGCCGCCGCGGCCCTCCACGGCCCATATAGCCTCCGATGGGCACAGCTTGATGAGGCCCTTGCGCGTCACGGACTCCCCCGCAGCACCCACGGCGTAGCAGCTCTCTCCCGCGTCCTCATCCTTCGCAGTAGAGTCTCTGAAGGACGCACCTTCAGCAGTCTCCACCTCCCAGCAGTGGCGACCTGAAGCGAAGCCCTGCGCACCCAGCACGGCCGGGAGCTGATCGAAGCGCGCAGGGCTGTCCAGTGGCGCAGGCGTTCCAGGTGGAGCCAGACTGACACCACGGTAGTCAGGGGAGATGAGCAAATCACGGTGTGCAGTGCGAGGGTCGAGCGTCAGGTCAGCTGCAGAAGAGGAGACAGGGGGGACATAACATGAGAAGTTTTTTAAGTCTGGAGAGAGAAGCGTGGAGAAGAGGTTCGGGTACTTAGGAGGGGTGCTCTCACAGCTCAAAGGGCGACCGGGATCGGAAGACACTAAGGCACAGAGCCACTTTGTGCTCTGATACACCACTTTTGTGGAACTGGACTCGGTCGGACAAGGACTATGCTGGTCAAGAAACCCAGCATGAAGACCTGAGGGGAGGCTGGTTTGTGGTGTTGATGGAGGAAGAGTGGCTGATGGGACTTCTAGGGAGAATGAGGACTAATACTTGAATCTGCAAGCCGACTGTGGTGGCTTTAATCCCAGCATTTGGAAGGCAAAGAGAGCAGAACTCTGTGAGTTCGAGGCCAGCCTGTATAGCTAGTTCCAGGCCAGTAGGACTACATAGTAAGACCCCGTGTCAACAACAACACAAAGCAAAAACCTTGAATCTTCGACATCTGGGTGGGGTATGGGAGCCAGGTCAGCAAGACTACTGAGAGAGACTGATACCTGAGAGAGACTGATACCTGATAGGAACCAGAGTGACTAAAGGAAGGGCAAAGGGAGGAATCCAAGGTATCCAGTAAAACCAGCCCATTCACCTTCACAGGACAGGCCCTTTTCTATAGAAGGTGTGGTCAGAGGAGATACAGAGATTGCCTAAGGGACCAGAAAGAGTCACTGGCCTTGTAGGTATGGGGTGCTTTAAGGAAATACTTCTGGATTAGAAGCTAGAAGCAATTTGGATGAAGTGAGATGGAGGGGTGATTAAGGAGTGGAACATCTGGAGAGCTACCTTGGGAATGCGCACAGGAGTAGAGGAGATGCTGGGGTCTTGACTCCTTTCCAAGAATGGGAGGGGGTGGAAGCAGGGATTCCTGAGAGTGATTCTGGACTGTCTGGAGGTACATAAAAGCATGAGGGAACATGGCTGAGATCTGAGGAGTTAAGGATATTGTTCCGGGTTACACTGTGCCTCCTGTCCAGACATGGAGTTACATAGGCATAGCCTCAGCACATTAGAGGCAAAGGCAGAGGGACTAGAGTGGTCCATGCCAGCCCAGGATACATAGACACTCTTTAAAAGGGGTGGGGTGTCAGTTTTGTTCCCCAATTTTCTGAATTTACCTTATGCTGGGGAAAAAATTATTTTCACGAAGGTAATCAGGTAAAAGAGAGAGAGAGAGAGAGAGAGAGAGAGAGAGAGAGAGAGAGAGAGAAACAGAGAGAAACAGAGAGAGAGAGAGAGAGAGAGAGAGAAACAGAGAGAAACAGAGAGAGAGAGAGAGAGAGAGAGAGAGAGAGAGAGAGAGAGAGAGAGAGAGAGAGAGAGAGAGAGATTATTACAGTGGGTCCTGGTGCAGTATGACTTCTTTCTACCTTAAAAAGGAGAAGAGACACTTGCACACAGAGACAGGTACCTAGAAGGAAGGCCAGGTAAGACAATCTGTGAACCAAGGAAGTGCTGAGGCTTCCAGAAGTCAAGAGCAAGCATGGAGCAGACTTCTCCTTAGCCCTCAGACTTCTATCTCTAGACTCTGAAGTGTGGACAGTGGTTGTTCAAGCCCCCTATTTGTGGTACTTCATTATTTCCGGCCGTAGGAAGTCAAAACTGATACCAAAGTGGACTTGATCATTTCCGAGAGCTAAGAGGGGGCAAACAGAGCATAGATTATGATCTACTCCCTCCCCTCCTCACCTGTCAGCCTGTGAAGCATGTTTTTCACCACGGGGTAATCTTCAGGAAGATCCTCCTCTGAGTTAGATGACTTGGGTGCTGGGACATCGAATCTGGAGAGATGAAGGAAGGGTCAGGAAGTTAGAAGCATCCCTGCCTTCGATGCTGCTTCTGATGATCCCGACTCCTAACCCACTCACTTCTCACAGAAACAGGCGAGGTTGTATACCCTCCCGAAAGCCTGTGGCTAAGTGGCGGTAAAGATACGGACCTGGAGAGAAGGTCATAGCTATGGCTGTAGGTAGTGGAGAGGAAGAAACCAACAAAACTGGAACTCACCGTCTCCATGTCTTCCTCATATCCTGGTATGGGCAGAAGAAAACATGGGTGTGAGTTCATACTGTGAGACATCATCCCCTCCGCCTCAGGTGAGCTCTGAGTGCTTGATACCCTCCCACCTTTTAAACTATCTGCCTGCTCTGCTCCATTTTTCTCTTCGGTTCTTCTCTCTTCTTCCATGCCCTTTACTTCTGCCTACTCCAAAATCACTTTCTCCTCAGACCCTTAGCTTCATCCAGACTATTATATGCCGTCTTCCTCCTTCCACAGCTTCAACATAACTACTTCTTACCTCTTATTTAATCTTCCCAGGCCCACACTCTCTTTTAGTAGTGCTATCCTTCCTCCTTTAGTTTCTGGAGTGTATCCTAACAAACGTCCACCCCATCACCACAAAAAGGGGACGCACACCCATATTGCTTGAGCTAAGAGTTGTTATACAAAAGCCTAACAATAAAGCTGCTGTCCTTCTTGCCTTAAAAGCTCAGTGGCGTTTATTGGACTCTTTGTTTTATTATGTCTCTGAACCCTCAGGCCCCTGAACTCAGAAGTGTCCCAAGACGCCCTACAGATTTTTTGTAGAGCCGTGGTAGCCGGAAGAGGGCGCTGGATTCTCTCCCCACCCCCACCCCCAAACATTGAGTTTCCTCCATCCCTCTTTTCTGATGCCCAGAGAGGATGGCCCGGGAAGGCCAGTGTGGCAGGAAGAAGAGGACAGCAATTACACCTAGACTAATAAATTCTGTGAAGCCTTCATAGGGCGGAAGCCAGACCCAGGGCAGGACTGCTAAGGGGGGAAAAAGCAAGATGGATGGTCTCGAGGTACCTTAAAGGAATAGGAGTGGTTGATATGTAAGGGGCTCAGGGAAGGCCTAGTGGAAAACTTTACGGCTGCAACGTGGAGGCGAGTAAGAGGCCTGCCAGCTGTTCACCCGGACCTAGCCTCCACCTGTTTCCGCCTGTGCCTGGGGATCTGGGAGGAGCTGAGAACAATAACAACTCACAGTTCGGCTAGGGCAACCCCTGCCTCACTTGAGGCACTTGAATTACACACACACACACACACACACACACACACAAACACACACACACGCTCGTGCGTGTGCACGAGTCTCCTAATTTCTCATCCCTCCACTTCTGCTTTTTCTGCACCCAGTGTCAACCTTGGCTCCAGTTATTCTCTGTTCATTCGGCCCTATCTCTACCCTCCCTGGGCTGCTCCTTTCCCTAACCTGGGTGTCTGCACCCAACTCCCCTTTCTGGCCCCTACCCCGGCTCTGCAGAAGGCTTTTGAGACCTCTCCGTGCGGGTGCGGGGGGGAGGTCAGCGTTCTAACTGCCAACAGCTTGTTTCTGCTTCTACAACCTCTTCCCACCAGCTCTGACAAGACTCTCCAGCCTCCTCCTCCCCCGACCAGGGTCGACTCCTTCCAGCCTGTCCTACCTCCCTTTCTTAAACTACTCACCCAAGACTTGGCCAGTCTTTCTCTCTCCCTCCCCTCCCCCTTCTCCCTCCCTTTCTTAAAATTCTTATTTAAATTTCATTTCTCTTTTCTATGTAGCCATTTCTGTACTGGAACTCGCTTTGTCTACCAAACTGAACTTGAGCAATCCTCCTGCCTCCGCTTTCCTGGTGCCAAGCTGTCTGCTACCTACCTTTCCATTAGGGCTTCAGAGCAAAAAGCGTGGATTCCACCTTTGCTAGGACACCCACAAACCTCTTCTTCACCAACAACCAGAACCCGAGAAGGCCCCTTACCTCTCCGTGGGGATCCAGGCAACCCATGGTGGGGATGCGGCCGCCGCGTCGTCTTCCAGCCCGAGCCCCGGGCTCCGCCAGTTTCTCACGCAGTCCGCGGCTGATGCGCACCTCCACGGCCAGTCGCACGTTGGACCTCAGGCTGCGTCTGGGGCACGGCTGGCCACAGCAGGGGCAGGAAGGGGGCGCCGCCTCCGAGCTGGGCGCCGCCGGGGTCCCCCAGCAGCGCGCCAAGCACGCACGGCAGAAGCTGTGCTCGCACGCCAGCAGGACTGGGTCCTCGAAGGGGCCCCCGCACAGCGGACACGTCGCCAGCTGCTCCAGACGCTCCACCAACCCCGGGCCCAGCTCGGGAGCCTCCATGGAAAGAAGGGGTCCCTACGCACCCTAGTCCGCAGCCGCCCCCGAGCTCGCAAGTGGCGGACCACGCCCGCTGCGTGCTGACTTGACGCCCCTGGCTGCGCCTCCCTCATTCACTTCGCACCTCCTATCTGTCCCTCTCCCGGGCTGCCACGGTTACCCCGATCGGACTCAGAGCGTCTCCTCACCAAGTCAGGTTTTATAGGGAGGGAGGAGGCCCCGTGCAGGAGGTAAACAGCAGACCTTGCGTAATGCCTCATCTGGTTCTCCCGCTTCCTTAGTAGGGTTTGGGGGAGCAGGGTGTGGAGACTGAGATGCCTAGGTTCTAGAACCTAGGAGGTGAGCCCCAGGGCATGCGCTGTGGGCAAGGTAGCACTGTTGGGTTTGGTAGCCCCCGTGAGTGAGTCCATGAAGAGCGTGAATCTCCCCCCCCCCCCTTGGCCTGTGGTGTGCTTTTGGTGGGCAGGATGCCCAGGCTCGCTCTTGGCATGCATGCCCACATTGCCAGGGCATGAGTCATCCCAGGTGGCTGGCACACCTACATCTGGGGGTTGGGGGGCCCGGAAGCTTGGTTCCTGGACTGTGTGGCTTTGGCAGGCCTCTGAGTGTTGGTGTGAGGTTGTCACTCCTGGCGCCTTTCTGCCTTGCCTATTAAGGTCTGGGGACACACAGGCTTCAGGAAAGAGCTGGAAGCAGGCACCTACACACTCCTGCCTCTCCCGTTCAGGCTCTGCATCCTCATTCATATTCTCTCTCTCTCTCTCTCTCTCTCTCTCTCTCTCTCTCTCTCTCTCTCTCTCTCTCTCTCTCTCATTTTCTCTATGCTTTTCCTTTGTGTTCTTATTTTCAACTTTCTTGTTCCCCTTTTCTTTGTACCTGACAATTACCTATTTCAACTGATCTCAGAGGCCAGAGACCCAGATCATCAAGGGAATCAACTTACCTGTTTGTTTATTTTAAATTTAAATGGCAGATCCTGGGAGCTCCCTTCTGCCTTCATTTCTGATCTTTCCTTGTACCCTTCTCTCACCTCTTATCACCATCTCTTCCTCCTCTCCTCTCTTTCTTCCTGCCCTCTCCTCTTCCTAGCTCCCCTTTCTTTTTTCCAAGCCTTTCTGCCTGGATATATTTGGGAATTTCTGAAAAGGCTTCTGTTTGTCTCCACATGTGACTACATACACTGTTGCCTATATGTCATGATCCTTGGGTGTCCAACTCCAGTGTGCACAAACCTATAGATAGATACACTCATACAATACAGGCATCACAAACATATCTCAGTAGTCTCTCGAAACATTGAACATCAGGGGGTTGTTAAGGGACACATGGACATACTCAACCAAAACATCCAGAGAGGGACCTGTCATTAGTTTTATTGTTGATGATAATAACAAAACAAGGCATCAGGGCTTTACAGAGCAGTAGCACTTTATTGGGAACCCCCTCCAGGCACCCTTCTTCCTCCCCCACAGTTACTACAGAGGTACTCAAATGTGATACCATGATAAACAAACCTCCACAAACAAACACAATTTTCCCAGTTCAACATCAGAACACACCAGCAAACTACGGGGATGGGTGTGATGGTGCGTGCTTGCAACCCCAGAATTCAGGAGGATGAGGCAAAAGGATTGCCATGAGTTCCACACCAACTTGGGCTGCATATGAAACTCTTTCAAAAAATAGCCACCATTCCAACTCTTAAAAAAAAAAAAAAGGATCCAAGAGGATCTAAATCTGTTTCACAAAAGATGCATCTTTATGCAGGTAAAATGATCCCATGACACACAAGACACTCCGTCCTGGAAACTGAAGAAGACATTGCCTTACTTAGAAACAGAGAATTAATTTGAGCTTTGATATGTTTGATAATGGGTTGGGCTTAAAGTAGGGAGACTATTCCAGACAACATAGGTGCATCCACTGTAATTAAAAGCATTCTTAAAAGAAGAGAGTGAGAACAGAGCTAGTAGCACAAGAAGTTCTCAGATTGACATTGCTGGCATATATATATATATGTATATGTATACATATATAAATATATATACATATATAAATATATATATTTACATATGTAAAGCCCCGATATATATATATGTATATATATATATATAATTTTTACTGGTGTGTATGTGTCTGTATGAAAGCATTCAGGGGAAGGCCATCAGAAGAAGTTATCATATCTCCCGAAGCTGGACTCAAAGGCAGTTGTGAGTCATCCAGTGTGGATGCTCAAACCTAACTCAGGTCCTCTACAGAAGTGTCAAGTACTCTGTCTGTGCTGGCTAGTTTTATGTCAGCTTGACACAGCTAGAATTGTTGGAGAGGAGGGAGCCTCAGTTGAGAAAATGCCACCATAAGATTCAGCTGTAGGGCATTTTCATAATTAGTGATTCATGAGGGAGAGGCCTCCACATGAGGAAGGTGGGCTGGTGGTCCTGGGTTCTATAAGAAATTAGGTGAAAGAAGCCATAAGAAGCAAGCCAGGAAGCAGTACTCCTCCATGGCCTCTGCATCTACTCCTGCCTTCAGGCTCCTGTCCTGCTTGAGTTCCTGTCCTCAATGCTTTTGATGATGAACTGTTATATGGAAGTGTGGGCAAGATAAATGCTTTCCTCCTCAAGTTGTTGCTTGGTCGTGGTGTTTCACCACAGCAGTAGTAACCCAAACTGAGACACACGCTATTAACCATTAAACCGTCTCTCCAGCCCCCATACATTTCTGGCATTGTCAGTTGAGGAAGGGAGCCATGATGCAAAGAAGCAGCAAAAACTAAGAGAAGGGATTATCCACTCAACAATCCATTAGGAGTCATGTCCTGCTGAGACCTTAATTTTATCCTAGTTGAGGCCCTTTGCAGACTTATGAACTAAAGAATTAAAAGACAGCAAACGTGAGGGCTGGAGAGATGGTTGCACAGTTAGGGTTAGGGTTAGGGTTAGGGTTAGGGTTAGGGTTAGGGTTAGGGTTAGGGTTAACAGACTTTCTTAACAGACTTTCTTTCTTCTTTCCTATCCCCCCCGACCCCCTGAGACAGGGTTTCTCTGTATAGCCCTGGCTGTCTTGGAACTCACTCTGTAGACCAAGCTGGCCTCAAACTCAGAATTCTGCCTGCCTCTGCCTCCCAAGTGCTGGGATCAAAGGCGTGCGCCACCACTGCCTGCAGAGTTCTTTCTTGATGTGGGGCTGGAGTACCAGAAAAACACTTCTGGGAGACTGGAGAGATGGCTCAGAGGGTAAGAGCACTGACTGCTCTTCCGAAGGTCCTGAGTTCGAATCCCAGCTACCACATGGTGGCTCACCATCACCGGTAATGAGATTTGACGCCCTCCTCTGGTGCGTCTGAAGACAGCTACAGTGTATTACGCCGGAGTGAGCCCGCCTGAGCGAGCTCAATTCCCAGCAGCCACATGATGGCTCATAGCCAATCTGTACAGCTACAGTGTACTCATACACATAAAATAAATAAATAAATCTAAAAAAAAGAAAGAAAGAAAGAAAGAAGAACACCTCTGAGTCTGGCCCTCAGGGTCTTCTCTTGACAGTGCTCCACAGCTTTGTTTGGACATTGAAACCACCAGAGAAACTTAAGTTTCTGATTCCCTGGGTGACACCTCCAACCAATGAACCAGAACCTCTGGACATGAGCGGCAGACATCAGCAGCTTTCAAGCTCTTGCGTGATGTCTTGCATCATGAGTCTGCAGTAGACCCGCCCCTCTTGTTTTGTTTCTTCTGCTCTGGCTGCAGTGTCTTTCAGTTTCCTGTTCCTGGAATGTTCCAAGGCTGATCTAGGTGTACAGTCTCAGCACTTATTGTTCCTCTACTTTAGAGAGAAAGCTTTGAATATCCCTATCATCTCATTCAGGTCTCAACACAAAGGCAACATAGTCAGAGAGGATTCTTGTTTTCCAAGTGTTAGGGATGGATGCCATGGTCTCACACCTGCTCTGTAAGTAATTTATTAGTGAGCTACATCTCCAGCCCCAGAGAAGGTTTCATCCATTAGCATTAATTAATTAATTAATTTTAAAATTAATCTGTAGATGTATGTGCCTGCATGAGCTTATGTGCACATATTCATGGGTGCCCAGAAGCTAGAGGCTGTCTGATCCCCTGGATCTGGAGTTATAGGCACCTGGTGTGGGTGTTGGGAACCAAATCCTAGCTGCTACAAGAGCAGTAAGCTCTCTTACCCACTGAACTGTATCTCCAGACTCAATGCCACATACATTTCAAGTCATTTTTCTCAAAGGAATTGATCATCTTTTAAAATTTTAATCTTCATCATCTTTACTTTGGTCTCCAATACTTTATTTACCTGTTTTTACTTCTACCCAAGAGATGACAAGCCCCACAGGAGCAGGAATGCAACCTTCACCTTCACAACTGTCTGACACGCACCTGGCCCAATGCCCAGCACAGTATCTCAATGTCTCTACTCAGTTGTTGGATTACTCACTGTTGATTGGGCAAAGTGAGAAGATCCTCCTTTGAATGACTACTTATGCCATCTAAGTGCCAGACAAAGACACTCTTATCAATTAGCAGTCTTTCCTCATTGTCAGGTGCCAGGAATGGTGCTGGAGAATGCTTGGGTGATAGAAGAACTGGAGCTCATTCTGTTGCAGAAGCACACAACTAGCTGATACCCGTCTGTATCCAGGTGGTGAGGACTTCCTCAACCTTCACAGCCTGGTTTCCAAATGTTCACACCCGATGGCTCTAGGACATGGGTAAAGGAAAAGACATCTGGGCCTGGACTCTGCCAGGAACATTTTACTTCTCAGGACCTTCTCCCTCCCTCTTTAGATGCCCTAATGAGTTTACCTTATTAATGATCCTCTGATCTTCCCCAGAGTTCATTCTATGACCATAAA
Organism: Mastomys coucha; assembly: GCF_008632895.1. Classification (NCBI taxonomy): domain Eukaryota; kingdom Metazoa; phylum Chordata; class Mammalia; order Rodentia; family Muridae; genus Mastomys; species Mastomys coucha. The sequence continues at coordinate 51,582,436 of NW_022196909.1, read as the reverse complement.
TGGAGAGTGGAGTTGAGAGTGTGTGTGTGTGTGTGTGTGTGTGTGTGTGTGTTGGCTTGGCTTGGCTTGCTCCAGTTGACTGTAACAGAATCCTGCCCTGCCTTAAAGCAGGTGCCTCCTACACAACTGTCCCACCCCTTTCAGAATGCCTACTTATGGTGCCTTGTTACAGCACAGTACCTCTGCTTACTACTCAGGGGCATTAGAAGTCAGACAGGCCTCTTCCTTTTCTTTCTCCTTCCTGCTTTTGTTTTTCTTCACTCCTTTTGTTTATCACCCAGTCTGTCTTTCCTCTGTATCAGTAACATCTCATCTTTTTAAAAAAGTCTCTAAGGGTTTAAGCCGTCAAGGAGGGGAGGTAGGTATGAAGAGGTGTTTAGGAGAATGATCATTAGAACAGTCATAGTCCCTGCCCTTAGAAAGTGCGATAAGGTGGGTAAAGTATATCCATCAGCACCCCAAATCTATCATTACTAAATTAGGGACTGTGATAAGACAGATAAAGTGTCTCCATCCCCAAGTATACTGGGGTAAGGGGTGGATTGAGAGTCCTCTCTGTAGACAGATTAGAGGACAGGAGGAAGTGATTTCAGAAAATCCTCCTGGAGGAAATGACCTGTAAATGGAAGGGCTGAGTCGATATGAGAGGACTTCAGTGTTCTTTAGTATACTTGGAAGTTCTCTGGAGCAACTGTTGTAAGGGCCCAGAGTAGACTCCCTCCTGACTGATGTGTGGCTTCAGAAGGGCTGGGGTTGAGGAACGTGCATTGAAGAGCACATTCTCTCTCTTTCCTTTGCTCTTTTCTGTTCCTCTTTACAAATCTTCCCTTCTTCTTTTGATCAGTTCCCCTGAGAATTGGGTGTTCATCATCCTGGATGTTCATTTACTCCCTTCCTGCCAACAACTTCCCTGTTGGTATCACGAATGCTTCTTTATCCAACCTCTAAATATCTGCTCTCCATTCCCTTCTCTCTTCAGTGTTTTCTGGCTCTTCCATTTTCCATGGCCTCTTAGCAGTATTCCTTTAAGAGCTAACCATTCTGGCTGGAGAGATGGCTCAGTGGTTAAGAACACGGACTGCTCTTCCAGCAGTTCAAATCCTAGCAACCACATGGTGGATCACAACCATCTGTAATGAGATCTGATGCTCTCTTCTGGTGTGCCTGAAAACAGCTATAGTGTACTTACACATAACAAATAAATAAATCTTAAAAAAAAAAAAAAAGAGCTGACCATTTACTCACTCATCACACTGCATCATTCAAGAACTGTTTTCTAAACACCCAGGGTCTTCCTACACTGTTGGAGGAGATGGGGGTACAAAGCAGAAGTCAGGCATGGTTTCTTGTCCTTGGGCAATTTAAATTGTATTGGCAGAAACTAATAATAAGCAAGTAAACAGATAAATTAGCAAGATAATTATACATTATAACTGCTCTGAGGAATATAAAGAGGCTAATATACCAGGAGTTAACTGGAGGAGGCACGGAGTAGCTTTAATAGGGTAATAGATGGAGCTCTGCTGGCATTTCAGCTGAGCTCTGACAGGTGAGAGGGACCCATAGTGAGAAGAGCTGGGGAAGAGCCATGTTGGCAGCAGCAGCCTTGTAACTAACCAAGAAGGTTCAACACGGGATAGGAGAGATGCCAGAAGCAGTATCTTAGGGTCGGGATAAGAACTTTGCTTTGTTCTGAGCCTTAAGTGGAGGAGTTATCTGGCCCAGGTTTTCTGTATCTAGAGGCTCATCCTTCTTTAGTCTCTTTGTTCTAATTCCAGGTTTCCCATGCCATTTACACACAAGTTGGACATCTCTCTTTCATATCCACCTCATCATCTTCTTACAAATGAACAAGTTTCTTCACATGCCCAAGGTCTCTAAATGTACCACAGGTAGCTGGTTTGATCTGGCTCCTGATCATTAGAGGTCATAAGGTAACTGATACATAAAGTGGGAAAACTTTTCTAATGTTCATCACTTGGGAGTGAAGAAGTAGGCTTCTTTCTGTCTCATAGGCAGCTGTTTCAGATACTCATAACATATGATATGCCCAGTGTTGGGATCCAGGAATTGCAGGAAACAGAAGGAGCAAAGAAGTCCGTGCTCAGCGACATTGGATTTGATGCCCCAGCAGCAAGAGGGATACTCAGCAGGGCTGGAGATGGAGCCTGGTGACGCAGCTACTTGCCAAATATGTATAAGGCTCTGGGTTCAACCACAGTCATAAAAGAAGGAAAGAGCATGGGCTATTATTAAACAATCACACATGAGATGAAGTGCACAGTGGTGCGAGCTGTATCAGGTCAGGCTCGGGATAGGAAGCAGAAGCCCAGTGGGCATTCTAAAGAGCAAGAGATTTAACTCAGGGAACCAGATGATGATAAAGTCACTGAAAGGTATGGGAGATTCAAAGTCATGAAATCAAAACTAGATCCTAAGCAGCTTAAGAGACACTTCATGATCAATCCCCATCGTTCAGAATTTGCAGGTACTTCTAGCATGGCACACTGTTCCCCTGCCCTGTCACAGACATCTCATGTGTACTGGGACTTGTTCATCTTCCTCTGAAGAGCAATGACATCTTCTGCACTTCAGCTTTTCAAACTCATACAAGTTCATCTACTTGGGATAACTTTACATCCAAGAGTTCTAGCCTCAAACAACTTCTGAGAAGTAAAATGTACTTTCTAATTTCATCAACTAGAAGAGGACTGAAGTAACCACATAATCTAAGGTTGCAAATAAGAAATAAGGCATCTAGTTCAATTTGAATTCCAGATAATGAAGATTTTATTCCTTTTTTAAAAATGATTTTTTTATTATTATATGTAAGTACACTGTGACTGTCTTTAGATGCACCAGAAGAGGGTCTCAGATCTCATTAGGGATGGTTGTAAGCCACCATGTGGTTGATGGGATTTGAACTCAGGACCTTCAGAAGAGCAGTCAGTGCTCTTACCTGCTGAGCCATCTCACCAGCCCAAAGATTTTAATATAGGCGTTCTGGAAATATTATCTGGTAAATATTTATCTAAATAAACATTCATTGTCCCAAACTCAAATTTAAATGAAGACCTGTATTTTCATCTGTTTTTGTTTGATTTGTTTGTTATGACAGGGTCTTGCTATGCATCCTTGACTGCTATCACCTCAGGATCCTCCTCAGTCTCCCAAGCCCTGAAATTATAGGCATGAGCCACCATGCCCAGCAGCCATTTGACAGATTTAAGAGCTCTACAAGTATCCAGCATAGAGGCTTATAGAAAAGACCATTTTTCTAAGGAGGTGACACCAAGGGGAGATCTGGGAGTTGAATAGCTCATCGTATGAGAAGATCAAGCAGGGGAGTTCAAGGGAGAGAGAACAGCTTTGTACAGACCCAGAGGCAAGAACACTGGGCTAGTGTAAGCAGAGCTAGTGGACAGCGAGTAGGATATGAAGACAGTTCGAATAATAATGAGGACTTAGGCAAAGGAGTCAAGGGAGACAGGATAGGAGAGACCAACCCCTACATGCTGATAGCACCCCTCAGAGTAACGTGAGGTGGTCCATCCTGAAGAGAGAAAACATTCTAGTAGTTTAGGTGAGAGATGTTGGCTTGGAGGAGTGGGAACCAATGAAGCTGGAATAAGCAGGTCGATCTGAAGCATAATTTATAGATAGAACTAACCATGAAGCTGGAATAAGCAGGTTAACCTGAAGCATACTTTATAGATAGATAGAACTAACTATGAAGCTGGAATAAACAGGTCGATCTGAAGCATAATTATTTATAGATAGAACTAATCAATCATGTGTCAGAGTAAGCTTCAGAGGGTAAGGAAAATGAAGGATGCTATTTTTCTTTCCTATTAGGTTTTCTCTCCTTCCTTCCTTCCTTCCTTCCTTCCTTCCTTCCTTCCTTTCTCTCTCTTTCTTTTTTCTTTCTTCTTTCTTTCTCTCTTTGTTTCTTTCTTCCTTTCTTTGAGATATGTCTTCTTTACATATCCCTGGCTGTCTTGGAGCTCACTATGTAGACCAGAGTGGCCTCAAATTCAAAGAGATCGATCTGTCTCTGCCTCCTGAGTACTGGAATTAAAGGCATACCCCAAAAGAGATGAATTCTTTTTTTTCTTTTCTTTTCTTTTCTTTTTTTTTTTAGATATTTTCTTTATTTACATGTAAATTTCTCCATTCCCAGTTTCCCCTCC